>NC_059206.1:2217952-2549202 GCF_020615455.1 Coregonus clupeaformis
CAGGCCTTCGCCAGCCGAAAAAAGTTGTGCATCTGGGCCCTAACTAACTGGGCGGGAAAAAAGGTCCATTCCTGGAACTTCATTAACGTGTAGCCATACCGGGCAAGAACCACTGCCTTAACCACCTTGTAGTCTTTAGCCTGGTCATATGATAGGTCATAGTAGGCCCGTTGTTCTTCTCCAGCCAGGAAGGGTCCAAGCAGCCCAGCCCAGGTGTTCTCGGGCAAACCCTCCCATGTTGTTGTTCTCTCAAAGGTTAAGAGGTAGGCCTCCACGTCATCCGCCTCTGTCATTTTCAACAAGAACCTGCCCGGGTTGGGTCCACTGGCTGGGGTCGCCTGTGGAGCACAAGCGGGGAGGGTCTGTAGGTGGGCCAGCAACCTAGCATTTCGATTCCTTTGCTCCATAATGAACTCCCTGTGCATGTCGAACTGGGCCTGGCTGTCATGAGCCAGCTGCTTGTGAGGTTCTCCATGATCTGGTATTACTTCACAGTCTCTTGTCTCTTGCCCTTCAAGCCTGGAGGAATAATGCCCGCATTCTCCACCAGTGTTGCGATCAGGGGGGGCCGGGCTGTTCAACAACTGACAAGAGTGTGAAGTAACACAAGCAAACACCAAAATGGACCTTTCTCCAAGGAAACAAGCCAGGACTTTTATTCAGGGAAAGAAACAACAGAATGCGCCACAGCGCTTGGTAACAATAAAACCAAACCAAAACCTAGCTCGTCTTTGAGCCTTCCGGTCCCTCTATGCAACCGGACAGGTAAGCTGTTTACCGGTGTAACCAACAAAAGAAAACAGAAATTCAACGGGCTTGTCCTTACTTGGGTCAGGTATACAGCCAAGTAACGTCCGGTAGGTTCCTGTCCAGTTGGGTTTGATATCCCTACCAGTGTTGGAGGCCCTGCATGTCAGCTCTTGCTGCTCAATACCGGCCTTCACACACCCTCCCTCTCACTCCATCACATTTTGTTTTGTTAGTCACTGTAAGTCACTCAATTAGCCATGTCAGCTAACAATTTTTAGATTGGTAAGTTATCTAAACTTGTAGTAATCATGGCCAAATACTGACTGGGCATGCAGGGCACGTGCCCAGGGGCCCTGACCTCCAGGGGCCCCCCATTTCATTTTGTTAGTCACTCTCACTCAGATATCATTAACATGGCATAAGCCATGGCAAAATGTGTAGAAATACAGGAAATTAGCTTTAAAACTGAAAAATTTTATCTCCACCCCATGGCAAAATCAGTAGAATTGGATTACATTTGTTATAAAATTGCAAAAATGTATCTCTGCCACATGTCGAAATGTGTAGAACTGCAGGAAATTGACTTTAAAATGTAAAAATGTCTCTCCACCGTCAAGAGGGGGTCCACTAAGAAAATGTTCCCACTTAGGGCCACCAAAAGGCTAGAGCCGGCCCTGAATGAGATAAAAGAAGAGGAGAAGTGGATTCTGGCCTATGAGAGCCACCTAGAGGTTCACCTGCACACCCCTCACAAGGTATTCAATATGAGTTGAATTGGGGTATTTGAATGTAACATTTTAAGAAATGTTAAGATTGTGGTATTGTCCAAATTGAGTTTAATATTGTTTTCAGGCAAAAATGCACCCTGCAGTCCATGTTGAGGGCTTGGAGCCTCCAGTCCCTGGCATGACCACTGTGTGGCAGTATAGACCAAGATGGTCACTAGGCTGAGCCATACATAGACTGTAAATAGGGCTAAACTCATGTTTCATTGACCGAAGACAGAGGTGGGGGTTCTAACTTCTACTAATCCCTACCCCAATGTTCCGAGGCCTCATACAAGTATTTCTGTATGTCCAGCATATGTATCATAGATGTCTTGGAGAAAACTCATCCCTGCCCCTCTGGTCTCTCTCTGGTCCCTCCCTCTCTGATCTCTCTGGTCTTTCTCTGGTCCCTCTCTGATCTCTTTGGTCTCTCTCTGATCTCTCTGGTCTCTCTCTGATCTCTTTGGTCTCTCTCTGGTCCCTCGTTCTCTGGTCTCTCTCTCGTCTTGCTGGTCTCGCTCTGGTCCGTCTCTGATCTCTCTGGTCTCTCGCTGATCTCTTTGGTCTCTCTCTGGTCCCTCCCTCTCTGATCTCTCTCTGGTCTCTCTCTGGTCCCTTTCTGGTCCCTCTCTGATCTATCTGGTGTCTCTTTGGCCCCTCTCTGATCTCTGGTCTCAACCAATTATTGCTTAGGAACACCAAAATATGAGAGTTGGCCCTATATGAGATACAAGAAGAGGAGAAGTGGGATGTGGATTCTGGCCTATGAGATCCACCTAAAGGTTCACTCTGCACACCCCTCACTGGGTATTCAATAGAGGTTGAATTAGGCTGTTTGAGTGTAAATATATTTTATTTTGTATTTTAAGATTGTGGTATTGTTCAAATTGAGTGTCACGTTATTTTCAGGCATACACTACCGTTCAAAAGTTTGGGGTCACTTAGAAATGTCCTTGTTTTCCATGAAAACATACATGAAATGAGTTTGAATAGGAAATATAGCAAAAATGAATAGGAAATGTAGTCAGTGGCAAGGTTAGAAATAATGATTTTTAATTGAAATAAAAATGGTGTCCTTCAAACTTAGCTTTCGTCAAAGAATCCTCAATTTGCAGCAATTACAGCCTTGCAGACCTTTGTCATTCTAGTTGTCAATTTGTTGGGGTAATCTGAAGAGATTTCACCCCATGCTTCCTGAAGCACCTCCCACAAGTTGGATTGGCTTGACGGGCACTTCTTACGTACCATGCGGTCAAGCTGCTCCCACAACAACTCAATAGGGTTGAGATCCGGTGACTGTGCTGGCCACTCCATTATAGACAGAATACCAGCTGACTGCTTCTTCCCTAAATAGTTATTGCATAGTGTGGAGCTGTGCTTTGGGTCATTTTCCTGTTGTTTGAGGAAATTGGCTCCAATCAAGCGCCATCCACAGGGTATGGCATGGCGTTTCAAAATGGAGTGATAGCCTTCCTTCGTCAAGATCCCTTTTACCCTGTACAAATATCCCACTTTTCCACCACCAAAGCACCCCCAGACCATCACATTGCCTCCACCATGCTTGACAGATGGCATCAAGCACTCCTCCAGCATCTTTTCATTTGGTCTGTGTCTCACAAATGTTCTTCTTTGTGATACGAACACCTCAAACTTCGATTCGTCTGTCCATAACACTTTTTTCCAATCTTCCTCTGTCCAGTGTCTGTGTTCTTTTGCCCATCTTAATCTTTTCTTTTTATTGGCCAGTCTGAGATATGGCTTTTTCTTTGCAACTCTGCCTAGGTCAGCATCCCAGAGTCGCCTCTTCACTATTGACGTTGAGACTGGTGTTTTGCGGGTACTATTTAATGAAGCTGCCAGTTGAGGACGTGAGGCGTCTGTTTCTCAAACTAGACACTCTAATGTATTTGTCCTCTTGCTCAGTTGTGCACCGGGGCCTCCCACTCCTATATTCTGGTTAGAGCCAGTTTTCGCTGTTCTGTGAAGGGAGTAGTACACAGCGTTGTACGAGATCTTCAGTTTCTTGGCAATTTCTCGCATGGAATAGCCTTCATATCTCAGAACAAGAATAGACTGACTAGTTTCAGAAGAAAGTTATGTGTTTCTGGCCATTTTGAGTCTGTAATCGAATCCACAATTGCTGATGCTCCAGATACTCAACTAGTCTCAAGAAGGCCAGTTTTATTGCTTCTTTAATCAGCACAACAGTTTTCAGCTGTGCTAACATAATTGCAAAAGGGTTTTCTAATGATCAGTTAGTCTTTTAAAATGATAAACTTGGATTAGCAAACACAACGTGCCATTGGAACACAGGACTGATAGTTGCTGATAATGGGCCTCTGTACGCCTATGTAGATATTCCATTAAAAATGAGCTGTTTCCAGCTACAATAGCCATTTACAACATTAACAGTGTCTACACTGTATTTCTGATCAATTTGATGTTATTTTAATGGACACATTTTTTTTGTTGCTTTTCTTTCGAAAACAAGGACTTTTCTAAGTGACCCAAACTTTTGAACGGTAGTGTATATGCACCCTGCAGTCCATGTTGAGGACTTGGAGCCTCCAGTCCCTGACATGGCCACTGGGTGGCAGTATAGACCAAGATTGTAACTTTTCTTAGCCATAGACTGTAAAAAGAAGGGCTAAACTCATGTTTCATTGATCGAAGACTGCAAAAAGAAGGGCTAAACTCATGTTTCATTGATCGAAGACAGCAGTGGGGGTTCTAACTTCTACTAATCCCGGCCACGATGTTCAGAGGCCTCATACAAGTATTTCTGAATATCCAGTATATGATAGACCTCTTGGAGAGGAAACAATGTCCTAATTCTTTGAAAGAACATTGATATTTTGAAATTCTGTAGAGAGAAGAAACCCACCAAACCTCAATGAGGCTGCACTCTGGTTTTTCTGGTCTCTCTCTGGTCCCTCTCTGCTCTCTGGTCTCTCTCTGGTCCCTATCTCCGGTCACTCTGGTCTCTCTCTGATATCTCTGGTCTCTCTCTGGTCCCTCTCTGATCTCTCTGGTCTCTCTAGTCTCTCTGATCTCTCTGGTCTCTCTCTAGTCTGTCCGGCCTCTCTCTGGTCCCTCTCTCTTGTCTCTCTCTGGTCTCTCTCTCTGGTCTCTCTCTCTCTGATCTCTCTGGTCTCTCTTTGATCTCTCTCTGGTCCTCTCTGGTCCCTCTCTCTGGTCTCTCTCTGGTCTCTCTCTCTGGTCTCTCTCTCTGATCTCTCCGGTCTCTCTTTGATCTCTCTCTGGTCTCTCTCTGGTCCCTCTCTCAGGTCTCTCTCTGGTCTCTCTCTGGTCCCTCTCTCTGGTCTCTGTGGTCTCGCTCTAGTCTCTTTCCGGTGTCTCTCAATCTGGTGTCTCAGATCTCTGGTCCCTTTGGTCTCTCTCTGGTCTCTCTGGTCTCTCTCTGGTCTCTCTCTGGTCTCTCTCTCTGGTCTCTCTCTCTCTGATCTCTCTGGTCTCTCTTTGATCTCTCTCTGGTCCTCTCTGGTCCTCTCTCTGGTCTCTCTCTGGTCTCTCTCTCTGGTCTCTCTCTCTGATCTCTCCGGTCTCTCTTCGATCTCTCTCTTGTCTCTCTCTGATCCCTCTCTCAGGTCTCTCTCTGGTCTCTCTCTGGTCCCTCTCTCTGGTCTCTCTGGTCTCGCTCTAGTCTCTTTCCGGTGTCTCTCAATCTGGTGTCTCAGATCTCTGGTCCCTCTGGTCTCTCTCTGGTCTCTCTGGTCTCTCTCTGGTCTCTCTCTCAGGTCCCTTTCTCTGGTCTCTCTCTGGTGTCTGATCCCTCTTATCTCTCTCTGGTCTGTCTGTTCTTTCTGGTCTCTCTCTAATTTCTGGTCTCTATGGTCGTTCTTTGGTCACTTTCTGGTCTATCTCTGGTCTCTCTGCTCCCTTTGGTCTCTCTCTCTGGTCTCTCTGGTCTCTCTCTGGTCTCTCTCTCTGATCTCTCTCTGGTCCTGCTGATCTCTCTGGTCTCTCTTTGGTCTCTGATCTCTCTGGTCTCTCTCTGGTCTCTGATCTCTCTAGTCTCTCTCTGGTCTCTCTGTTCTTTCTGTTATTTCTCTGGTCTCTCTCTGGTCTCTCTCTGGTCTCTCTCTGGTCTCTCTAGTCTCTCTCTGGTCTCTCTGTTCTTTCTGTTATTTCTCTGGTCTCTCTCTGGTCTCTCTCTGGTCTCTCTCTGGTCTCTCTGGTTTCTCTCTGGTCTCTCTGGTCTCTAGTCTCTCTCTGGTCTTTCTCTGGTCTCTCTCTGGTCTCTCTGGTCTCTAGGGTCTCCCTCTGGTCTCTCTCTGATATCTCTGGTCTCTCTCTGGTCCCTCTCTGATCTCTCTAGTCTCTCTGATCTCTCTGGTCTCTCTCTAGTCTGTCCGGCCTCTCTCTGGTCCCTCTCTCTTGTCTCTCTCTGGTCTCTCTCTCTGGTCTCTCTCTCTCTCTGATCTCTCTGGTCTCTCTTTGATCTCTCTCTGGTCTCTCTCTGGTCCCTCTCTCAGGTCTCTCTCTGGTCTCTCTCTGGTCCCTCTCTCTGGTCTCTGTGGTCTCGCTCTAGTCTCTTTCCGGTGTCTCTCAATCTGGTGTCTCAGATCTCTGGTCCCTCTGGTCTCTCTCTGGTCTCTCTGGTCTCTCTCTGGTCTCTCTCTGGTCTCTCTCTCTCTGATCTCTCCGGTCTCTCTTTGATCTCTCTCTGGTCCTCTCTGGTCCCTCTCTCTGGTCTCTCTCTGGTCTCTCTTTCTGGTCTCTCTCTCTGATCTCTCCGGTCTCTCTTTGATCTCTCTCTGGTCTCTCTCTGATCCCTCTCTCAGGTCTCTCTCTGGTCTCTCTCTGGTCCCTCTCTCTGGTCTCTCTGGTCTCGCTCTAGTCTCTTTCCGGTGTCTCTCAATCTGGTGTCTCAGATCTCTGGTCCCTCTGGTCTCTCTCTGGTCTCTCTGGTCTCTCTCTGGTCTCTCTCTCAGGTCCCTTTCTCTGGTCTCTCTCTGGTGTCTAATCTCTCTTATCTCTCTCTGGTCTGTCTGTTCTTTCTGGTCTCTCTCTAATTTCTGGTCTCTATGGTCGTTCTTTGGTCACTTTCTGGTCTATCTCTGGTCTCTCTGCTCCCTTTGGTCTCTCTCTCTGGTCTCTCTGGTCTCTCTCTGGTCTCTCTCTCTGATCTCTCTCTGGTCCCGCTGATCTCTCTGGTCTCTCTTTGGTCTCTGATCTCTCTGGTCTCTCTCTGGTCTCTGATCTCTCTAGTCTCTCTCTGGTCTCTCTGTTCTTTCTGTTATTTCTCTGGTCTCTCTCTGGTCTCTCTCTGGTCTCTCTCTGGTCTCTCTGGTTTCTCTCTGGTCTCTCTGGTCTCTAGTCTCTCTCTGGTCTTTCTCTGGTCTCTCTCTGGTCTCTCTGGTCTCTAGGGTCTCCCTCTGGTCTCTCTCTGATATCTCTGGTCTCTCTCTGGTCCCTCTATGATCTCTCTGGTCTCTCTAGTCTCTCTGATCTCTCTGGTCTCTCTCTAGTCTGTCCGGCCTCTCTCTGGTCCCTCTCTCTGGTCTCTCTCTCTGGTCTCTCTCTCTCTGATCTCTCTGGTCTCTCTTTGATCTCTCTCTGGTCCTCTCTGGTCCCTCTCTCTGGTCTCTCTCTGGTCTCTCTCTCTGATCTCTCTCTCTGATCTCTCCGGTCTCTCTTTGATCTCTCTCTGGTCTCTCTCTGGTCCCTCTCTCAGGTCTCTCTCTGGTCTCTCTCTGGTCCCTCTCTCTGGTCTCTGTGGTCTTGCTCTAGTCTCTTTCCGGTGTCTCTCAATCTGGTGTCTCAGATCTCTGGTCCCTCTGGTCTCTCTCTGGTCTCTCTGGTCTCTCTCTGGTCTCTCTCTCTGGTCTCTCTCTCTCTGATCTCTCTGGTCTCTCTTTGATCTCTCTCTGGTCCTCTCTGGTCCCTCTCTCTGGTCTCTCTCTGGTCTCTCTTTCTGGTCTCTCTCTCTGATCTCTCCGGTCTCTCTTTGATCTCTCTCTGGTCTCTCTCTGATCCCTCTCTCAGGTCTCTCTCTGGTCTCTCTCTGGTCCCTCTCTCTGGTCTCTCTGGTCTCGCTCTAGTCTCTTTCCGGTGTCTCTCAATCTGGTGTCTCAGATCTCTGGTCCCTCTGGTCTCTCTCTGGTCTCTCTGGTCTCTCTCTGGTCTCTCTCTCAGGTCCCTTTCTCTGGTCTCTCTCTGGTGTCTGATCTCTCTTATCTCTCTCTGGTCTGTCTGTTCTTTCTGGTCTCTCTCTAATTTCTGGTCTCTATGGTCGTTCTTTGGTCACTTTCTGGTCTATCTCTGGTCTCTCTGCTCCCTTTGGTCTCTCTCTCTGGTCTCTCTGGTCTCTCTCTGGTCTCTCTCTCTGATCTCTCTCTGGTCCCGCTGATCTCTCTGGTCTCTCTTTGGTCTCTGATCTCTCTGGTCTCTCTCTGGTCTCTGATCTCTCTAGTCTCTCTCTGGTCTCTCTGTTCTTTCTGTTATTTCTCTGGTCTCTCTCTGGTCTCTCTCTGGTCTCTCTGGTTTCTCTCTGGTCTCTCTGGTCTCTAGTCTCTCTCTGGTCTTTCTCTGGTCTCTCTCTGGTCTCTCTGGTCTCTAGGGTCTCCCTCTTGTCTCTCTCTGGTCTCTCTGGTCTCTGTCTGGTCTTTCTGGTCTCTAGTCTCTCTTTGGTCTTTCTCTGGTCTCTCTGGTCTCTCTCTGTTCTCTCTAGTCTCTCTGGTCTCTCTCTGGTCTCTATGTTCTCTCTCTGGTTTCTCTTCCGCTTTGTCTCCGTACTGCTGTGCTCTTTGTTGCTACTTCGCTACCTGATTTGTACTTTTAAATGAAACTCTGTATTTAACAAGTTTACCAACGTCTTAGTTTTGTCCTCACTCGACTTTTGTCATTCAACTTTTCCACCCCAGACGCTTTATCTGGACATGGATCTGAAGGACCTCCACCAGCCGAAAGCTAAGTAACATTATGCCTTCTCATTGCAGTTGCTGTACTCATAATGTGCAGGAGAACTATCGCCTTATGGTGAGGATAGCCGAGTTGCAAGCCCGGCTTCAGACGCAATCGTTAGGCAAGGGCAATTTAAGTGTAGGAAAGGATGAAACAGCGTCTGTGCCACCAGTACATACAGGTAGTAGTGTTAATCCCACCTTACAATCCCCGCAGCTGGACAACTTTCTCATGGCTTCTGGAAAGAAATGCTGTTTGTATGTTCAACCTGTGTCGCTCATTCAGCCGATATAAACTTTCAACTGATTATCTCTACTAAGCAATGAGTCAGAGTCAGAGTTCGAGCCTTCTCAGGTCTCTCTTCCACCCGTTACGTGGTCTGAGCTATCCACGCCGGCACCAATGATATTTAGGAGGAAACAGTCAGAGTTCACCAAGTGCAACATAGCTTCAGCATGTAACTTAACTAGAAAAATGTGTCGGAATCGAGTAATTGTCAATGGCCCTCTCCCAGTTAGGGGGAGTGATGAGCTCTACAGCAGACTTGCACAACTCAATCGCTGGTTGAAAACGGTTTTCTGTCCCTCCCAAAAGATAGAATTTGTAGATAATTGGCCCAAGCCTGGCCTGCTGAAGAATTGGACTCCATCCTAGCTGGTGCTCTCATTTTATCTATCAACATAGACAGGGCTCTAACTCCTCTAGCTCCACAATGAGATAGGGTGAAGGTCAGGCAGCAGGCTGTTAATTAAGCCTGCCAGCTTAGTGAAATTTGCCCATAGCAGTAGTCAGCTCAGCTTTCCCCATTGAGACCATGTCTGTGCCTCAATCTAGGTTGGACAAAAGTAAACATGGCAGTGTTTGCCTTCGCAATCTCACTGGAATAAAGACCTCCTCCATTCCTGTCATTATTGAAAGAGATTGTGATAATACCTCACATCTCAAAATAGGACTACTTAATGTTAGATCCCTCACTTCCAAGGCAGTCATAGTCAATTAACTAATCACTGATCATAAACTTGATGTGATTGGCCAGACTAAAACATGGCTTTGTGGCCTGTGGAATGTTGGGAGAGGTTGTGTTTTCTCTAGCAGGAGGTAAGCTTGGCTTCTCATATGGTGTTGAGTAAAGCTTAAACCATGTATTTAGATCGTAGGTAGGTAGTTGTAGGTAGTTTATTTAGGTAGTTATTTAGGTAGTTATTGTAGGTTTCCGTAGGTAATTATTGTAGGTAAGTATTGTTTACGGCGGAGCACGGCAAAGCACGAGGCTAGCTAGCTAGCGGGTAGCTACTGGTAACGTTTATTGGTAATTATCTGTTTAGTGCAACGGTGGAGAGTTGTTTCCAATGTTAATGTGCCAGCTAGCCAACGTTTAATTTTTGCTGCGTTATGAAAGGAACTAGACACGGACATGAATTATCTGTTCAGTGTGTTAACACACTCTTGGTATGCTAGCTAGCTAGCGGGTAGCTACTGGTAACGTTTATTGGTAATTATCTGTTTAGTGCAACGGTGGAGAGTTGTTTCCAATGTTAATGTGCTAGCTAGCCAACGTTTAATTTTTGCTGCGTTATGAAAGGAACTAGACACGGACATGAATTATCTGTTTAGTGTGTTAACACACTCTTGGTAGTTTGTTGTAACCAAGTATTGGTGCTAAACTGTGTGTTATTGGATGCTAGCATGCTAGTTAGCCATGGCGTCATAGCTAGGCATCGTGGGCTGTTGTGGGTAGTTACTGTAGGTTGGCATTGTTTTTCGGCGGTGCCGGGGTAGCACGAGCTAGCCGTTCTTCAAACAAAGTCAACACAGTGGCCATTGCTAGCTAGCCAACACGACCAGCTAACTGTACTGTAGTAGCTAAAATACAATATATTTGTGCTAGCTAGCCAACGTTTAATCATTGCTGCGTTATGATAGGAACTAGACACGGACACGAACTATCTGCTTAGTGTGTTAACACACTATTGGTGGTTTGTTGTGACCAAGTGTTGGTGCTAAACGGTGTGTTATTGGATGCTAGCATGCTAGTTAGCTATGGTGTCATAGTTAGCTAGCTGAATAAAGTGGGTTGAGTCTATTCCTTTAAACATTGAACCGCTGTAGTTCACAACAATTCTAATTTCTAAAGGTGGAAGTTGGTAGAGTTTTTGTTCGGGTGGTTCAGTGAAACAATTATAGTTTCTGAGGTAGAAGTTTTTGGTGAGAGGGCCCTGCTCTCTCCTCTCCCTGATGTTTAGCTCATTTCATTCCGATCTCCTCTGCATTATTGTAGCCATTTGCTACAGCCTGTCAACTATGCCTCTGCCTATCCCTGTTCTCTCCTCTCTGCACAGGCTACACAAACGCCCCACACCGCGTGGCTGCTGCCTCTCTAACCTGGTGGTCCCTGCACGCACCCCACACCTGGAGTTCCAGGTCTCAGGCAGCCTCTGGAACTGCCGTTCTGCTGCCAACAAAGCTGACTTCATCCCAGCCTATGCTAACCTCCAGTCCCTCGACTTCCTGGCGCTGACGGAAACATGGATTACCACTGAAAACACTGCTACTCCTACTGCTCTCTCCTCGTCTGACCATGTGTTCTCGCATACCCCGAGAGCATCTGGTCAGAGGGGTGGTGGCACAGGAATCCTCATCTCTCCCAAGTGGACATTCTCAATTTTTCCCCTAACCCATCTGTCTATCTCCTCATTTGAATTCCATGCTGTCACAGTCACTAGCCCATTTAAGCTTAATATCCTTGTCATCTATCGCCCTCCAGGTTCCCTTGGAGAGTTCATCAATGAGCTTGACGCCTTGATAAGTTCCTTTCCTGAGGATGGCTCACCCCTCACAGTTTTGGGGGATTTCAACCTCCCTATGTCTACATTTGACTCATTTCTCTCTGCCTCCTTCTTTCCACTCCTCTCCTCTTTTGACCTCACCCTCTCACCGTCCCCCCTACTCACAAGGCAGGCAATACGCTTGACCTCATCTTTACTAGATGCTGCTCTTCTACTAATCTCACTGCAACTCCCCTCCATGTCTCCGACCACTACTTTGTTTCCTTTTCTCTCTCGCTCTCCTCCCACACTACTCACTCTGCCCCTACACAGATGGTAATGCGCCGCCGCAACCTTCGCTCTCTCTCTCCCACTACTCTCTCCTCTTCCATCCTATCATCTCTTCCCTCTGCTCAATCCTTCTCCCTCCAATCTCCTGATTCTGCCTCCTCAACCCTCCTCTCCTCCCTTTCTGCATCCTTTGACTCTCTGTGTCCCCTATCCTCCCGGCCGGCTCGGTCCTCCCCTCCAGCTCCGTGGCTTGATGACTCATTGCGAGCTCACAGAACAGAGCTCCGGGCAGCTGAGCGGAAATGGAAGAAAACTAAACTCCCTGCCGACCTGGCATCTTTTTCACTCCCTCCTCTCTACATTTTCTTCATCTGTTTCTGCTGCTAAGGCCACTTTCTACCACTCTAAATTCCAAGCATCTGCCTCTAACCCTAGGAAGCTCTTTGCCACTTTTTCCTCCCTGCTGAATCCCCCCCCCCCCCCTCCTCTCTCTGTGGATGACTTCGTCAACCACTTTGAAAAAGAAGGTTGACGACATCCGATCCTCGTTTGTTAAGTCTAATGACACTGCTGGTCCTACTCACACTGCCCTACCCTATGCTTTGACTTCTTTCTCCCCTCTCTCTCCAGATAAAATCCTGCGACTTGTGACTGCAGGCCGCCCAACAACCTGCCCGCTTGACCCCATCCCCTCCTCTCTTCTCCAGACCATCTCCGGTGACCTTCTCCCCTACCTCACCTCGCTGATCAACTCATCCTTGACCGCTGGCCATGTCCCTTCCGTCTTCAAGAGAGCGAGAGTCGCTCCCCTTCTCAAAAAACCAACACTCGATCCCACTGATGTCAACAACTACAGACCAGTATCCCTTCTTTCTTTTCTTTCCAAAACTATTGAGCGTGCCGTCTTTAGCCAACTCTCTTGCTATCTCTCTCAGAATGACCTTCTTGATCCAAACCAGTCAGGTTTCAGGACTGGTCATTCAACTGAGACTGCTCTTCTCTGTGTCACGGAGGCTCTCCGCACTGCTAAAGCTAACTCTCTCTCCTCTGCTCTTGTCCTTCTAGACCTGTCTGCTGCCTTTGATACTGTGAACCATCAGATCCTCCTCTCCACCCTCTCCGAGCTGGGCATCTCCGGCGCGGCTCACTCCTGGATGGCGTCCTACCTGACCGGTCGCTCCTACCAAGTGGCGTGGCGAGAAGCTGTCTCCGCACCACGTGCTCTCACCACTGGTGTCCCCCAGGGCTCAGTTCTAGGCCCTCTCCTTTTCTCCCCTATACACCAAGTCACTTGGCTCTGTCATATCCTCACATGGCCTCTCCTATCATTGCTACGCTGACGATACACAACTAATCTTCTCCTTTCCCCCTTCTGATAACCAGGTGGCGAATCGCATCTCTGCATGTCTGGCAGACATATCAGTATGGATGACGGATCACCACCTCAAGCTGAACCCTGGCAAGACGGAGCTGCTCTTCCTCCCGGGGAAGGACTGCCCGTTCCATGATCTCGCCATCACGGTTGACAACTCCGTTGTGCCCTCCTCCCAGAGTGCGAAGAGCCTTGGCGTGACCCTGGACAACACCCTGTCGTTCTCCGCTAACATCAAGGCGGTGACCCGCTCCTGCAGGTTCATGCTCTACAACATTCGGAGAGTACGACCCTGCCTTACACAGGAAGCGGCACAGGTCCTAATCCAGGCACTTGTCATCTCCCGTCTGGACTACTGCAACTCGCTGTTGGCTGGCCTCCCTGCCTGTGCCATTAAACCCCTACAACTCATCCAGAATGCCGCAGCCCGTCTGGTGTTCAACCTTCCCAAGTTCTCTCACGTCACCCCCCTCCTCCGCACACTCCACTGGCTTCCAGTTGAAGCTCGCATCCGTTACAAGACCATGGTGCTTGCCTATGGAGCAGTGAGGGGAACGGCACCTCTGTACCTTCGGGCTCTGATCAGTCCCTACACCCAAACGAGGGCATTGCGTTCATCCACCTCTGGCATGCTGGCTACCCTTCCTCTGCGGAAGCATAGTTCCCGCTCAGCCCAGTCAAAACTGTTCGCTGCTCTGGCACCCCAATGGTGGAACAAGCTCCCTCACGACGCCAGGACAGCGGAGTCACTCACCACCTTCCGGAGACATTTGAAACCCCACCTCTTTAAGGATTACCTGGGATAGGATAAAGTAATCCTTCTACCCCCCCAAAAAAAATTGTAAAGTGGTTTTCCCACTGGCTATAGGGTGAATGCACCAATTTGTGAGTCGTTCTGGATAAGAGCGTCTGCTAAATGACGTAAATGTGCCCTTGAGCAAGGCACTTAACCCTAATTGCTCCTGTAAGTCGCTCTGGATAAGAGCGTCTGCTAAATGACTAAAATGTAAATGTAAAAATGCTTAACCTCTACGGGATCGGTGTCCCGTATACAGGACGGTTGAGCTAACGTGCGCTAATGTGATTAGCATGACTGTTGTAAGTAACAGCAAACTTTCCAGGACAAAGACATGTCTTATATGGGCAGAAAGCTTACATTCTTGTTAATCTAACTGCACTGTCCAATTTACAGTAGCTATTACAGTGAAAAAATACCATGCTATTGTTTGAAGAGAGTGCACAACAACAGAACACGTGTCACTTACATTCAGTAATCTTGCTCTGATTTGTCATCCTATGGGTCCCAGAGATAAAATGTAGCATAGTTTTGTTTGATAAAATCAATTTTTATATTCAAATGTAGGAACTGGGTTATACAGTTTGAACCCCTGCTCTCTCTGGCTCCACACCGACCCCACCCGGCCATCTAGATGTTTGAAAGTTAATGTATAAGCTAATGATCCATCATGTATGACATTCCTGGGAGTGTGTACACTTACATTTTGTATTACCATATCATTTTTGTAAGTTCTCTATAGTTACAGTGGGGGAAAAAAGTATTTAGTCAGCCACCAATTGTGCAAGTTCTCACACTTAAAAAGATGAGAGAGGCCTGTAATTTTCATCATAGGTACACGTCAACTATGACACACAAATTGAGATTTTTTTTCTCCAGAAAATCACATTGTAGGATTTTTAATGAATTTATTTGCAAATTATGGTGGAAAATAAGTATTTGGTCACCTACAAACAAGCAAGATTTCTGGCTCTCACAGACCTGTAACTTATTCTTTAAGAGGCTCCTCTGTCCTCCACTCGTTACCTGTATTAATGGCACCTGTTTGAACTTGTTATCAGTATAAAAGACACCTGTCCACAACCTCAAACAGTCACACTCCAAACTCCACTATGGCCAAGACCAAAGAGCTGTCAAAGGACACCAGAAACAAAATTGTAGACCTGCACCAGGCTGGGAAGACTGAATCTGCAATAGGTAAGCAGCTTGGTTTGAAGAAATCAACTGTGGGAGCAATTATTAGGAAATGGAAGACATACAAGACCACTGATAATCTCCCTCGATCTGGGGCTCCACGCAAGATCTCACCCCGTGGGGTCAAAATGATCACAAGAACGGTGAGCAAAAATCCCAGAACCACACGGGGGGACCTAGTGAATGACCTGCAGAGAGCTGGGACCAAAGTAACAAAGCCTACCATCAGTAACACCTACGCCGCCAGGGACTCAAATCCTGCAGTGCCAGACGTGTCCCCCTGCTTAAGCCAGTACATGTCCAGGCCCGTCTGAAGTTTGCTAGAGTGCATTTGGATGATCCAGAAGAGGATTGGGAGAATGTCATATGGTCAGATGAAACCAAAATAGAACTTTTTGGTCAAAACTCAACTCGTCGTGTTTGGAGGACAAAGAATGCTGAGTTGAATCCAAAGAACACCATACCTTCTGTGAAGCATGGGGGTGGAAACATCATGCTTTGGGGCTGTTTTTCTGCAAAGGGACCAGGACGACTGATCCGTGTAAAGGAAAGAATGAATGGGGCCATGTATCGTGAGATTTTGAGTGAAAACCTCCTTCCATCAGAAAGGGCATTGAAGATGAAACGTGGCTGGGTCTTTCAGCATGACAACGATCCCAAACACACCGCCCGGGCAACGAAGGAGTGGCTTCGTAAGAAGCATTTCAAGGTCCTGGAGTGGCCTAGCCAGTCTCCAGATCTCAACCCCATAGAAAATCTTTGGAGGGAGTTGAAAGTCCGTGTTGCCCAGCGACAGCCCCAAAACATCACTGCTCTAGAGGAGATCTGCATGGAGGAATGGGCCAAAATACCAGCAACAGTGTGTGAAAACCTTGTGAAGACTTACAGAAAACGTTTGACCTGTGTCATTGCCAACAAAGGGTATATAACAAAGTATTGAGAAACTTTTGTTATTGACCAAATACTTATTTTCCACCATAATTTGCAAATAAATTCATAAAAAATCCTACAATGTGATTTTCTGGAATTTTTTTCCTCATTTTGTCTGTCATAGTTGACGTGTACCTATGATGAAAATTACAGGCCTCTCTCATCTTTTTAAGTGGGAGAACTTGCACAATTGGTGGCTGACTAAATACTTTTTTCCCCCACTGTATGTACTTGAAAATGTATTAATTGACCAATTTGGCACATTTGGGCAGACTTGATCCAAAATAGTCCAGGATTGCAACGCTTCACTGGATCAATCTGAAACTTTGAACACACACCGCTGCCATCTAGTGGGCAAAATCTAAATTGCGCCTAAACTGCAATATTATATTGTGGCCTTTCTCTTGCATTACGAAGATCATGGAACCAAAAAAAAAAAGAAAACGCATGTTTTTGTGTTTGTATTATCTTTTACCAGATCTAATGTGCTATATTCTCCTACATTAATTTCACATTCCACAAACTTCAAAGTGTTTCCTTTCAAATGGTATCAAGAATATGCATATCCTTGCTTCAGGTCCTGAGCTACAGGCAGTTAGATTTGGGTATGTCATTTTAGGCAAAAATTGAAAAAAGGGTCAGATCCTTAAGAGGTTAAGCTTGATGAATTTACTAAGTTAAATGAGGCCTCTCCTCCTTATTACACTAGTGACCATATCCCCCGCGCATCCCGCAAAGGTGTAGGTACTGCTCACATTTATGATAACACATTTTTATTGACAAAATAAATAAAAAATACTGCATTTTTGTCTTTTGAAGTTCTGGTCATGAAATCTATGCAGTCTACTCAATCCGTTTATATAGCTACTGTTTACAGGCCTCCCTGAATTCTTATCGGACCTCGTAGTCATGGCACATAATATTCACATTTTTGGTGACTTCAATATTCACATGGAGAAGTCCACAGACCCACTCCGTAAGGCTTTCGGTGCCATCATCAACTCAGTCGGTTTTGTCAAACGTCTCGGGACCTAGGCATTGCCACAATCATACCCTGGATCTAGTTTTGTCCTGTGGAATAAATATTGTGGATCTGTATGTTTTTCCTCATAATCCAGGACTATCGGACCACCATCTTATTAAGTTTGCAATCACAACAAATAATTTGCTTAGACCCCAACCAAGGATTATCAAAAGCTGTGCTATAAATTCTCGGACAACCCAAAGATGCCTAGATGCCCTTCTAGACTCCTTACACAGCCTATAGAGAATCTACCATTCCTCTCAATTTTCTTTGAAAAAGCTGTTGCTCAGCAACTCACTGCCTTCCTGAAGACAAATAATGTATAAGAAACGCTCCATTCTGGTTTTAGACCCCATCATTATAGTCGTGCAACCGAATAATAGAGTTCTAAGACCGGGTGCAACTCGGTTGCTGCGCAACAGTACAAGCTAGCTAGTAGAAGACTAGCAGCTGTAACTAGCTAGCTAACACCAGTTGGATGAGAAGCAAAAGGAAGGTAGCAAGCTATCTAGCTAGATAGATATATTTTGCTATGGAAGGTTTTTCATATGGCTGAAGTCATCTGTGTAAACTGCTGACTTGGACACTTGCGTGTAATCAGAGCACAAACAAATAAGCTAGCAAATGTCCTTGGCTAGTGATGTGTAGTTTTAATGGATTATCAGATGAAATTGAGTTAATCATGAACATATAGTTAAAATTCTTTGTGGCTGACTGAATTGGGCCGTTTGTTTTTGTCTCTCTCTTCAGACAGAGTGAAGGGAGCGGCACCAGGGTTGAATAGAGTTGGGCTAGACCTTTGTCTCCTTGGTATCTTCTTGATTGATTACAGCATGATGGGGTGGGGTGTGTGTCAAGAATTTAGGGCCTTGTCATATTGAGACTAAACATGAGTGTGTGTGCAAGACAGGGGAGCAGTGATTGGTTGGAGTAATAGTTCAGCCGTCCTCAGGGACAAAGGAAGTGGGCGGAGCAATAAAAGAGCGGGAAAACTGAAGAGGACTATATAAGATGGAGAAAGACCTTAAGAAGGTGTGCTCCTCTGCAGATGGGTATCGGCTTTGTTGAAACTTTAATAAAGTCATTTCTTGATGCAACAAAAACTCTGTAAGACCTTATTTGTAATAAAGTATGGTGGTTATTTTCCACAACATAATTGGCGACCACGAAGGGACCTGATTAAAGACATTTTTGATTGCTTTACCGTCGGAGAAAGTTTGAGCGACTCACACAGACTCAGTGGCCACTGTTTGAAAGGTAAGCTTTGTTCTTACTTAAACTGTGTGTTTCGATCAAGCTGAATCTGAGGGTGGGGTACGGAAGGGTTCTCTCCAGAAATGAAAGGACCACATTTAGTAGAAGAAGCAGAGTTTTTGTTGGAATGAGGAATAAGCATGCATGCAATGTAAAATTGAACAACTCCCGTATTTAACTGTCAGTTGGCAGACGTTCTTCTCCGGAGCGATTTACGGGAGCGGTTAGGGTTGGGTGCCTTGCTCGGGGGCACATCGACAGATTTTCGCCTGGTCGGCTCGGGGATTAGAACCGGCGACCTTTCCGTTGCTGGCACGGCACTCTTGATCACTAGGCTACCCGCCGCCCAAATGAGTTGATAATTTGAAAGCTACTGAGAATAAATTGAATATGGATGTGAATTAAATGTATGCTTGTAAATTATAGCCAGTGTTGTTTTATTAATTAGAGCATAATCAGAAAGGACAGTTACAGAGATTGAATAGCGGGCTGGCTGTGGTAATGATTATTTGAATTTGATGACAAAGGAAAATAATTTATGGCTCTGGTTGGCGGGTAAAATAGAGACAGTCCAGCTAGTACGAATTGAGCTGTAAGATTTCAAGTAAAGGTCTAAATACTTGACAGTTATTTGACAAATTCTAATTGTTATTACTTTATTCGATAGGTTGCTTAACACAAGTGATGTATGCAAATAGTTGGTGAATTCTAGAACGATAATTTATTTTCGTTACGGGGACCAGGGGATGCAAGTAGCTTTGGCTATTATGCTGAGGGAATAACACCAACCTATAGTGGGTTCTAGATTTGTTGAATAAGCAAACTTATATTTTAAACTAAAGTAATGCAATAGGCTACAATTATAACATTATCAGAAAAAGGCACAATTTAATGCGAAATAGTTATTACAAGTCTCATTGATCCAGTAATGATAGAAGGATAGTAAAGGAAGGGCAAGGGATACAATCTCATTTAAGGAAAGAAGAAAAGTATGAAGCTATATTAGCGAGTTAAATACCATTAACTGAGGGATATAAAAACGTTTAGCTGAGAAAGGCAACAGGACTAATTTACCTTACACCCTAATATAGACATTAGACCACACCAGAAGTAGAGATGGCAGGAACACCAGTAGCAATCATGAAGAGAAGGTTCCCAGAAAATAGTAATATTGGTAATATCTCTGACAAATGGGAAGAAAGGACCAGGAAAATAGTAACTAAATGGCCAAAGGAGGGAACATTTGGTGTAAGAATGGATAAGATAAGGGAACAAAGAATAACAAGAAAATTAGAAGAGAGAGAGAGAGAGAGAGAGAGAGAGAGAGGGAGTGAACCAAAAAAGGCTGGTTCAACTACAGCACCACCATACACAGAAGGGGGGCAGTATTCTCAGGTCACAGGTTTAGTCTCAATAACAGGGAATGTAGAGATAGAAGGAGAAAAAAGGAAGCAGCAGGTTTCCACACCAAGGAGAGTAGAACAATCACATTTAGATATAGACTGTTATGGAGGACTGAGGGACATGTTAACAGAGCTAGAAAATTATGGGGTAGATGAACAAAAGTATGGAGGGCTAAAAGATGTGGAGAATACGAGTGATGGGGAAGGTGAAGAACTTAGACAGTATGCTGACTCTGATCAAGAACAGAGTGAGACAGAGGGACGACTATCAGAGCAAGGAGCCACGGGAGACAAACCTATAGTAACAGAATTAGGTAAGGCACTATACGCTCATATGGAAAAAGCAAATTTAAGAAACAGAAGGACAATAAAAAAGCCAGAAAAATGTGGAGCTCAATGTCCCATTTTGGGGAACGCAGGACCTGGAAGGTCTGGTGACTAGACTGCCTAACCTGCATGAAGGAGCAGGGAAATGGATTAGAACATTTGAAGAACAAACGATGGGGAAGCTACTGGCGGTGGGAGACTTGAAGGCATTGCTGGCCAGGGTGGTGGGAGTAGCCAAAATTGAGAACTTGATGCAGGCGGATGGCCTCATACAGGCGGTGCGGAGAACGATACTGGATGGAGTGGCCTTTGACAATTATAGGCCAGGACTGTGGCACACTCTGAGAATAGGGTATCCAGCCAAAATAGACCCTAAAGCACTAAAAGGGGAGCCATTGGGAGAGAAAGAAAACCTGGCAGGTTATCTGTAGGACCAGCTCAAGAGGTGGCGACAAGAAACAGAAAGGGATCCGGAGGGGGATCCACTGATGACAACACTGTTTAGGACATCACTGATGGAGGCAATGCCAATGTCTGTCAGAAGCAGACTAGAAGATGTGGTGGGACTAATGTCAAAGTCACACAAAGAGTTCTGCGACCATGTTATCCACGCAGTGGAGAAATACAGGAAGGACGAACAGAAACTGACAGATCAAGGGAGAGACATTGAAAGAAAACTGACACAGATGCAGCTGGAAGAGCTGACAAGAAAGGACAAAAAGAGAACACAAGCTCCAATGATTACTCTGGTCCCGACGGAGGAGGTCAACAACCACTGCCTCAGCAGCAAGGTCAAAGAGCTCCTGCCTTACCAGTAGTGAATGTGTATATACACCAATCCCCTGGGCAGTGGCAAAACAAGAATAATGAAAATGGACCCAAGAATCAATGGTACCAACCACAGAATCAAACACACCAGAGTGGTGGACCAAGAAGACCAGGTGTCTGCTGGGGGTGCAATCAATTAGGACATATGAGAAGGGATTGTCCTACCAACCCATGGCTGCCTAGGCAACCGCAACAGGAAAATTAGCAAAGAAATGGCACCAGCTAAGATGAATGGCAGCAGTCTTAGAACTCATGGGGAGGACCACATCAGGATAGATAGAGAAGCATTTCTTTTGGACTAGGGGACAGGACTAACTTTTTGTAGGTTCTGGATTGATTACACAACAATTTATATTTTTACTCAAATCAAGGCAGCAAATTGAAATAATTAGAATACTGGAAAGTGGTTATGGGTTTGTTATGTTATAGGTGTATTCCACTTAATGAAACATTACAATGTCTGATATGTCTTGATTGGGAGTCTTTCTTCACGGATTGATGGAAATCCCCTACAGTATGAATGATGAGGGAGATGTAGGAGACCACGTCTCAAATAACATTTTAATAGATACTTGGGATCAAATATCACTGATTCCTTACACTGAGGAATTGACTGTATTTGTGAGAGGGAGAAGTATTACATTCAGTGGGGTTAAATAATCCTTCCGAGGGTCAAAGATAATAAATTCTGAAAGGTGAAATGTAAATTGACAGTATGTATGGGTGACAGCGAGAATGGGGTTACAAATGGTCAAATGGTGTATCATGCTGCATTCAAACGATCGCTAGAGGGGTTGAATTTGAGTGTTATGGGCGTCGAATGACGATGAAGCTAATGAGGGAAACCATCATCACATTAGTAAACGATTTTATAAGAGGGGGGCCACAGGGCATGTGGGAGAGTACAACCAACGAGGCAAGAGATAGCATATTTGAGTTTTCGATGTCACGAAGCATGTTGGGGGTGATTGAGTAGTAGCAGTACGGCTAAGGAAAAGCCTAGGGGTTTAAATCATATGGGATTTTATTTAATTTTTATGTGAACTAGATTGTGGAATTCACCGGAGAAGGGAGCAGGCACAAGTGATGTTCTTGAGGGTTGTCTGAAAGGAGGGATCAGGAGATGTGGCAAGAGAGTGAGAATTTCGAATTTAGATTGTGTGGACTGATTAAGAGGTATCAAAATGGAAACTAACGAAATGTGTACTTTTTCTTCCAGGAAAAAGGGGGGAGTGATTCTCTTTTCTTTGAAATATTTTCTGAGACTATAAATAAGGCCTGGCCAGTTTTTGTTTGTTTATTGTTTTACTATATGGTGTTCAAATAACCACAAACAAACCACTTAGTATGAAATATTAGCTGTATAGGATTTTTATTTGTATTTTGGGGTTTTTCAAGGGATGGAAGTGAAACATCTTAAAGGGGCAGACACATGTAATTTGGGCTTTTATTTACTGAGGGATAAGTAAATACTTGTGATTTATTTTGAAAAGAGCTGTACTAAAGACATACTGTACACTTGGGATACAACATTTATGAAATGTTTTGACGGTTGTTAATGAGTAATATACTATTTAATGGAACAATGAATTGAATGATTTCAATGACCTCTGCGACCTCATCTATCTTGGCTTTATAGTGTGATCTGATCATCCACACTATAAATCTTGGAGGCATGCTTAATTAGGGGTTCATTATAATAAGCAATTGTAAAGAAGTATATAATTTGGCATTAATCCTATATATCATCCCAAACAGGACAAAGATGAAGTGGGAGAGCTAGTCTTGAAGGAGAAATATCCTTGAATAACAAATGCAATTGGGTTAAGATATCAGCAAGGGTTGTCATTTTAAGTTCAGTTATTATTTTTGGTTTAACAAGCAATATGGTTGTTTTGTTTTTTGAACACATGAATCACGATGTGATGCATGTGTCCAAAGGGGGGAAGGTGTTAAGGATTTAGTTTTTGGGCTTACAGGGGTTTTAAAGGTGTTTTAATGATTTTGGGGCTTACAGGAGTTTGAATGGTTTTAATGGTTTTAATATTTTTAATGGTTTTGTGGTAAGATATGCAAATTGTATTAAGTATATGAGCAGTAGTAATAATGTGTTATGGGTTAGGTTAAATCTTTTTTTGTTTTTATGATAGGAGGCAGGGTGTAGAGGTCTGTCTATGAATTGAGGGGACTACAACGAGCTGGAAGGAGGTGCGCTTCATAATCTCAAGGCTTCTCCTGACGGATGAGAGGACATAAGTAGCATACTGTGTCTCACCTAACCTAACAATGTTCTTAAGATTTTTTTCCATGGGTGTAGGGAACTCTGCCCAACGGAGTAGGAGAATCTGAGTGTTTTCTGCGCCCTGGAGACTATGTGATGGTAAAAGACTATGGAAGAAAGAGTTGGAAAGACCCTATGTGGAGGGGCCTGTACCAGGTGTTGTTGGCTACCTCAATGATGGTAAAAGTGGCGGAGACAGATACTTAGATCCATGTTTCCCACTATAGGAGTGTTCCAACCCCAGCCATTGGGTAGCATTGTTGTCTTTTGTGTGTGTCTGTGCTTGTGTGTCCTTGCAGCAGTAACTCAGAGCTTCCTTATGGGTAGGCTGGTAGAAGGACACTCTTCGCAGACCGATGTCGATAGATTGAGAGGGACTCTGGCTGATCCGGAGACCCTAGTGACGGAAGAAGGTTAACAGCTAAAGTGACCATACATCATCGTCCAGGTTACACCAACGGCGGTACGGATAGAGGGAAGCGCGATCGGGTATCATCTAAACCATTGTACCAGAGTGAGGGAACTGATGACTAAGAGACCGCCGAGAGATTCCAGACCTCCAAGACATTCTAGACCACCGAGAGATTCCAGACCTCCAAGACCTTCGAGACCACCGAGAGATTCCAGACCTCCAAGATGCACCAGATATCTCCATCATTGATTTCACTGCCCTTGACTAATTTCCCTGAGGATAAGGGGAATGGCATACTGACAATAGTAAAGAGCAAAATAATAAGGCAGAGAAGGGAAGCAGATAGGATTAAAATGAATATTCCTGCACAGGCAGGAAGCATAACTAAAATACAGAAAGGGATCGCTTTTAAAGTACGAGGGTCAACTGGTTATTGGTGTGGGAGGAACCAACACAAGGATTATGGGGAAATCACATGGGGTAACTGTGACCTTAAGATAATAAAAGAAAAAGACAGATGGATCATAGACATAAGAATAACAGCCCAGGACTTAGATAAACAATTGGATGTAGTACTTATAAGTGCTACATTTCCAGGGGGTAGGGTTGTTGAAGTAATTATTCCTTGGGAAAGTGCATTAAACCCTTTACATGTTAGAGCCATACCAAATGCAGAAGAAAGGGAATGGAAGGAAGCGTTAAACAATGATTGGTATAGATGAGTACAATATATTACATTACAAGTAAATAAAGAAAATAGTCTAATATGCAACACATATCCGTTTAAAGAATTAACAGTAGTTCAAAATCTTCACAGTTACCAGGACCGCAATTAGCATACTGGCTAAGTTGTGTTTCCATCAAAATGACTTGTTGCCGATAAAAGTCTGTACATAAATACATAAAAATAACTTTTGAGGTCCAATTCCCATGTACCGAATAAAAAATACAAGTTAAATTGGTTTCCATGGCACTTTCAACTCTAGGCATACTGATGGTTTTGTCACAAAAATGTTGAGTAGGTATAGAAAATGTGCACACTCTGGTATTGGCACGTGCGCTCTAGCCAACAGTTTGCAGATACAGTGCAGGTATAGCCTACTACATGATGAGATTATTATAGACAAAAGTGCAAGATTATTTTTATTTGTCAAATGGCAGCCAAGCATTGATCATCATATCACAAGAATAAGACCCTTCATATTTATTGAAAGGAGCATCAACCTCATCACTGTGCACTTTCACCACCCTGTGAAGTTCATAATTTATTTAATCTGTAGCCTAATAAACTGCATGCTTTCTCAGGATGTTGTGACGTTTTTTATGCGACATGTAGGTTATTTTTCTGCATAAAAAGGTTGGATGGAAACCTGGTTAATGTCAAGCTATTTTGAGGATGCTGCAATTATATTTTGGAAGAACGTGTGCATGCCTACAGGAGACTTCTGAGGTAGCCTAATCAGATTAAAACATTGTGACTGGTTGTGTTTATGCCACATTGTCACGAACGTTGAGAGACGGGTCGGACCAAGGTGCAGCGTGAAATGCATACATGTTTATTTAACTAAATAAACATTAAACAAAACAAGAAACAACATAACGTGAAGTCCAAAGGGCTATACACATACCAGCCTAACAGGAACAAGATCCCACAACTAAGGTAGGCAAAGAGGCTACTTAAGTATGATCCCCAATCAGAGACAACGAGGTGGGCTTTCAGCCTCGGAGGCGGATCCGGCTCCGGGCGTGATGACCTCTTCCTCTCTGCCTCCCCGTTGCGCCCCTGGTCTGGTCTGGACCTCGGCGCGATGCTTCTCCTCTCCTTCCTCCCGCGATGCACCAAGCCCTGTCTGGACCCTGGTGTGGGAGACCCCGAACCTGGAGAGGGGCGGATGTCTGGGCCTGGATCGGCAATCCTCCCGCGATGCATCAAGCCCTGTCTGGACCCTGGTGTGGGGGACCCCGAACCTGGAGAGGGGCTGAAGTCTGGGCCTGGATCGGCAATACCCCCACGATGCACCAAGCCCTGTCTGGACCCTGGTGTGGGAGGCCCCGACCCTGGAAAGGGGCTGACTTCTGTGTCTGGAGTGGAGCCGCTGACCGGAGCTGAACTGGACCCCGGTGGAGCGGACTACTCTGGTTCCGGAGTGGAGCCGCTGACCGGAGCTGAACTGGACCCCGGTGGAGCGGACTGCTCTGACTCCGGAGTGGAGCCGCTGACCGGAGTTGGACTGGGCACCGGTGGAGTGGACTGCTCTGGCTCCGGAGTGGAGCAGCTGACCGTTGCTGGACCAGGCACCGGTGGAACAGGCCGGACTGGGGACACGCACCACTGGTCTGGTGCGAGGAGCAGGAACGGGCCGGGCCGGACTGGAGACACGCACCACAGGTCTGGTACGAGGAGCAGGAACGGGCCGGGCCGGACTGGGGACACGCACCACAGGTCTGGTGCGAGGAGCAGGAATGGGCCGGGCTGGACTGGAGACATGCACCACAGGTCTTGTGCGAGGAGCAGGAACGGGCCGGGCCGGACTGGGGACACGCACCACAGGTCTGGTGTGAGGAGCAGGCACGGGCCGGGCCGGACTGGGAACACGCACGACTGGTTTTGTGCGAGGAGCAGGCACGGGCTGTGCCGGACTGGATACACGCACCACTGGTCTGGTGCAGGGAGCAGGTACGTTCTGTACCGGGCTGGCGACACGCACCACTGGTTTGGTGCGGGGAGCAGGTACGGGCAGTACTGGACTGGATACACGCACCACAGGTTTGGTGAGGGGAGCAGGTACGGGGCGTACCGGGCTGGAGACACGCACCACTGGTTTGGTGCGGGGAGCAGGTACGGGCCGTACTGGACTGGATACACGCACCACAGGTTTGGTGCGGGGAGCAGGTACAGGGCTTACCGGACTGGATACACGCACCCCTGGTTTGGTGCGGGGAGCAGGTACGGGGCGTACCGGGCTGGATACACGCACCACTGGATTGGTGCAGGGAGCAGGTACGGGCTGTGCCGGACTGGATACACGCACCAGTGGAGAGGACAACTCTGTCTCCGGAGTGGAGCCGCTGACCGGAGCTGGATTGGGCACCAATGGAGCGGACTGCTCCGGAGTGGAGCCGCTGACCGGAGCTGGACTAGGCACCGGTGGAGCGGACTGCTCTGTCTCCGGAATGGAGCCGCTGACCGGAGCTGGATCAGGCGCCGGTGGAGCGGATTGCTCTGGCTCCGGAGTGGAGCAAACTTCCGGACCCGTATCCATCCCCATCTCTGGAGCAGGACTAAACGCCGTGCCCAACCTGGGCACCGATGCAGAGGAAAATTCCAACCCTGTTGTAGGACTGGTTAGGAGCTCCTGCTCCAAAACGGTGCTGTACGTCGTGCCCACCCTGAGCACCGACGCAGAGGTGGTTTCCAACCCGGTAGTTGGGCTAGTTACCGGCCCCAGACTGGGCACCGACACGCTAAAGTGCTCCCTGCAGGGGACCTTCGCTGGAGGTTGGATGAGTTGTGTGGTTGGAGAAGGTGTAGACACGCCACCTCTCTCCCATCGCTCCAATCTACTCACCATGCGCTCCATTGCGCTGCCGAGTGCCTGGATCCTGCTCGCCTGCCGCTGGATACGTTCCTCCAAAGATCCGGACGGACCGACTGTACCTGCTGACTCCATTTTCGGTGCGTGTTTCTGTCCTGGAATGGGCCGTGCCGGACTGGGAACATGCACCACTGGCTTGGTGCGAGGAGCAGGCAGGGCCGTGCCGGACTGAGAACACGCACCACTGGCTTGGTGCGAGGAGCAGGCACGGACCGTACCGGACTGGGAACACACGCCACTGGCTTGGTGCGAGGAGCAGGCAGGGCCGTGCCGGACTGAGAACACGCGCCACTGGCTTGGTGCGAGAAGCAGGTACGGGGCGTACCGGGCTGGGAACTGGCGTTGGAGACTCTTCCAGTCCTTCTCTCTCCGTGCCCAATCCTCCTCCAGTGAGGACTCCTCCGGGAGCCCCGACGAATTAGGAAACAGAAACTCATCGTCGTCGTCATCCTCCGACTCCTCAGTGTAAAACTGTTCCCATTCCTGTTCCCATGGTCGTAGGGACTCCAACTGGAACCCCACCGGGTGCAGTAGTCGGGGCTCTTCTCTCTCGATCCGCAGGTCTTGGAGGACCTCTGAAATAGCGGCCTCCTCCTCTCTAGTCAGCCCTTTCACGGCCTCCTGCTGCCTCGTCCCCCCCCGTGAGCCCCCCCCACAATTTTCTTGGGGCTGCTTCTTGGGCTTCCTCTTCGGCCGGCATCGTTGATGTCGCCGTTGATCCTCTCCTACCCGGGCTTCCTCCTTCATTGCTTTACCATAACGGACGGCCTCCTCCTCTGTGATTTTCCCCCAACCGAGGAGGACATCTACCAACGTAGCCTCCCGTTGAGTACCAGGCATTTGCTCCTTCTGGGCACGCTGCTTGGTCCTTTTGTGGTGGGATCTTCTGTCACGAATGTTGAGAGACGGGTCGGACCAAGGTGCAGCGTGAAATGCATACATGTTTATTTAACTAAACAAACATTCAACAAAACAAGAAACAACGTAACGTGAAATCCAAAGGGCTATACACATACCAGCCTAACAGGAACAAGATCCCACAACTAAGGTAGGCAAACAGGCTACTTAAGTATGATCCCCAATCAGAGACAGCTGTCTCTGATTGGGAATCACACCCGGCCAAACATAGACACACAACCTAGAACTGCAACATAGAAATAGACTAACTAGTACGTAAACATAGAATATATAACATAGAAACTCACGCCCTGACCAAACCCACTAAAGACAACAGGCCTCTCACGGCCAGGGCGTGACACACATATAAAAGGTCATACATTTTAAAAGTTAAACGATAAATATTTAGGCTATATTGAAGCGTTAGGTTCTAGGTGCGAGAGGAATAGCCGCTCGGATTGGAGAGGAGGCAAAGCGCGTGTTAAGCTTTGTTGAATAAATGGGCCTGCAGGGAGGGACCATATGTGGCCACATTATTGTTGGACAACTTGGAAGAACGATGATCTGAAACAGACAGCGCATTCAGTATCAGAAGTAAAAATACAGTCAGACTGGCCTGCTACTGTGCCCGTCATGACCTTATGAATTAGACCTTATAAACTGTCAAGAATAGACCCACAATGGATCCAAATCGAATGAAACATTCAAATCACAGGGCTTTTGCGCTGTTATTAAAATGACATTGTCACTGCAGCCTAGAGTAGAATGTTGTATTTGAAAACAATAATGCAATTACAGTGGGGGGAAAAAGTATTTAGTCAGCCACCAATTGTGCAAGTTCTCCCACTTAAAAAGATGAGAGAGGCCTGTAATTTTCAACATAGGTACACGTCAAATATGACAGACAAATTGAGGAAAAAAAATCCAGAAAATCACATTGTAGGATTTTTAATGAATTTATTTGCAAATTATGGTGGAAAATTAGTATTTGGTCACCTACAAACAAGCAAGATTTCTGGCTCTCACAGACCTGTAACTTCTTCTTTAAGAGGCTCCTCTGTCCTCCACTCGTTACCTGTATTAATGGCACCTGTTTGAACTTGTTATCAGTATAAAAGACACCTGTCCACAACCTCAAACAGTCACACTCCAAACTCCACTATGGCCAAGACCAAAGAGCTGTCAAAGGACACCAGAAACAAAATTGTAGACCTGCACCAGGCTGGGAAGACTGAATCTGCAATGGGTAAGCAGCTTGGTTTGAAGAAATCAACTGTGGGAGCAATTATTAGGAAATGGAAGACATACAAGACCACTGATAATCTCCCTCGATCTGGGGCTCCACGCAAGATCTCACCCCGTGGGATCAAAATGATCACAAGAACGGTGAGCAAAAATCCCAGAACCACACGGGGGGACCTAGTGAATGACCTGCAGAGAGCTGGGACCAAAGTAACAAAGCCTACCATCAGTAACACACTACGCCGCCAGGGACTCAAATCCTGCAGTGCCAGACCTGTCCCCCTGCTTAAGCCAGTACATGTCCAGGCCCGTCTGAAGTTTGCTAGAGTGCATTTGGATGATCCAGAAGAGGATTGGGAGAATGGCATATGGTCAGATGAAACCGAAATAGAACGTTTTGGTAAAAACTCAACTCGTCGTGTTTGGAGGACAAAGAATGCTGAGTTGCATCCAAAGAACACCATACCTACTGTGAAGCATGGGGGTGGAAACATCATGCTTTGGGGCTGTTTTTTTGCAAAGGGACCAGGACGACTGATCCGTGTAAAGGAAAGAATGAATGGGGCCATGTATCAAATCAAATCAAATCAAATCAAATTTTATTGGTCACATGCGCCGAATACAACAGGTGCAGACATTACAGTGAAATGCTTACTTACAGCCCTTAACCAACAGTGCATTTATTTTAAACAAAAAAGTAAGAATAAAACAACAACAAAAAAGTGTTGAGAAAAAAAGAGCAGAAGTAAAAAATAAAGTGACAGTAGGGAGGCTATATATACAATAGAATAAAGTGACAGTAGGGAGGCTATATATACAGGGGGTACCGTTGCATAGTCAATGTGCGGGGGGCACCGGCTAGTTGAGGTAATATGTACATGTGGGTAGAGTTAAAGTGACTATGCATAAATACTTAACAGAGTAGCAGCAGCGTAAAAGGGATGGGGTGGGGGGGCAGTGCAAATAGTCCGGGTAGCCATGATTAGCTGTTCAGGAGTCTTATGGCTTGGGGGTAGAAGCTGTTGAGAAGTCTTTTGGACCTAGACTTGGCACTCCGGTACCGCTTGCCGTGCGGTAGCAGAGAGAACAGTCTATGACTAGGGTGACTGGAGTCTTTGACAATTTTGAGGGCCTTCCTCTGACACCGCCTGGTATAGAGGTCCTGGATGGCAGGGAGCTTTGCCCCAGTGATGTACTGGGCCGTACGCACTACCCTCTGTAGTGCCTTGCGGTCAGAGGCCAAGCAGTTGCCATACCAGGCGGTGATGCAACCAGTCAGGATGCTCTCGATGGTGCAGCTGTAGAATTTTTTGAGGATCTGAGGACCCATGCCAAATCTTTTATCGTATCGTGAGATTTTGAGTGAAAACCTCCTTCCATCAGCAAGGGCATTGAAGATGAAACGTGGCTGGGTCTTTCAGCATGACAATGATCCCAAACACACCGCCCGGGCAACGTAGGAGTGGCTTCGTAAGAAGCATTTCAAGGTCCTGGAGTGGTCTAGCCAGTCTCCAGATCTCAACCCCATAGAAAATCTTTGGAGGGAGTTGAAAGTCCGTGTTACCCAGCGACAGCCCCAAAACATCACTGCTCTAGAGGAGATCTGCATGGAGGAATGGGCCAAAATACCAGCAACAGTGTGTGAAAACCTTGTGAAGACTTACAGAAAGCGTTTGACCTGTGTCATTGCCAACAAAGGGTATATAACAAAGTATTGAGAAACTTTTGTTATTGACCAAATACTTATTTTCCACCATAATTTGCAAATAAATTCATAAAAAATCCTACAATGTGATTTTCTGGATTTTTTTTCTCATTTTGTCTGTCATAGTTGACGTGTACCTATGATGAAAATTACAGGCCTCTCTCATCTTTTTAAGTGGGAGAACTTGCACAATTGGTGGCTGACTAAATACTTTTTCCCCCACTGTATTCATTGCATTGTGGTGTTGTAGGCTACTATAGTCTAGATGTATAATTGTATTTTCCCTTAACGAGATCAATAGCGGAGCTTTTTGAGCTGTGTGTCTCATGTCTTCACTGTTCTTTCATGTGCAATGATGTACCTGGCCTCTCCACTGTCTATCAGCTATTCCTATTTGTTATTGTGGATTCATATAAAAAAATGTATGCAGCTTTGAATGCTTTTATGTGTGGTATGATTGACAGTTATCTTATTTCAGATCTAGACAAACGATCTACCTACCGCTATTGTCACTATGATGGTGGATAGAGGGCAGGATATACCGTTAGACTGGTAGACTATACTAACCTGTGGTATAGTAAAACTTAGCACATGGAAAAGCGCTGCGCATAAGGGAAGTACCAAAACACCTTGATATAGGGGAGGCGCATGCAAGCAGATGAGGACCACCCCTCCCCCACAGTATATTGCGATCTGGCCCTTACTGATGTATACCCTTTTGTGCTGCCTAACCAATGACTGTGCTGTACTGCCTAACCAATCACTGTGCTGTACTTGGTGGCACTTCAGTAGCGATTCAATTTGTTTAAAAAAATGCAATATCTGTGCCCGCGGACTAGGCCTACTGATGTCCTGTTCAGCTTGAGAGGGATAGCGTGAAGATGGAAGGGAGACCGGAGGTAAGCTTGTTATTGTTATAATTAATTTTATTAAACAACATACTATAAATCAGTCAGGAGCAAGACAGGTAGCCTAACAAGGAACGAAAATCAATTATTTAGGCTATATTATTATTTCTAAGCTATAGTGAATCAATTGTGAAGCATTTGTGACAACCTACAGGCTGGCAGGAGTGCTCAGCATTTCAACAACAGCACTTCAACAACATGCCTATAAATGTAGCATTTAGGCTGTATAATTGTTTTTTATTTTTAGAATTAAATAATAATGAAACAAAAAATGCCTTATTAGGCTACACAGTCAGTGCCTTTGAATTCACTTTCTGAAACACAAGTTTGGTCAGTCTTTGGTTTGAGGATCATGTGGTGAGCTATGTATGCCTATTTAGTTAATTTAGCCTAGCAGATAGTCTTATATTCCCATGCCCTAATCACAGTCAACACAAATCTATTTTGTAACAACAAAGAAAAAAGGTTGCAATTGCATACCTGATGATATGTGGCTGATGTGTTAAAGAATGAATGCCTTTTTCTCAAATGTATTGATGATCAGAGACTTCTGTTGTAACTGGTTCTGTTGTGGAAAAATGTGTACAGTTGACAGACAACTTTAGCACTGTTCCAAACTTAGACTATCCTCTTTTTTAACAATAGCCTGTATAGAAATGAAAATGTCTCCGGTGCTGCAGCATGCGCCCATTCGTTGTTATGCTATGTTGTGGTATTAAAAAAGATGCTGCTTGTCTCCACTCATGTAAAATGACATAGAATTGAATGAAATGCGTTTATTATAAGGCAATTTTTTCTCAGACCGCAAATAAGATAACAGATTCATGCAGTGCTTTTATTACAATGGATATCGTTTCACCCTTGTCCGTGGTGGTCAGCGAATCCACAACCTTCAGGCTACTTTGCCATGTAATGCTTACAAAATGCATATCTAAGGCTCTAGTCTGTCCTATGAGTGAGGGTAAATGGTAGGCATGTTCTCTGCTATCCACTTTATGCTTTAATTATTATTTTGGGTATAGGGGAGGGTCACTTGTTTTTTTGCAAGCATTCAGGGAGGGTCAGGTAAAATATATTTTTCTGAAGGGAGGGCCATCCATTTTAATTTCAGAGCGATCCGATTTTCTCCAGGTATCGCTCATTATAAATAACCTACAGTCCCTTAGATAGATGCACAGGTGCCTCAATAGACTCTTAAGGTTAATAGTACTTACACCGCACTCGTGAAAGTGGTAAATTACCTTTTAATGGTATCAGACCAAGGCTCTGTGTTTGTTCTCATGCTCCTAGATCTTAGTGCTGCTTTTTGGAGCGATTGGAAACCCTAATTCAGTGGTCACCAAACTACGGCCCGCGGGCCGGATACGGCCCGTCAGCACATTTGGCCCGGCCCTCTGAACAATACCAGAGACGCTATCGGATTTTTTTCCTATTTGGCCTCCAGAAAAAAAATCCTAGGCCCGGCCCTGTCAAAGAGAGAACGGAATAATGGCGAAAAGGTTAGGTAAGAGAAAAATTGATTCAGAATGCAGGGTATTTAACCTGCAGTGGACAAACGATTATTTTTTTGTTCAATGCAAAGAAAAGGCTGTTTGTCTCATCTGTCAAGAGACGGTGGCGGTATTCAAATAATACAATCTTCGCCGACACTATGAATCCCGTCACAAAGACAAGTACGATAGCTTGCAAAGTGCAAAGTGTTGACGTGGGATTCTGTAATGAAGGTTGTGGTGTCGTGCATAAACTTCATCAGAGCAAAGGGACTTAAACACAGGCAGTTCCAAGAATTCCTGTCTGAACTGGAGTCTACGCACGGAGATGTGCTGTACTACACAGAGGTCCGATGGCTGAGCCGGGGCAGAGTTTTGAGGCGTTTTTACGAGCTGCTACCCGAAATTAACGCATTTCTTCATTTAAAAGACAAAACGGTCCCAGAGCTGATCGACCCAGAATGGAAATGGCACCTCGCATTTTTAACAGACGTGACAGAAATACTTAACAGCCTTAACTTGCAGCTACAAGGCGAGGGGAAACTCATTTGCGACATGTATTCACACATAAAAGCATTTGAGGTGAAATTAGCGCTGCTTTTGGAACAAGTGAAAAAGCGCAACTTCGTCCATCTTCCTGCTACCCAAAACCTGTCGACAGAGAACCCAGCGGTCCCGTTCCCAGCTGAAAAGTGCGTGGAAGCACTGGAAATGCTGAAGGCGGAGTTCGGTGTGCGATTCAGTGAACTACATGTTCATGCAAAAGAAATCCGTCTTTTTCAGAACCCCTTTGTTGCCGACATTGATGAAGCCCAGCCTTCATATCAGTTTGAGTTGGCTGAGTTACAGAACTGTGATGTTCTGAAAGACGCATTCAAGCCCAACAGTCTCATTGACTTCTATGCCGCCCTCCCAAACGACACATATCCAAACATCAAAAAACACGCAATGAAAATGTCCACAGTTTTTGGCAGCACGTATATCTGCGAGAAAACCTTTTCTCGCATGAAACTGCTGAAAACTCAGATGAGATCAAGATTGACAGATGAACATTTGCATCAGTGCTTGAGACTGGCTGTAACTAGAATGGAACCTGATATTCAACTTCTCACCAGCCAGATGCAGGCCCACAGTTCACACTGATGAACATACATAGGTAAGCTCACTTTTCTGACTTGAATGAGTCATTCTGAGCATAAACAAATATAATCATAATAAAATCTACTGGGATAAAATCCATCTTTACAACCATACTGGTAGTGAAATGTATTGTGCTGTGTAGGTGCTGTATCACTTAGTTCAGTTTCTCAACCTGCTTCCTTTGTGGTTTTCACAGGGAAGTTGATGAGAGAGAGCTGCAAACAGCGGTGTCTACAAGCCTACTGGAACCTACAAAAGGATTATAAGGAAGGAACACAAGAACTTTAAGAGACTGCTCATATGTGTCAGAGAGATTCTGCTCTGACAACTGAGCTGAACTTTTATCTGTTAAGATTGTGCATGGCACAACAGAAAGTTAATGTTCCATGGCTTTTTTTCTATGAAGAACCCAGAGAGAGTTATTTAGTTATTATTTATTTCATAAATAGTGTTATTTATTTCCTGTTTTTTCTGTGAAGAACTCAGAGAGGGTTATTTAGTTATTATTTATTTCATTAATAGTGTTATTATTTGTTTCCTGACTTTTTTTCTGTAAAGAACCTGGAAAGGGTTATTTGGTTATGTGTGGCTTTCTGGAAAACAATAAATTTTTTAAGCTCCCCTACGATCGTCACACTTTTTCTGTTACAAACTGACACCGGCCCCCCATCAGAGAAGGGAAAAGTTATGTGGCCCTCACAGGAAAAAGTTTGGGGACCCCTGCCCTAATTGGTCTACACTGACAAGTTATTGCCTAGTTTAGATCTTATCTGTCAGAAAGATAACAGTTTGTTTCCGTGGATGGTTTGTCCTCTGACAAATCAATGGTACGTTTGTGTTCCTCAAGATTCAGTTCTAGGACTACTACGGTTGTCACTATATACTCTACCTCTTGGTGATGTCATTCGTAAACACCATGTCAACTTTCACTGCTGTGCAGACAGCACGCAGCTGTATATTTCAATGAAACATGGTGAAGTCCCAAAATTGCCTACCCTGGAAACCTGTGTTTCAGACATAAGGAAGTGGACGGCGGCAAATGTTTTACTTTTAAACTCAGACAAAACAGAGATACTATTTCTAGCCCCCCCCAAAAAAAATTATTACAAATAATAAAGGTCCCAAGAAACTAAGATATCTGCTGTTGAATCTGACAATGAATCTTGATGGTTGTACAGTCGTCTCAAATAAAATTGTGTAGAACCTTGATGTCACTCTGGACCATGATCTCTCTTTTGATGAACATATCTAAAATATTTCAAAAGCAGCAATTTTCCATCTTCGTAACATTGCAAAAATCTGAAATGTTTATTTTAAAGGATGCAGAAAAGCTAATCAATGCTTTCGTCACTTCAGTAGACTATTACAAAGCTCTACTTGCCGGTTACCCAGATAAAGCACTAAATAAACCTCAGCTCGTGCTTAATACGGGTGCTAGAATCTTTACTAGAAACCAACATTTTTATCATATTACTCCAGTGCTAGCCTCTGGCTTCCTGTTAAGGCTAGGGCAGATTTCAAGGTTTTACTGTTAACCTACAAATCATTACATGGACTTGCACCTACCTATCTCTCCGATTTGGTCCTGCTGTACATACCTATACGTACGCTACGGTCATAAGACTCAGGCCTCCTCGTTGTTCTTAGAATTTCTAAGCAAAATACCTTTCGGTCTCAACCTTTAAGTCCTTACAGAAGACTCATCTCTTCAGTAGGTCCTATGATTGAGTGTATTCTGGCCCAGGGGTGCGAAGGTGAACGGCAAGGCACTGGAGTGACTAACCACCCTTGCTGTCTCTGCTGGCTCCCATCTGTCCACTGGGATTCTCTGCCTCTGACCCTATTACGGGGGCTGTCACTGGCTTGCTCGCGCTTTCCCATGCCGTCCCTAGAAGGGGTGCATCACAGCTTTTTTTGCTATACTCGACTTGAGTGGGTTGAGTCACTGACTCAACCTCTCTCTCTCTCCCATCAGAGCCTGGTTCCTCTCTAGGTTTATTCCTAGTTTCCTTCCTTTCTAGGGAGTTTTTCCTAGCCAACGCGCTTCTGCATTGCTCTGGTCTCTCTCTGGTCTCGGTGCTCAAACATTGTGCTACCCGAAGGCCTGCACCCAGCTGTGTGTGTAATTTGTTCGATCTGGAGTTTTCCACTCCCGGGGCCCTATAACCTTACCGTGAGGACAGAGATTATCCTAGGATGGGTTAAAATTAGGAGCGTTTTCTCCTCTAAAGCGTCTTCTCCAAGAGTGGTCTTCAGTCACACACAGTCTGATGAGTCTCCTACAGGGGTTAGACTAGATGGCTGGGCCACTCCATGTTGCTCCATGACTATAATCATCTACTACAATGAAAAGAGTCGGTACTGACTATTGGTTGGAGCCTGGTGGTGGAAGAAGGTTCAGACTGATGGCTTTGGTGGCACTTGAACTAAGAGAGTATATATGTTATTAGTGTATATGGTGTAGTATATCCACAATATACTTTAAATCATTAGCTTTGTGGAAAGGGATGGTCAGACTGATAGTGTGGGTAGCATATAGAACCATTCAACCATCTTTGTTAAATCAAAATTAGTTGTTTTTGTACATTGGTGGCATTCTCCACGATTAGTGCAGCATGCATATACAATATAATCGACTTTGTTAAAAGGTTTGGTTTGTTCGGTTTTGACGTTATGGCTTAAGTAATGGACTGAGAGACTCAAGATGGATAGTAAGGTTGAGTCTTGCATTAGAATAATTGCTGAACCCGTCTGTTTCTGCTCTCTTGCCAACTCCTTATGAAATTGTGTTTGTCTTGAATATCTAATCAAATGGCTACCCAGACTATTTGCATTGCCCCCCACCCCTCTTTTACGCTGCTGCTACTCTCTATTATCTATGCATAGTCACTTTAATAACTCTACCTACAGTTGAAGTCGGAAGTTTACATACACTTAGGTTGGAGTCATTAAAACCCGTTTTTCAACCACTCCACAAATTTCTTGTTAACAAACTATAGTTTTGGCAAGTCGGTTAGGACATCTGCTTTGTGCATGACACAAGTAATTTTTCCAACAATTGTTTACAGACAGATTATTTCACTTATAATTCACTGTATCACAATTTCAGTGGGTCAGAAGTTTACATACACTAAGTTGACTGTGCCTTTAAACAGCTTGGAAAATTCCAGAAAATGATGTCATGGCTTTAGAAGCTTCTGATAGGCTAATTGACATCATTTGAGTCAATTGGAGGTGTACCTGTGGATGTATTTCAAGGCCAAACTCAGTGCCTCATCGCTTGACATCATGGGAAAATCAAAAGAAATCAGACAAGACCTCAGAAAAGAAATTGTAGTCTGGTTTATCCTTGGGAGCAATTTCCAAACACCTGAAGGTACCACGTTCATCTGTACAAACAATAGTACGCAAGTATAAACACCATGGGACCACGCAGCCGTCATACCGCTCAGGAAGGAGACGCGTTCGTTCTCCTAGAGATGAACGTACTGTGGTGCGAAAAGTGCAAATAAATCCCAGAACAACAGCAAAGGACCTTGTGAAGATGCTGGAGGAAACAGGTACAAAAGTATCTATATCCACAGTAAAAAGAGTCCTATTTCGACATAACCTGAAAGGCCGCCCAGCAAGGAAGAAGCCACTGCTCCAAAACCGCCATAAAAAAGACAGACTACGGTTTACAACTGCACATGGGGACAAAGATCGTACTTTTTTGAGAAATGTCCTCTGGTCTGATGAAACAAAAATAGAACTGTTTGGCCATAATGATCGTTATGTTTGGAGGAAAAAGGGGGATGCTTGCAAGCCGAAGAACACCCTCCCAACCGTGAAGCACGGGGGTGGCAGCATCATGCTGTGGGGGTACTTTGCTGCAGGAGGGACTGGTGCACCTCACAAAATAGATGGCATCATGAGGAAGGAAAATGATGTGGATATATTGAAGCAACATCTCAAGACATCAGTCAGGAAGTTAAAGCTTGGTCGCAAATGGGTCTTCCAAATGGACAATGACCCCAAGCATACTTCCAAAGTTGGGGCAAAATGGCTTTAGGACAACAAAGTCAAGGTATTGGAGTGGCCATCACAAAGCCCTGACCTCAATCCTATAGACAATTTGTGGGCAGAACTGAAAAAGCGTGTGTGAGCAAGGAGGCCTACAAACCTGACTCAGTTACACCAGCTCTGTCAGGAGAAATGAGCCAAAATTCACCCAACTTATTGTGGGAATCTTGTGGAAGGCTACCCGAAACGTTTGACCCAAGTTAAACAATTTAAAGGCAATGCTACCAAATACTAATTGTGTGTATGTAAACTTATGACCCACTGGGAATGTGATGAAAGACATAAAAGCTTAAATAAATAATTCTCTCTACTATTATTCTGACATTTCACATTCTTAAAATAAAGTGGTGATCCTAACTGACCTAAGACAGATCATTTTTACTAGGATTAAATGTCAGGAATTGTGAAAAACTGAGTTTAAATGTATTTGGCTAAGGTGTATGTAAACTTCCGACTTCAACTGTACATGTACATATTTCCCCAATTAACTCGACTAACCGGTGCCCCCCGCCCATTGACTCGGTACTGGTACCCCCAGTATATAGCCTTGCTATTGTTATTTTTACTGCTGCTCTTTAATTATTAGTAACTTTTATTTCGTATTATTTTATATAGTATTTATTTGTTTTTGTTTTATTTTATTTTTGTATTCTTTCTTAAAACTGCATTGTTGGTTAAGGGCTTGTAAGTAAGCATTTCACTGTAAGGTCTACACCTGTTGTATTCGGCGCATGTGACAAATACAATTTGATTTTGATTTGATTTGACAGCAATGAAGTTGGCAAGAGCATAACCAGTTCAGGGACCAGGCTAAGAATTCACGGCAATAATGGAAAACATCATTCACTCTAATGCAGTGGAATTCAAAGTCTGGGTCAGTGAGGTTGGCAAAATTAAACCCAAAAAATTAAGAATACTTCATATTGTATGGGACAATATACACTGAACAAAAATATAAATGCAACATGCAACAATTTAAGATTTTACTGAGATACAGTTCATATAATGAAATCAGTCAATTTAAATAAATAAATTAGGCCCTAATCTATGGATTTCACATGACTGGGAAAACAGATATGCATCTGTTGGTCACAGATACCCACTCCTCTTCAATGACTGTATGAAGTTGCTGGATATTGGTGGCAAACTGGAACACGCTGTCGTAAACGTCGATCCAGGGCATCCCAAACATGCTCAATGGGTGACATGTCTGGTGAGTATGCAGGCCATTGAATAACTGGGACATTTACAGCTTCCAGGAATTGTGTACTGATCCTTGCGACATGGGGCTGTGCATTATCATGCTGAAACATGAGGTGATGATGGCGGATGAATGGCACGACTATGGGCCTCAGGATCTCGTCACGGTATCTCTGTGCATTCAAATTGCTATCGATAAAATGCAATTGTGTTCATTGTCCATAGCTGATGCCTGCCCATGCCATAACCCCTCCGCCACCATTGGGCACTCTGTTCACAACGTTAACATCAGCAAACCGCTCGCCCACACAACGCCATACACGCTGACTGCCATCTGCCTGGTACAGTTGAAACTGGGATTAATCCGTGAAGAGCACACTTCTCCAGCGTGTCGGTGGCCATCAAAGGTGAGCATTTGCCCACTGAAGTCGGTTACAATGCCGAACTGCAGTCAGGTCAAGACCCTGGTGAGGACGATGAGCACGCAGATGAACTTCCCTGAGACGGTTTCTGACAGTTTGTGCTGAAATTCTTCCGTTGTGCAAACCCACAGTTTCATCCACTGTCCGGGTGGCTGGTCTCAGACGATCCCGCAAGTGAAGAAGCCGGATGTGGAGGTCCTGGGCTGGCGTGGTTACACGTGGTCTGCGGTTTTGAGGCCGGTTGGATGTACTGCCAAATTATCTAAAGGCGGCTTATGGTAGAGAAATTAACATTCCATTTTCTGGCAACAGCCCTGGTGGACATTCCTGCAGTCAGCATGCCAATTGCACGCTCCCTCAAAACTTGAGACATCTGTGGCATTGTGTTGTGACAAAACTGCACAATATACAGTGGACTTTTATTGTCCCCAACACAAGGTGCACCTGTGCAATGATCATGCCATTTAATCAGCTTCTTGATATGCCACACCTGTCAGGTGAATGGATTATCTTGGCAAATAAGAAATGCTCACTAACAGGGGTGTAAACAAATTTGTGCAAGACAATTTAGAGAAATAAGCTTTTTCTGGGATCTTTTATTTCAGTTTATGAAACAAGGGACCAACACTTGTTGCGTTAATATTTTTGTTCAGTATATAAACGTTTTTGGGAAAGATCATTTGATGAGGGATGAAAATGTAATAAATGGAAGGTCATATGTTATTTGTTGATGTAAAAATCTAAATTGATCGATTTTAAGGTTGGCATTAGATTTGGGGAAGGGTGGGGTCACCAGGAAATCTTGTGGGAAAAAATGGGGTCCCAAGAAATTCTGGCTAAAAAAATGGGGTCCCTGCTGAAAAAGTTTGAATTCCACTGCAGATTCTAGTGCGTGAAAACGTTCTAAACAAATGTTCTTGAATTTCACCCTTCCTCTTTCCTCCTCCCACATTCAAAACATTTAACATTTTAGTCATTTAGCAGACACTCTTCTCCAGAGCGACTTACAGGAACAATTAGGGTTAAGTGCAATACTAAAGGGCACAGACAGATCTTTCACCTAGTTTGCTCGGGGATTCGAACCAGCGGCCTTTCGGTTACTGGCCGAACGCTCATAACCGCTAGGCTACCTGCTGCCAAAACAGATTTGAATACGATTGTTTTGATATCCGATTCTGCTTGCAGGCTTTGTTCAGGTCAGGGCAGGACAGTGAGGAGAAAGATAGTCAGGTGTTTTGAAATTTCACGGCCCCAAAAATAACATGACATACAGTATATAGATAATAATGAATATATATCTGTCACAGAGAACAAACGATTGCTGGAGAATGTGAGAGATAAATGAGGATGGCATTTGGCCAAATACTGTAATAATATTGTACTTGTATTTTCAAAGAAAAAATATACAAATACTTATTTCGAAATGTCTTTGAAAGTAATTGAAATACCCTAAAAAGCATTTAAACCAAGGTCTGATTCAAACCTCTAACTGCACATTAATCAAATGTGTGTATTTTGACTTCTAAACTCAGTCGCAGTCTTGCTGAGGAAAACCAATCGTGCAACAGACTTGAACACATCTTGTGGGCTTTTGGGTGTGGTGTCTAAGCAATTGATGACTTTGCTAACGTTTGCAAATGGTATCTTAGAGGATGTTGATTCAGCTTAGGGAAGCATCTGGAGAGCAGTTCTATAGGGGCACCCTAAAACAGAGGAAGTCTGTTGTGTGGAGTCATGGGATTGGTCTGTAGGGGAAACCACCCATATCATGTTAAAGATTATAAATACTTGATTGGGACAAAGGAGGACAGAACAACATATTATATTGGGTCCGTTGTTCTCCAGATGCCTGCAGATGTCTGTAAATTTACGCTGAAATCTTTTGAAATAATAAACCTTTATAATCAAAGTACGGTGTAAGCAGACTCCTTGTTCTCACAGCATAATTAGCATCATTATTTAGATACCACAGAATGGCGACGAGGTAGTTGGGACGTGCTGCGTCTCTCCAGTGTTCCATTCATGAGCTACGAAGTGACTCCCGCTCAAGACGCCGGCACATAAGGTGAGATTTCTCACAATTTTGTGCGCTGGTTGGTTATCTTGCTTATGTGGGTGTGTGCGCTGGGGAGATGTACCGTTTGTAAGACTTATGTGTGCATTTTGCTGTTATTTGCTGTGGGATAAGAGTCCGTTCTAAATTTCTAAATTTGTTTGCGTTGAAAGCAAAGCAAACAGGGGGGAGTGTCTATAACTATTGAAGAATAGAATGAAGGAATAAGGCAAAGGAAAATGTATACAAATTAGGACATCGCGAATCTATGATAAGCCCTCCAATGAGGCGATCATTAGGATGGGCCGAAAATCCTAAAAGCGCATTAGGTTGAATTTAGGTCAGTCCCAGGGACTGGAGTTTGTGGTATATACATTCTATTGCAAGTTACCGCTCAACTTATAGTTGACGAAGTATATGTTTGATGTAACCGCTCATTGAATATCTGCGAACTCGTGGTAGCAGAAATTTAGGAACAATGGGGAAAAAACGGCGCGATGGAGGTAGAATACTGCCTTAGGGGTCCGTAGGAATGGAAAAAAGCCACTTAAACTGTGTATGTGTGTGTGTGTGTGGGAGAGAGAAAAATAATAAAATAAAGACGTCTCTGTTGTGTTTAAACTGTGTGTCGACTCATGTTAGGATAATATTTATGTTAGAGATATATACATATATATGTTTTGGTTGAGGACAGGGGTCTTTGTTTTCATAAGGAAATATGTAAGTTAAGGTAAAAAATCTTATGAGTCTCCGTTGGTGAGAACGTTAATAATTGTTAACTATATATGAGCCCCCTGGAAGGACGTTAAGGTAAAAAATCTTATGACTCTCTATAAAAAGAGAATGTTTACTAACTATTAGAATATCATGAGCCTACAGGGAGGAGTTTTTAAGAGTGTATAGAGATGTTTTGTAATGGATAAGAAAATAACTATAAATCTGCAGATTAGGATAAGTGAAGTTAAGAAACTTCAAAGTAGGATTTGTGTTCTATGTTTTGTGTTGGTTTGTGAGCTCTGTTAAGTGTTACTGTTTGTCTGTTGGGGGAAAGAACGGAGGTAAAGTTGGTCTGTCTACTTTCTGTTGTTTAGCTGGGAGAGAGCTGCTTGGGAGCTCCTTTCACTCTGAAATCGCACTGGTGAATGAACTACGCATGCGTGGGATTTTATGAGTTTAGAGTTACGTAGAGCAAATATGCCACTCCTCTGCCTGCACTGAGCTGCTGGGAGATGCAGACTCAGAGCAGACAGAGAAGAAGGGGGAGATTTAGACACTAATAGAGTAGTCTGTTTGTTAAATCGGCTGTTGTTTAATGATGAAACTATTTGATTGAGACCTATTGAATTGATAAACTAGAGATATGTTGACGGATTAAAAATAAATAAAATAAAATGTTATTGATCTATAAATATTCCTGAGTTAAGTTGTTTGCTTATTTCTTAGCGCGAATGTGAACAGAGGAATATTAAATGGTTGAAATAACTCAGTGAGTGCATAAAATACTAAATTCTTGTCTGTTCTTTGTTCTTCTGTCATATGAGAGACGAGAAGGAGGAGACAGAGAGAGAAAGTAGGTGCTGACAAGTACATCACACGACAGGGTGTGCTGCAACGGATCCAATCAAATTAAGGCCAGTACTGTTCTATTCACAAAACGTACCTTCCCATAGAGGATATTTTGTGTGCCTAGCATATTTCATGTTGTGACAATTTGGCAGGGACTTGGCAACAGACTGATCAATTTATGTAATTGCATATTGGAGTTTTTGTGCATAAGTTGGTTTGATTAGAGTTGTGTTGGAAATCGAGCACTGACATTATTCTGTAAAAAAAACAAAACAAAAAAACATTATACATATATTGATTGATTAATTAATTAATTAATTGATTATTTGTTTAATAAAAAAAGGGAGGGAACCATAAGCTATATAGTCTAAAATAATAAAATAATTCACAATAAAGGAATATAAAATAGTTGTTACAATGGGGAAAAGGGACATCAAAACTATGAAAGTAATTACTCCTGTTGATGTAGTACAAAATAGTAATCCTCTAGTTAATGGTATTGCAAGATTATCTGGAAAAGGGAATAAACGTTGGCCTGACATTGAACAACCATGGCCAGTGGAAGGGACTCTTAACCCTGACGTCATCAACATAATGAAAGTGCTTCTGTCAATTTATAAGGCAGATCAAAAGAAGGGGAAAAAAAGGGAACAACGTAAAGAAAAGAGACAAAGAGAGCTGGGTGTTCTTAAGCTGTTTGAAAATGAAGGACAAAAACTGATGAAAGATACCAACGATAAAAGAAACAAAGGTATAGAGAAAATGGTAAAAGAAGTGAAGGTGACAGAAAAACGAATGGCAGAAGTCAGTACACCTTTCTCACATACGGATTCAGCAAAAAGACCCCCACCTTATGAGAAAGAAGTAGAGTTTAAGGACGTCTATCCTCAGCTTCCAGTGATCATTCAGGAGGGTGATTATTGCATCAGAGATGAAGATGAACGAATAATAGAGAGAGGAAAAGCAGAAACGACCATAAAGATGAATCCAAACTCCAAAAGTAAGAAGAAAACGAGATGTCTGGAAACTAAGCGTGGAGTGAGGTTCAGGAGGATGCAACTTGAAGATGATGATGATGATGATCAGAGTGATTCAGAATAGATCATGGGTGGATATGACCCTGTGATCAGACGGAGGTTGGCCAGAGCGGAAAGAAGGGGTGATGGATGTTTGAAGAAGAAGAATACAAGATATTCTAGTTCTGATGAAAGCGAAGATGAAGACAGCGATAAAGATTTTGAGATTAAAGGTGCTTCATATTCAAGAGGATTTTATCCTACAATGACTAGCACAGAAGAAATAGAAAGAGATATAGACCGATGCGTATCATGCCTGGATAAAGCGAATAATTTAGAAGAAGTACGAGAACTGGAAGAACAACTCAAGAAGCTGAAGATACAGAAGAAAACACTGCTGAGAAAAGGATCCCAATAATTGGAGAAGAAGTATACATTGAGGCCAAGGAAAGAGGGCACCAGTAAGAAGATGATGCCAGTGATCATTCGAGGACAAAACCTAGAATATAAGCCTTTGCAAAATACCGATATGTCAGATATACTTGAGAAGCTGCCTACTCTTCAAGATGGAGCATATCCCTGGATTTCAAAATTGGAAGAAATTACGGTGGGAACACAGTCTGCCATAGGAGACATTAAGAGACTTTTGGCTAATCTCCTTGGGATTCCAGATATGGAAGACATTTTTCAGAGAGCTGGACTTAATAGATATGTGGGGACTGCAGTGAATGACCCTGAATTGTTGGCTGCAAATAGAAATCGGCTGTGGAGAGCACTGAAAGATAAGTTTCCAACAAATGTGCATCCTGACAACATTCTGATTGACCCACTAGGACAACAAGAAAATCTGAGAGCCTATGTGTCAAGAGTTCATCAAGTGTGGAGAAATATTACCGGAAATGATCCAGATGTGAGTCAAATTGAGCAGTCAATTTTGAGAGCTAAACTGCAGATGGGACTGCCCTCACCAGTAAGGAGCAAACTGGCAGAGGTGGTTGGACTTGGAAGCATGACAAAAGGCGTTTATACAGATCATATAGCCCATCAAGTGGATCTGTACAGGAAAAAGGAACACAACCAGAAAGAACAGGACCAAGAAACTCTCAGAAAACTCAATCAAATACAACTGGGGGAGAATAAGAAGGAGAATAAATAAGCTTTGGTTATGCAGAATCAGTGTGCACCAAATCAACAATCACTGCCACAGCTTCAACTGGACCAGTTCCAACCGCAATTGTACCAGCCACCAATAGTGGTACAAGTTGTTTCATATCCATAGCCAGTCTCTGGACTGACACAGAATTGGAGAGGAAGAGGATGAGAAGGCTTAGAAAGAGGAAGAGGAGGAAGACAATCTTCAGAAGTGTGTTATAATTGTGGACAGGTTGGTCACTTTGCTGTGAGTGCAATGGGCCAGGAGGGAACATCAGAGGGAATTTCAGAGGAAGATACAGGGGCAAGTCAAGATCATCTGGAGGACAGGTGAACCCTTATATGGGCAAGGAGCAAGGATTCTAGGGGTGCTGAGAAGATCCGAAAGGGGGGTGTCAGCTGGTAGCATCAGGACCGGAAAAAGATCCAACAATTGAGGTGAAAATAAACAACCGACCATTGGAAGTGATGGCGGATAGCGGAGCTGCTTTTACCTGTGTTCAGCCTAAAGAGGTTACACATCTCACTATGTCAAATCAACTAATTAGGACAGGGATTTGAGGGAGTAAAACAGCTGATTCCTCTTACGGAACCAATTGAGCTCTGCTATAAAAATCAGAAAATTACAATACCCATACTGGTATCAGAACATACACCTATTGCATTGTTGGGAAGAGATGCATTGTGTAAGTTGAACTGTACAATAAGATGTACACCAGACGGCTGTCTGGTAGAAGTGCCAAAGGAAAAGGTTTACCAATTGTTGATGATGACAGAGATGGATTCGTCTTCAGTATTCTGGATTGGAAATCTCAGTGAAGATTTTTTGAAGCAGGCTAAGATATGGGAGAAATGTATTGTGGCAAATATGCCAGATGCGAGGCTTCCGGAATATACATTTCATTGTACGCTCAAGTATTTCAAGAATGCTGCCCAATCGAACTCAAGGGAATGGTTGAGTCATCAACCAAAGAAAGTTCAACTCAGCTCATGTTGCATAATTTTAGGACCACAAGGAGCAGCTATGAAGATAAACACAGACGATTATCTGGATAAAGAATTTGAGATTGAGAAGAGTGTGCCACATGTGACCTTGTTGGTTTCTGAAGGCTATGAGCAGAAGCAAATAGGAGAAATGATGACAGAAGCAGAGAAAGCTGTTTTCGTACCGATGAAAGAGAATTTGGGCGATTTGGAGGAGTGAAGATCAGCGATTTCTCAAAATAATGATTTTGGCTCAAGGACAAGGAGAGTCATAAGCTGTATGGATGACACATGAATCTATTTGTAGTGTGAAGATGGATTAATACTCTATGAATAAAAGGAGATGTTGCAACAAGTTTAAGAATGTTTGTGGTTTCAAAGTAGTACCGATATTGGACTTGTGAAATCAGCCCAACCTGTGAAAGTTGAACTTCGACCAGGAGCCAGACCTCCTTGGAAGAATCAGTATCCATTGAAAGATGAAGCAATCCAAGGGATTGAACCAAAAGTTGAATGACTTTCAAAAGCAGGTGTTTTGAAGACAATGGAAAAAATCCTCAGAGTAAGAATGTTTATTGTCTTGGGAGAAACCATGAGGGGTTGATAGTAGCGCCTCTAGACCTATTAGGTCTGATGATTTAGGAAGCTATGGGTTAGCTCATGTTGCAAGGGGGGAGGTTAGGAGAAAGATTACAAAGGAGTATGGTTTTTGGGCACCATATTTGCTTGAACAGGTTGACTATGTCATAGGCAGGTGCACAATCTGTTTGAAAAATAATTTTCGCAGGGGTGACTGTTATTCTTGGTTACATTCCTACACCAAGAGGTGCATAAGATGTCAAACTAAGCTAAAAGATGCTCAGTCATTTGCCAAGGTCTTGTGTAAATAAGTCATAAGCAGGTGGGGACTACCCGATCACATATCCTCAAATTAGTGGGAAAGGAATTTGTGGATAAATCAGTGAAATGGTTTTTGAAAAATTAGGAGAAAAGTCAGACTAAAAAAAGTTAAGAAAACTAGGGTTGAAGGAACTCTAGGAAAGTCAGCTCAGCTTCAATGTTAGTAAGAGAGAGAGAACAGTGGTGAAGGGAAATTTAGAGTTAAGTGGAGAGATAATTATGGAGAAGAAGTGTTGTTATGAGGACCAGAAGTAGAAGCTGTTTCACCTAGTCAAAGGAAGTATTTTTTGTACAACGATATGAAGTGGAAGAGGGTTATGAGTGATTGCTCACTTATTTTGCGTAATGTTACATGGAAAGATCAGGGAGAATATATGTGTACTTATTTAGTGCAAGCATTAAAATTTGTTCCGGTTAAGAATTATTATTTAAAAGGCTATGTAACTCGTAAGGTGACGCTTATGATGGAAGATTTGAAGTCTGTTGAAGCTTCCACAGTCACCATAGGAGTTCAGGAGCAGTATATTACAGTAGCCACTCCAACAGTAAATAATACACAGAGGATATCTGTAACTTTCCCACTGGAAATAGTTAAGAGTGTTAATACATCAACTAAAGCAACTATTTTAATAGTAACTTTGAAAGAGATTAATGGTACGACGGCAATAACAAATTTAGGAAATATGACACAGACACCAACAACAACTTTTCTGAAACTAAAGGATGTAGTAAGAGTGACTCAGGAGTTTATGATACGGATGGAGAGTGCTGTCAATGGTAGTAAGGATAGTGTTGAAATAAGAGAGCAGATGGTAGTAGAGAATGATGTAGATTCATCTGAAATAGTGCAGAATACTATCATGGAGGTACAGGATGAGTTCTTTGATTTTAATGGAAGACAAGAAGATATATCTGATCAATACCGCTCGTTAGGGAAGAGAGAAACTAAATGGAAGGCATATGGATTTGATTCTTCTGTTTTGCAAATTAAAGATGGATGGGCAGGTAGGAATCTTTGGTTCCAGCAGTTAACTCATTCTGTAAGATCAGTGAGGAATCTTGAGGGTCCATGTCTGTTGAGAATTCCAGCACCAGGCACATGGGGTTCAATCTTAGAGACGGTGGCTCAACCTCTATCAAGTACGTGTCAATCTTGTGCTTTATCATGGCTGTTGTATCAGCAACAATCATTAACAGATACAATAATGTCGTTGTCGAAGCATTTGTTTAGGCCTAGGTTTAAGTGTTCTTGGTTAAATGAATTACCCTATGTGAATTTGTTACAGTGGTGAAAAAAAGTATTTAGTCAGCCACCAATTGTGCAAGTTCTCCCACTTAAAAAGATAAGAGAGGCCTGTAATTTTCATCATAGGTACACGTCAACTATGACAGACAAAATTAAAATTAAAAATCCAGAAAATCACATTGTAGGATTTTTAATGGATTTATTTGCAAATGATGGTGGAAAATAAGTATTTGGTCAATAACAAAAATGTCTCAATACTTTGTTATATACCCTTTGTTGGAAATGACACAGGTCAAACGTTTTCTGTAAGTCATCACAAGGTTTTCACACACTTTTGCTGGTATTTTGGCCCATTCCTCCATGCAAATCTCCTCTAGAGCAGTGATGTTTTGGGGCTGTCGCTGGGCAACACAGACTTTCAACTCCCTCCAAAGATTTTCTATGGGGTTGAGATCTGGAGACTGGCTAGGCCATCCAGGACCTTGAAATGCTTCTTATGAAGCCACTCCCTGGCGGCGTAGTGTGTTACTGATGGTAGGCTTTGTTACTTTGGTCCCAGCTCTCTGCAGGTCATTCACTAGGTCCCCCCGTGTGGTTCTGGGATTTTTGCTCACCGTTCTTGTGATCATTTTGACCCCACGGGGTGAGATCTTGCGTGGAGCCCCAGATCGAGGGAGATTACCAGTGGTCTTGTATGTCTTCCATTTCCTAATAATTGCTCCCACAGTTGATTTCGTCAAAACCAAGCTGCTTACCTATTGCAGATTCAGTCTTCCCAGCCTGGTGCAGGTCTACAATTTTGTTTCTGGTGTCCTTTGACAGCTCTTTGGTCTTGGCCATAGTGGAGTTTGGAGTGTGACTGTTTGAGGTTGTGGACAGGTGTATTTTATACTGATAACAAGTTCAAACAGGTGCCATTAATACAGGTAACGAGTGAAGGACAGAGGAGCCTCTTAAAGAAGTAGTTACAGGTCTGTGAGAGCCAGAAATCTTGCTTGTTTGTAGGTGACCAAATACTTATTTTCCACCATAATTTGCTAATAAATTCATAAAAAATCCTACAATGTGATTTTCTGGATTTTTTCCCCCTCAATTTGTCTGTCATAGTTGACGTGTACCTATGATGAAAATTACAGGCCTCTCTCATCTTTTTAAGTGGGAGAACTTGCACAATTGGTGGCTGACTAAATACTTTTTTCCCCCACTGTAGATGGGAAGGAAAATCAGTTAACAGCGATTCCTGAAGCATTGGAGGTGAAACCAGTGAGGGCTAAAAGCTGTTTTTGTTCAAATAAAACATATGATGGAAAGGGTATGTTTATGGGAATATCAGATTGTGATGATTATATGATGACTTTGGGTAAGCATGAACATAAGGTTAGTAATGAGAAATATAATGTAACTTTTTATGTTCCAGTTAGTAAGAAGAGCAGGACTTTGATGGTGAAATATCAGCTTTTGCCTGGTAATGTGACTATTGGGAATTTTAGAGATATTTGGTGGGTTTGTGGTGATAAAGCATATAAATTCTTACCCTATGGATGGACAGGATGTTGTTACATGTCGACGTTGAAGCTTCCATATGAGGTTTTTACCATTAAAAGAGGGGAAGCACCGGACACAGATAAATCTGAGTCTAGGTTTGGAAATAGGGTGAAAAGGGACATGGCGAAATTTCATAGTCTGGAAGCCTACCATTGGAGGATAAGTTTAGGAGAGAAGTGGGGACTTGGACTTTTTCCATGGTATGGTGTAACATTTTTGGCAGATCACATAGATAATATTACCTATACTTTGAAGGGTTTTGCAAATGAAACGATAAGAGGGTTTAACCTTCTGTCAAGACTCAAAGGAGTATTGATGGATATCCGATCATTTTTCACATTTTTAAATATTAGTGTGATTTTAGTATTTTGTGATGAATCAAAGGGGGGAAATGGAATGTGATTCATTTTATATATCATTTTATATATCATTTTTAGTTGATATTGATGTTTTAATTTGAATGTGTTGTTTTGCAAAAGATACTGTTTGGTCTTTTCTTTTCTTCCAGAAGCATATGGGGGAATGTGTAGAGGGGATTCAAATACTCAAACATGGACAATATGAATGGACTGGTGGAAGTGGAACAAGGAAGGTGTGGAAATGTTCAGATTCCATCATCGACGTTGCATTGGAAGTCGACACTGCTGAGGAGATGAAGTGTAGTGGACTACATTCCAGTGTCTGCAATGATATATAGACATATTTGCATGTGTAATACGTAATTTGTGTCATATTCTTTCTGTATTAATATTTGAAGAATGATATTTGCTGTTATTGTGTACATGTGGGGATCTCAGATGTTTTTCTTTATTTCGTGGATGCTTAGGGATATTGGGTCTAGGCAGGGATAGAGAGAATCCACAGGAGGGTCCGATGGGTCGACCAGCCTGAATGTGGACATTTTTTATTGTATTTTGTTTGCTGAGGCTTTCATGTGTATTCAAATTGCATCATAGTTTAAAATGCATTGATAAAGATGTATGAATTGATCTGGAGTACTTAGGTGGTTGCCTGGGGCAGAGGGGCCGTGAGAGAATTTTACTGTCTTGATTGATTGATGGATATTTGGAAAGAAAGCTGCCAGACAGGTTTTTCGCTCTCACACTCCATAAAGATTTGTTCATATTTCATAGAAATGTATTTACACTCCATAGAAAAATGTGTTTTTGGTTTATTGTTAAAGATACTCAATAAGAGAAATTGTTATTTGTCATAATCCTATTCTTTTTATTTTTGAGATTTAATTAGTCTCGAAGGGGGGAAATATGTGGTGTCTAAGCAATTTATGACTTTGCTAACGTTTGCAAATGGTATCTTAGAGGATGTTGATTCAGCTTAGGGAAGCATCTGAGAGCAGTTCTATAGGGGCACCCTAAAACAGAGGAAGTCTGTTGTGTGGAGTCATGGGATTGGTCTGTAGGGGAAACCACCCATATCATGTTAAAGATTATAAATACTTGGTTGGGACAAAGGAGGACAGAACAACATATTATATTGGGTCCGTTGTTCTCCAGATGCCTGCAGATGTCTGTAAATTTACGCTGAAATCTTTTGAAATAATAAACCTTTATAATCAAAGTACGGTGTAAGCAGACTCCTTGTTCTCACAGCATAATTAGCATCATTATTTAGATACCACATGGGGTCACACTTCAGAGCTACCACAGATATATTGTGTATTGTACTCTTCATTTACATGGTTGTGTTTCCTTGGACCTCCTCTTTTGTTATCTTAATTTTAATGCATTTTTAATGTCTGTGCTTTAGCTATTCCATTTTACAGTCACTTGCTACAGTCCAGTGCCACTGTAATTATGCATAACATTACACCTTATCTGTGTGAAACTAGGGCACAGCATTCACACACTCACCTCACACACCCTTATATCCTTATGATTCTTTGAGATCCAGATACAGTGAGGGAAAAAAGTATTTGATCCCCTGCTGATTTTGTACGTTTGCCCACTGACAAAGACATGATCAGTCTTTAATTTAAATGAAAGGTTTATTTGAACAGTGAGAGACAGAATAACAACAACAAAATCCAGAAAAACGCATGTCAAAAATGTTAGAAATTGATTTGCATTTTAATGAGGGAAATAAGTATTTGACCCCTCTGCAAAACATGATTTAGTACTTGGTGGCAAAACCCTTGTTGGCAATCACAGAGGTCAGACGTTTCTTGTAGTTGGCCACCAGGTTTGCACACATCTCAGGAGGGATTTTGTTCCACTCCTTTTTGCAGATCTTCTCCAACTCATTAAGGTTTCGAGGCTGACGTTTGGCAACTCGAACCTTCAGCTCCCTCCACAGATTTTCTATGGGATTAAGGTCTGGAGACTGGCTAGGCCACTCCAGGACCTTAATGTGCTTCTTCTTGAGCCACTCCTTTGTTGCCTTGGCCGTGTGTTTTGTGTCATTGTCATGCTGGAATAACTATCCATGACCCATTTTCAATGCCCTGGCTGAGGGAAGGAGGTTCTCACCCAAGATTTGACGGTACATGGCCCCGTCCATCGTCCCTTTGATGCAGTGAAGTTGTCGGTGGGGATGGTGTTCTTGGGGTCATAGGCAGCATTCCTCCTCCTCCAAACACGGCGAGTTGAGTTGATGCCAAAGAGCTTGATTTTGGTCTCATCTCACCACAACACTTTCACCCAGTTCTCCTCTGAATCATTCAGATGTTCATTGGCAAACTTCAGACGTCCCTGTATATGTGCTTTCTTGAGCAGGGGGACCTTGCGGGCGCTGCAGGATTTCAGTCCTTCACGGCGTAGTGTGTTACCAATTGTTTTGTTGGTGACTATGGTCCCAGCTGCCTTGAGATCATTGACAAGATCCTCCGGTGTAGTTCTAGGCTGATTCCTCATGATCATTGCAACTCCACGAGGTGAGATCTTGCATGGAGCCCCAGGCCGAGGGAGATTGGCAGTTCTTTTGTGTTTCTTCCATTTGCGAATAATCACACCAACTGTTGTCACCTTCTCACCAAGCTGCTTGGCGATAGTCTTGTAGCCCATTCCAGCCTTGTGTAGGTGTATAATCTTGTCCCTGACATCCTTGGAGAGCTCTTTGGTCTTGGCCATGGTGGAGAGCTTGGAATCTGATTGATTGATTGCTTCTGTGGACAGGTGTCTTTTATACAGATAACAAGCTGAGATTAGGAGCACTCCCTTTAAGAGTGTGCTCCTAATCTCAGCTCGTTACCTGTATAAAAGACACCTGGGAGCCAGAAATCTTTCTGATTGAGAGGGAGTCAAATACTTATTTCCCTCATTAAAATGTAAATCAATTTATAACATTTGTGACATGCGTTTTTCTGGATTTTTTTGTTGTTATTCTGTCTCTCACTGTTCAAATAAACCTACCATTAAAATTATAGACTGATCATTTCTTTGTCAGTGGGCAAACGTACAAAATCAGCAGGGGATCAAATACTTTTTTCCCCTCACTGTAAATACTTCAAAAGTCCCCTTTTGATCAATCCAATCACTGTGCTCTCCAGAGGGGCAACACAGGGCATGTCAACGATGACATGAAAATAAATGTTGATGTTATTAGAGGATGATCTAAAGAGATTAGTTGGGGCTACAGGGCTAGTGTATTGTGTAACTCCCTTGATGTGGCTACTGGCTATTGTTTTGTAAATCATCTTGTGAGGAAATTTCTTCCAATGACCTGGTCTGCGTCCTAAAAGGCACCATATTCCCTACATAGTGCACTGCTTTTAACCAGAGCCCTGTGGGCCCTTGTCAAAAGTAGTGCACTATTTGCATTAATAATGGATGACTATAAGCCTATTTGCGTGTGTGATTTCTATTGCAAATGGTTCTATCCTAGAGGGTTCTATCCCAGACCGTGATATCCAAAAGGGTTAATTCTAGTTACGGGTTGCACTGCAGGGCTCCCTTGAAAAGAGACCTTGGTCTCAATCGGAAATAAAAATATATACAGTGCCTTCGGAAAGTATTCAGACCCCTTGACTTTTTCCACATTTTGTTACGTTACAGCCTTATTCTAAAATGGATTAAATAAATAAAAATCCTCAGCAATCTACACACAATACCCCATTATGACAAAGTGAAAACAGGTTTTTAGAAATGTGTGCACATTTATAAAAATAAATAAAAAAAGTACTTATTTACATAAGTATTCAGACCCTTTGCTATGAGACTCAAAATTGAGCTCAGGTGCATCCTGTTTCCATTGATCATCCATGAGATGTTTCTACAACTTCTTTGGAGTCCACCTGTGGTAAATTCAATTTATTGGACATGATTTGGAAAGGAACCTTCCAGAAAGACAACCATCTCTGCAGCACTCCACCAAAAGGGCCTTTATGGTAGAGTGGCCAGACGGAAGCCGCTTCTCAGTAAAAAGGCACATGACAGCCTGCTTGGAGTTTGCCAAAAGGCACCTAAAGACTCTCAGACCATGAGAAACAAGATTCTCTGGTCTGATGAAACCAAGATTGAACTCTTTGGCCTGAATGCCAAGCGTCACGTCTGGAGGAAAACTGTCACCATCCCTACGGTGAAGCATGGTGGTGGCAGCATCATGCTGTGAGGATGTTTTCCAGCGGCAGGGACTGGGAGACTAGTCAGGATCGAGGCAAAGATGAACGGTTCAAAGTACAGAGAGATCCTTGATGAAAACCTGCTCCAGAGCGCTGAGGACCTCAGACTGGGGCAAAGGTTCACCTTCCAACAGGACAACGACCCTAAGCACACTAACGCAGGTGTGGCTTCGGGACAAGTCTCTAAATGTCCTTGAGTGGACCAGACAGAGCCCGGACTTGAGCCCAATCGAACGTCTCTGGAGCGACCTGAAATGAGCTGTGCAGCAAATCTCCCCATCCAACCCGACAGAGCTTGAGAGGATCTGCAGAGAGGAATGGGAGAAACTCCCCAAATACAGGTGTGCCAAGCTTGTTATGCGTCTGGGTGTAGCGGTAGGATGGAATCAGGCGCAGGACACAGAACTATAATAACAAAGTTCTTTACTGGAACAAAAATAGCAGAGCAAATCCTCCACGCAGGGAAGAGCAAATACCAGCTCACCAAAAGACATCAAAACAACGAACAATCACGCACAACACCATGAGGGAACCAGAGGGTAAAATAGGGAAACAAATTAACATAATGGGTAACAGGTGTGATCAATACAGACAAGACAAGTGTAACACAGAAAACATCGATCGGTGGCAGCTAGTACTCCGGTGACGACGAACGCCGAAGCCTGCCCGAGCAAGGAGGAGGGGCAGCCTCGGCTGAATTCGTGACCAGGAGGACGCGGAGCAGGGCAAGTCAGATGACGACGATGGAACTCCCTTAACAGGGAGAGATCGAGGATGTCCCTCCTGGGAACCCAGCTCTGTTCCTCCGGACCGTACCCCTCCCACTCCACGAGATACTGCAGGCCCCCCACCCGATGCCTCGAATCCAGAATGGAATGGACCGAGTACGCCGGTACCCCCTCGATGTCCAATGGGGGTGGAGGAACCTCCCGCACCTCAGACTCCTGGAGCGGATCAGCTACCACCGGCCTGAGGAGAGGGGTTAATACGGTAATCAGGGGGGAGCTGTAACCTATAACAATCCTCGTTCAACCTCCTCAGGACTTTAAAGGGCCCCACAAACCGCCGACCCAGCTTCCGGGCAGGGCAGGCGAAGGGGCAGATTTCGGGTCGAGAGCCAGACCCGGTCCCCCGGTGCATACACCAGAGCCTCACTGCGGTGGCGGTCGGCACTCACCTTCTGACGCCTGATAGTCCTATGCAAGGCGTACATGGGCAGCGTTCCAGGTCTCCTCCGAGCGCCGAAACCATTCATCCACCGCAGGTGCCTCAATCTTAATCTGATGCCATGGTGCCAGGACCGGCTGATAACCTAGTACACACTGAAAGGGAGACAGGTCAGTGGAGGAGTGGCGGAGGGAATTTTTCCCAGGGGATGTAAACTGACCAATCCCCCGGCCGGTCCTGGCAATATGACCTCAGAAACCTATCCACATCCTGGTTGATTCTCTCCACCTGCCCATTACTCTCGGGGTGAAACCCCCAGATGGTCCATGAACGCCTTCCAGACCCTTGATGTGAACTGGGGACCCCGATCAGACACTATATCCTCAGGTACCCCGTAGTGCCAGAAGACGTGTGTAAACAGGGCCTCCGCAGTCTGTTGGGCTGTAGGGAGACCGGGCAAAGGAATGAGACGACAGGACTTAGAAAACCGATCCACAACGACTAGGATCGTGGTATTCCCTTGTGACGGGGGGAGGTCCGTAACAAAGTCCACCAATAGGTGTGACCACGGCCATTGTGGAACGGGGAGAGGTTGTAATTTCCCTCTGGGCAGGTGTCTAGGTGCCTTGCACTGGGTGCACACCGAACAGGAGGAAACATAAACCCTCACGTCCTGAGCTAAGGTAGGCCACCAGTACTTCCCACTAAGACAGCGCACTGTCCGACCGATGCCAGGATGACCAGAAGAGGGTGACGTGTGAGCCCAATAGATCAATCGATCGCGAACATCAGACGGAACTGGACAGCCCACTGGACACTGGGGGGGAGTGGGCTCCGTGCGTAACGCCCGCTCGATGTCCGCGTCAACCTCCCATACCACCGGTGCCACCAGACGAGAAGCTGGAAGTATGGAAGTGGGCTCCCTGGACCGCTCCTCTGTGTCATACAGCCGGGACAGAGCATCTGCCTTAGCATTCTGGGAACCTGGTCTGTAGGATAGGGTGAAATCAAAACGCATGAAAAAAATGGCCCACCTTCAGTCTCCTCGCCGCCCGTATGTACTCCAAGTTGCGGTGGTCAGTCAAAATGAGAAAAGGGTGTTTTGCCCCCTCAAGCCAATGTCTCCACGCCTTTACAGCCTTCACAACAGCTCCCGGTCCCCCACATCATAGTTTTGCTCCGCCGGGCTGAGCTTCTTTGAGAAGAAAGCACAGGGGCGGAGCTTTGTCGGCATACCCTAGCGCTGAGACAGTACAGCTTCTATCACAGCCTCGGACGCGTTCACCTCGACTATGAATGCCCAGGAGGGATCCGGATGAGCCAGCACAGGAGCCGAAGTGAACAGTGCCTTCAGGTGACCAAAAGCCCTGTCCGCCTCCGCTGACCACCGCAGGCGCACCGGTCCCCCCTTCAGCAAGGAGGTAATGGGAGCCGCTACCTGACCGAAACCCCGGATAAACCTCCGGTAGTAGTTGGCAAACCCTAAGAATCACTGCACCTCCTTAACCGTGGTTGGAGTCGGCCAATTACGCACGGCTGCAATGTGGTCATTCTCCATCTCCACCCCTGACTCGGACAGGCGGTGTCCTAAGAAGGAGACGGACTGTTGGAAGAACAGACATTTCTCAGCCTTGACGTAAAGGTCATGCTCCAACAGTCGACCAAGCACCTTGCGCACCAGGGACACCTGCTCGGCTCGTGTAGCTGAGTATATGAGGATATCATCTATATACACCACTACACCCTGTCCGTGCAGGTCCCTGAAAATCTCATCGACAAAGGATTGGAAGACTGAGGGAGCATTCATCAACCCGTACGGCATGACAAGGTACTCATAGTGCCCAGAGGTGGTACTAAATGCCGTCTTCCACTCATCCCCTTCCTGGATACGCACCAGATTGTACGCGCTCCTGAGATCCAATTTGGTGAAAAAGCATGCCCCGTGCAAGGACTCCGTCACACTAGCAATGAGAGGTAGTGGGTAACTGTACTTTACAGTGATCTGATTTAGCCCACGATAGTCAATTCACGGGCGTAAACCTCCATCCTTCTTCTTCACAAAAAATAAACTCGAGGAGGCAGGGGAAGTGGAGTGCCGAATGTATCCCTGTCCCAGAGATTCGGAGACATATGTTTCCATAGCCGCCGTCTCCTCCTGTGACAGAGGATACACGTAACTCCGAGGAAGTGCAGCGCCCTCCCGGAGATTTATCGCACAATCCCCCTGTCGATGGGGTGATAATTGAGTCGCCTTCCTTTTACAGAAGGCGAGAGCCAAATCGGCATATTCGGGGGGAATGTGCATCGTGGAGACCTGGTTTGGACTCTCCACCGTAGTTGCACCTACGGAAACACCTACACACCTCCCCGAGCACTGACTTGACCATCCCTTGAGAGCTCTCTGTTGCCACGAAATATTGGGGTCATGAGTGGCTAACCAGGGAAGCCCCATCACCACGGGAAACGCAGGAGAATCGATCAGGAAGAGACTGATTCTCTCCTCATGACCCTCCGACGTTTCCATCCAGAGTGGAGCTGTAACCTCCCTAATCAGGCCCGACCCTAAAGGGCGACTATCTAAGGCATGTATGGGGAAGGGCACATCAACAGGCACAATAGGGATCCCTAATCTACGTGCAAACAGACGATCTATAAAATTCCCAGCTGCGCCGGAATCTATGAGCGCCTTATGCTGGGAATGTGGGGAAAACTCCGGAAATCTAACACACACACATGTGAGCAACAGGGAGCTCTGGGTGAGTTGGGTGCTTACTCACCTGGGATGGTCCACCAGGGGCCTGCCTGCTGTCTCGTGCAAATAGGCTTATAGTCATCCATTATTAATGACTCTCATACAGATGAAAACCCTGACCTTTGACCCAGTTGATGATTACATTACATAAAGGCCAGAACAATAATTAGCGTTTTCCCCCTCTGGAATTCTGTGACTAGGAATAGAATAGAAATATACATTCTGTTCTCTTTCCTCGAACAGCTGGTAGGGTTAAAGAAGGCCAGTGCAGAGGGGATAGTAAAGGCAAGGAGAAAATGGTACCCTATTCCCTATATAGTGCACATAGGACACTAGTCAAACGTAGTGCACTATATAGGGAATAGGGTGCCATTTGGGATTGCAGCCTATGGTTTGATAGAAATGTCTGGTATGAACACTGAATAATAATAAGAGACTAATGAGTATCAGTGTTGTTACAGCACATACTGTATAGACACACACGGCATAATCACATCATTCATTCCTCCCATGTCTGCAAACAGACTTTACAGTAAAGAAGGCTGCAGTAATTGTTTTCCCTGGTATAGACATAATGTACGCTCAGGGCGACAGCATCAAGAATATTGACTTCTTTAGTCAATGACGCAGGTAATTGAAATCCTGTTTGTATCATAGCCTAAGGCACTTCACGCTTTGCACACCTGAGTGCCAGCAGACTGAGGGGAAGAAAGTAAAGACAGTTGATAAACTCATTACTGGAAGAGCAAACTCCATGTTAGCCTGGTCCCAGATCTGCTTGAGCTCTTGCCAACTCCATTGCTCATGGTCAAGACAAACATGTTTTGGATTTATGAAACTTGAATGAACTGATACAGGCTTTCTTAATCGTGTACAAGCAATTTTGGGATTTGTGTTGAAACATATCTATAGCAGAACAGCAACGATCAAAAGCTCAAATATATTTACAGAAGTTCTGATCATTTTCTTGCCTTAGTACCCGACTTGCATATCTTACACCACCTTTTGCACAACTTTAAATACAAATATCAATGAATACAAAATTCACTGTTAAGTGGTAGGTTCACAGAACATAACACATTGTTTTCATAAGAAGAGAAATGTGTGCAATTGTGTTCACTGTTTCCGGCAATCAGTAAATACTACTGCACAAAATGTATTCTTTAAATTAAGCGTTAAACAACCAGGTGTGGGGAGTTCCTTACTAATTAGTGACCTTAATTCCTTAATCAACTACAAGGGAGGAGCGAAAACCAGCAGACACTCGGCTCTCCGTGGAATCAGTTTGACAGCTGTGCCTTAGGCTGTGTGGTGTGAGCGTGTCAGACAGGATTGTGTTGGCGCTGGTTGTGAAAGTGATTGTCGATCCGTCTGTCTCTAGAGAAACCATCCAAGCTCATTAATATGTGGTCTAACCAGACCTGGGCGTGAATGAGCTTGCCAGTTACCATGCAACCAACAGAAAAGTCCCAAAAGTGCAATCCTTGCACGCTCGGCACTCTAGGCAGGCTAAAGCAAATGATCAAAGTATTTGAAAGATATTGAATAGTATTTGAACCCAGGTGTGTATGTTGTGCGTTCTAACCAGGAAGTGTAGCTACAGATTGTAACGCCAGATGTGATTTAACCAAAACAATTTGGACCATTATACTGGTAGTTACAGGTGTGGCTATACAAAACGTTCCCGGAGATTTTTCAACTAACCTGGAATGGAGTACGGTGCCTTCTTGTCTATTTCAAGTCTTCTCTCATTGATCGAGACAGGTGTCTGACATCATGACATGCGGCACTTTGGAATGGACCCACCTGTCTCAATGAGAGAAGATTAGAAAAAGACAAGATGGCGGTGTATGCATTGTTGGATGACTTCTTAGACCAACACATTTATTTTAATAAGGGAGCATTTTCTAAATTCAAACTGACCCCCTTCAACTGGACACAGGCTTATGAGACTCCCATTTCCACAAATCAAGGATGAAGGTAATCTTGCCAATACCAGGTTAGTTTAAAAATCTCTGGCAACGTTTTCTATAGCCACAACTGTAACTACCAGTATAATGGTCCAAAATGTTTGGGTTAAATCACATTATCTGGTGTTACAATCTGTTTTCACCTTTATTTAACCAGGTAAGCCAGTTGAGAACAAGTTCTCATTTACAACTGCGACCTGGCCAAGATAAAGCAAAGCAGTGCGATAAAAACAACAACACAGAGTTACATATGGGGTAAACAAAACATAAAGTCAAAAATACAACAGAAAATATATATACAGTGTGTGCGAATGTAGTAAGTTATGGAGGTAAGGCAATAAATAAACAGGCCATAGTGCAAAAATAGTTACAGTTTCGTAATTAACACTGGAATGATAGATGTGCAAAAGATGATGTGCAAATAGAGATACTGGGGTGCAAATTAGGAAAATAAATAACAATATGGGGATGAGGTAGTTGGGTGGGCTAATTTCAGAATGGCTGTGTACAGGTGCAGTGATCGGTAAACTGCTCTGACAACTGACACTTAAAGTTAGTGAGGGAGGTAAGAGTCTCCAGCTTCAGAGATTTTTGCAGTTTGTTCCAGTCATTGGCAGCAGAGAACTGGAAGGAATGGCGGCCAAAGGAGGTGTTGGCTTTGGGGATGACCAGTGAGATATACCTGCTGGAGCGCAGACTATGGGTGGGTGTTGCTATGGTGACCAGTGAGCTAAGATAAGACAGGGATTTGCCTATCAGTGATTTATACATTTACATTTACATTTACGTCATTTAGCAGACGCTCTTATCCAGAGCGACTTACAAATTGGTGCATTCACCTTATAGCCAGTGTGTCAGTAGCTGAGTGTAGATGCGGTGTGGAAATCAAGCGCAGGGAACACGGGCGTTCGTGAACAGACTTTAGTAAATGAAGTCAGCACCAAACAGGCGAACAGCCAACCCAACCGGGAGGCAAAATACAAATTACGCACAAAATACAACGTGCGTAAAAGGCAATAGCGCACACAGTGCGGACCCTCGAAAACAACAAAACACGAGAGTAATAACGAGAGCAACAGCTAGACAATAACCAATCACACATAACACCTGACCCAACACACGATAACTAAATAGGAAACCAAATCAAACACTAACAAGGGACAGGTGTACAAACAGACAAAACCAAACAAACATGAAACATCGAACGGTGGTAGCTAGTACTCCGGGGACGACGACCGCCGAAGCCTGCCCGAACAAGGAGGAGGAGCAGCCTCGGCCGAAACCGTGACAGTACCCCCCCTTGACGCGCGGCTCCAGCCGTGCGCCGATCCCGGCCTCGGGGACGACCAGGACGACGCGGAGCAGGGCGCGTAGGATGACCCCGATGGAACTCGGGTCAGCAGGGACAGGTCTAATATGTCCCTCCTCGGCACCCAGCACCGCTCCTCCGGGCCGTACCCCTCCCACTCCACGAGATATTGGAGACCCCCCATCCGGCGTCTCGAATCAAGGATGGACCTCACAGTGTGCGCCGGAGCCCCCTCGATGTCCAACGGGGACGGAGGAGTCTCCTCTATCTCATAGTCCTGGAGTGGACCAGCCACCACCGGCCTGAGGAGAGACACATGGAACGCAGGGGTTAATATTCCTGTAATCAATAGGCAGTTCTAACCTGTAACACACCTCGTTCAACCTCCTCAGGACTTTGAATGGCCCCACAAACCGCCGACCCAGCTTCCGGCAGCGCAGGCGGAGGGGCAGGTTTCTGGTCGAGAGCCAGACTCGATCTCCAGGTGCGTATACAGGCCCCTCACTGCGGTGGAGATCGGCGCTCGTCTTATGCCGACGGATGGCCTGCTGCAGATGAACGTGGGCAGCGTTCCATGTCTCCTCCGAGCGCCGCACCCACTCATCCACCGCAGGGGCCTCGATCTGGCTCTCGTGCCAAGGTGCCAGAACCGGATGGTACCCTAACACACACTGGAAAGGGGTTAGTTGGGTGGAGGAGTGGCGGAGAGAGTTCTGTGCCATCTCGGCCCACGGAACGTATCTCTCCCACTCCTCCGGCCGGCCCTGGCAATAAGACCTCAGAAACCTACCCACATCCTGGTTGACACGTTCAACCTGCCCATTACTCTCCGGGTGGTAACCCGAGGTAAGGCTCACCGAAACCCCCAACCGTTCCATAAAGGCTCTCCACACTCTGGAGGTGAACTGGGGGCCTCGATCAGACACTATATCCTCGGGTACCCCGTAATGCCGGAAGACATGGGTAAACAGAGCCTCAGCGGTCTGTAGGGCAGTAGGGAGACCCGGCATGGGAAGGAGACGACAGGCCTTCGAGAACCGATCCACAACGACCAGGATGGTAGTATTCCCCCTGTGAGGGGGGAAGGTCTGTAACAAAGTCCACCGAGAGGTGGGACCAGGGTCGTTGTGGAACGGGCAGGGGTTGTAGCTTACCCTGGGCAAATGTCTGGGCGCCTTACACTGTGCACACACCGAACAGGAGGAGACATAAACCCTCACATCCCTGGCTAACGTTGGCCACCAGTACTTAGTGCTAAGGCAGTGAACTGTCCGGCCGCTACCTGGATGTCCAGAGGAGGGGGACGTTGAGCCCAATAAATGAGGCGATCGCGTACCTCGAGCGGAACGTACGTCCGACCCACTGGACACTGTGGAGGACTTGGGTCGGTGCGTAACGCCCGCTCGATCTCTGCATCGACCTCCCATACCACCGGTGCCACCAGACAAGACTTTGGTAGTATGGGAGTGGGCTCAACGGACCTCTCCTCCGTGTCATACCGCCGAGACAGGGCATCTGCCTTCCCATTCTGGGACCCAGGGATGTAAGTGATTTTAAACACAAACCGGGCTAGAAACATAGTCCAGCGGGCCTGGCGAGGATTCAGTCTCCTAGCTGCCCGGATGTACTCCAGGTTACGGTGGTCCGTCAAAATGAGGAAAGGGTGTTGAGCCCCCTCAAGCCAATGCCTCCACACCTTTAGGGCCTGTACCACGGCTAACAGCTCCCTGTCCCCTACATCATAATTCCGCTCCGCCGGACTGAGCTTCTTAGAATAAAAAGCACAGGGGCGGAGCTTAGGTGGTGTGCCAGACCGCTGTGAGAGGACGGCCCCAATACCGGCCTCGGACGCGTCTACCTCTACCTGGAATGGTAAAAAGGGATCCGGATGCGCCAACACCGGCGCCGAGGTAAACAGGTCCTTCAGTCTCCCAAAAGCCCTGTCCGCCTCAGCTGACCACCGCAAGCGCACCGGACCCCCCTTCAACAGAGACGCTATGGGAGCTGCCACCTGTCCAAAACCCCGGATAAACCTCCGGTAATAATTCGCAAAACCCAAGAACTGTTGCACCTCTTTCACAGTGGTTGGGGTTTGCCAATTACGCACAGCTGACACCCGGTCAACCTCCATCCTCACCCCTGACGCAGACAACTGATAACCCAAAAAGGAGACCGACTTCTGAAAGAACAGGCATTTCTCTGCCTTGACATATATGATTGCAGTAAGCAGTCGGGAGAGGTTGTGTTTTTCTCTAGCTCTCTAGCTGGAGGTAAGCAGGAGGTAAGCTTCTCATTTGGTGTTGAGTAAAGCTTAACCATGTATTAGATCGTAGGTTGGTAGTTAGTTGTAGTTAGGTATTGTATTTATTATAGGTTAGTATTGTTGTTATTGTAGGTTTCCGTAGGTAATTGTAGGTTAGTATCGAAGCACGAGGCTAGCTAGCTAGCAGGTAGCTACTGGTAACGATTAACAACGATTAGCAACGGTGGAGAGCTTCTCATATGGTGTTGAGTAAAGCTTAACCATGTATTAGATCGTAGGTTGGTAGTTAGTTGTAGTTAGGTATTGTATTTATCATAGGTTAGTATTGTTGTTATTGTAGGTTTCCGTAGGTAATTGTAGGTTAGTATCGAAGCACGAGGCTAGCTAGCTAGCGGGTAGCTACTGGTAACGATTAGCAACGATTAGCAACGGTGGAGAGCTTCTCATATGGTGTTGAGTAAAGCTTAACCATATATTAGATCGTAGGTTGGTAGTTAGTTGTAGTTAGGTATTGTATTTATTATAGGTTAGTATTGTTGTTATTGTAGGTTTCCGTAGGTAATTGTAGGTTAGTATCGAAGCACGAGGCTAGCTAGCTAGCGGGTAGCTACTGGTAACGATTAGCTGTTTCCAATGTTAAATGTGCTGCTAGCCAACGTTTAATTTTTGCTGCGTTATGCGTTATGAAAGGAACTAGACACGGACATGAATTATCTGTTTAGTGTGCTAACACACTCTTGGCAGTTTGTTGTAACCAAGTATTGGTGCTAAATTGTGTGTTAATGGATGCTAGCTTGCTAGTTAGCTACGGCGTCATAGCTAGGTATCGTGGGTAGTTACTGTGTCTTGGCAGTGTCTTCCGCCGTGCCGGCTGTAGCACGAAGCGAGCTAACTAGCCGTTTTTTTCGAACAGAGTCAGAGTCAACACAGTAGCCATTGTGTGCCGGGTGTAGCACGAAGCTAGCTAGCTAGCCGTTCTTCAAACAAAGTCAACACAGTGGCCATTGCTAGCTACCCAACACGACCAGCGAACTGTACGGTAGTAGCTAATTACAATATACTTGTCCTAGCTAGCCAACGTTGAATCATTGCTGCGTCATGAAAGGAACTTGACACAGACACGAATGATCTGTTTAGTGTGTTATCACACTATTGGTGGTTTGCTGTGACCAAGTGTTTGTGCTAAACTGTGTGTTACTGGATGCTAGCATGCTAGTTAGCGAGTTAACACACTATTGGTGGTTTGTTGTGACCAAGTATTGGTGCTTAACTGTGTGTTAAACTGTGTGTTATTGGATGCTAGCATGCTAGTCAGCTATGGTGTCATAGTTAGCTAGCTGAATAAAGTGGGTTGAGTCTATTCCTTTAAACATTGAACAACTGTGGTTCACAACAATTTCTGATTTCTAAAGGTGGAAGTTGGGAGAGTTTTTGTTCGGGTGGTTCAGTGAAACAATTTTAGTTTCTGAGGTAGAAGTTTTTGGTGAGGGAGGCCCCCCTCTCTCCTCTCCCAGATGCTTAGCTCATTTCATTCCGATCTCCTCTGCATTTTTGTAGCCATTTGCTACAGCCTGTCAACTATGCCTCTGCCTATCCCTGTTCTCTCCTCTCTGCACAGGCTACACAAACAACGCACCACACCGCGCGGCTGCTGCCTCTCTAACCTGGTGGTCCCTGCACGCACCCCTCACCTGGAGTTCCAGGTCGCAGGCAGCCTCTGGAACTGCCGTTCTGCTGCCAACAAAGCTGACTTCATCCCAGCCTATGCCAACCTCCAGTCCCTCGACTTCCTGGCGCTGACGGAAACATGGATCACCACTGAAAACACGGCTACTCCTACTGCTCTCTCCTCGTCTGACCATGTGTTCTCGCATACCCCGAGAGCATCTGGTCAGAGGGGTGGTGGTACAGGAATCCTCATCTCTCCCAAGTGGACATTCTCAATTTTTCCCCTAACCCATCTGTCTATCTCCTCATTTGAATTCCATGCTGTCACAGTCACTAGCCCATTTAAGCTTAATATCCTTGTCATCTATCGCCCTCCAGGTTCCCTTGGAGAGTTCATCAACGAGCTTGATGCCTTGATAAGTTCCTTTCCTGAGGATGGCTCACCCCTCACAGTTTTGGGGGATTTCAACCTCCCTATGTCCACGTTTGACTCATTTCTCTCTGCCTCCTTCTTTCCACTCCTCTCCTCTTTTGACCTCACCCTCTCACCGTCCCCCCCTACTCACAAGGCAGGCAATACGCTTGACCTCATCTTCACCAGATGCTGCTCCTCTACTAATCTCACTGCAACTCCCCTCCAAGTCTCCGACCACTACTTTGTTTCCTTTTCTCTCTCGCTCTCCTCCCACACTACTCACTCTGCCCCTACACAGATGGTAATGCGCCGCCGCAACCTTCGCTCTCTCTCTCCCACTACTCTCTCCTCTTCCATCCTATCATCTCTTCCCTCTGCTCAATCCTTCTCCCTCCAATCTCCTGATTCTGCCTCCTCAACCCTCCTCTCCTCCCTTTCTGCATCCTTTGACTCTCTGTGTCCCCTATCCTCCCGGCCGGCTCGGTCCTCCCCTCCAGCTCCGTGGCTTGATGACTCACTGCGAGCTCACAGAACAGAGCTCCGGGCAGCGGAGCGGAAATGGAAGAAAACTAAACTCCCTACCGACCTGGCATCTTTTCACTCCCTCCTCTCTACATTTTCTTCATCTGTTTCTGCTGCTAAGGCCACCTTCTACCACTCTAAATTCCAAGCATCTGCCTCTAACCCTAGGGAAGCTCTTTGCCACATTTTCCTCCCTCCTGAATCCCCCCTCCTCTCTCTCTGTGGATGACTTCGTCAACCACTTTGAAAAAGAAGGTTGACGACATCCGATCCTCGTTTGTTAAGTCTAATGACACTGCTGGTCCTGCTCACACTGCCCTACCCTATGCTTTGACTTCTTTCTCCCTCTCTCTCCAGATAAAATCCTGCGACTTGTGACTGCAGGCCGCCCAACAACCTGCCCGCTTGACCCCATCCCCTCCTCCCTTCTCCAGACCATCTCCGGTGACCTTCTCCCCTACCTCACCTCGCTGATCAACTCATCCTTGACCGCCGGCCATGTCCCTTCCGTCTTCAAGAGAGCGAGAGTTGCTCCCCTTCTCAAAAAACCAACACTCGACCCCACTGATGTCAACAACTACAGACCAGTATCCCTTCTCTCTTTTCTTTCCAAAACTATTGAGCGTGCCGTCTTTAGCCAACTCTCTTGCTATCTCTCTCAGAATGACCTTCTTGATCCAAACCAATCAGGTTTCAGGACTGGTCATTCAACTGAGACTGCTCTCCTCTGTGTCACGGAGACTCTCCGCACTGCTAAAGCTAACTCTCTCTCCTCTGCTCTTGTCCTTCTAGACCTGTCTGCTGCCTTTGATACTGTGAACCATCAGATCCTCCTCTCCACCCTCTCCGAGCTGGGCATCTCCGGCGCGGCTCACTCCTGGATTGCGTCCTACCTGACCGGTCGCTCCTACCAAGTGGCGTGGCGAGAAGCTGTCTCCGCACCACGTGCTCTCACCACTGGTGTCCCCCAAGGCTCAGTTCTAGGCCCTCTCCTTTTCTCCCTATACACCAAGTCACTTGGCTCTGTCATATCCTCACATGGTCTCTCCTATCATTGCTACGCTGACGATACACAACTAATCTTCTCCTTTCCCCCTTCTGATAACCAGGTGGCGAATCGCATCTCTGCATGTCTGGCAGACATATCAGTATGGATGACGGATCACCACCTCAAGCTGAACCCTGGCAAGACGGAGCTGCTCTTCCTCCCGGGGAAGGACTGCCCGTTCCATGATCTCGCCATCACGGTTGACAACTCCGCTGTGTCCTCCTCCCAGAGTGCGAAGAGCCTAGGCGTGACCCTGGACAACACCCTGTCGTTCTCCGCCAACATCAAGGCGGTGACCCGCTCCTGCAGGTTCATGCTCTACAACATTCGGAGAGTACGACCCTGCCTTACACAGGAAGCAGCACAGGTCCTAATCCAGGCACTTGTCATCTCCCGTCTGGACTACTGCAACTCGCTGTTGGCTGGCCTCCCTGCCTGTGCCATTAAACCCCTACAACTCATCCAGAATGCCGCAGCCCGTCTGGTGTTCAACCTTCCCAAGTTCTCTCACGTCACCCCCCTCCTCCGCACACTCCACTGGCTTCCAGTTGAAGCTCGCATCCGCTACAAGACCATGGTGCTTGCCTATGGAGCAGTGAGGGGAACGGCACCTCTGTACCTTCAGGCTCTGATCAGTCCCTACACCCAAACGAGGGCATTGCGCTCATCCACCTCTGGCCTGCTGGCTCCCCTTCCTCTGCGGAAGCATAGTTCCCGCTCAGCCCAGTCAAAACTGTTCGCTGCTCTGGCACCCCAATGGTGGAACAAGCTCCCTCACGACGCCAGGACAGCGGAGTCACTCACCACCTTCCGGAGACATTTGAAACCCCACCTCTTTAAGGAATACCTGGGATAGGATAAAGGAATCCTTCTACCCCCCCCAAAAATTGTAAAGTGGTTATCCCACTGGCTATAGGGTGAACGCACCAATTTGTGAGTCGCTCTGGCTAAGAGCGTCTGCTAAATGACGTTAATGTGCCCTTGAGCAAGGCACTTAACCCTAATTGCTCCTGTAAGTCGCTCTGGATAAGAGCGTCTGCTAAATGACTAAAATGTAAAAATGTAAATATAGGTCATGCTCCAACAGTCTCCTCAACACTCGGCGCACCAGGGCTACATGCGCAGCTCGGGTAGAACTGTACACCAGAATATTGTCTATGTACACGACTACTCCCTGCCCCTGCATGTCCCGGAAAATCTCATCTACAAAGGATTGGAAGACTGAGGGAGCATTCATTAACCCATATGGCATGACGAGATACTCGTAATGACCGGAGGTCGTGCTAAATGCTGTCTTCCATTCATCGCCCTCTCTAATGCGCACCAAGTTATATGCGCTCCTGAGATCCAATTTTGTGAAGAACTGAGCACCGTGTAATGACTCCGTCATAGTCGCAATCAGAGGAAGTGGATAACTGTACTTCACCGTAATCTGATTGAGACCGCGGTAATCAATACACGGGCGCAAACCTCCATCTTTTTTCTTCACAAAAAGAAGCTTGAGGAAGCGGGTGAAGTGGAGGCCCGTATGTATCCCTGTCTCAGAGACTCAGCGATGTAAGTTTCCATCGCCTTCCTCTCCTCTTGAGACAAGGGATACACATGGCTCCGCGGGAGTGCTGCTCCTAACTGGAGATCTATCGCACAATCCCCCTGTCTATGAGGCGGCAGCTGCGCCGCCCTTGTCTTACTAAACACCAGTGTCAAATCCTCATACTCGGGGGGAATATGCAGTGCGGGCATTTGATTTGGACTCTCCACCGAGGTCGCCCCTATGGAAACACCCAGACATAGCCCCTCACACTGAACAGACCACCCTTTAAGAGCTTTCTCTCGCCACGAAATAGTAGGATCATGGGTAATCAACCAGGGAAGTCCCAGCACCACCGGATACGCAGGAGAGTCAATCAGATAGAGCTGAATCGTCTCCTCATGACCCCCCTGCGTCTTCATCCTAAGGGGCGCTGTAACTTCCCTAATTAACCCAGATCCTAACGGACGGCTATCTAGGGCATGTACAGGGAAAGGCTTATCAACGGGAAGGAGAGGAATCCCTAACTCTACACAGAACTGGCGATCTACAAAATTCCCAGCTGCGCCTTAATCTACTAGCGCCTTATGCTGGGAACGAGGTGCAACCTGTGGAAAACAAACAGGCAAGGTTATGTGAACGACAGAAAGCTCTGGGTAAGTAGGACGCCTACTCACCTGGGAGGACTCCCCCAATGCGTGGCCTGCCTTCACCTCCACCGGGGGACCTTCCCCAACACCTAGCCGCGGTGTGCCCTCCACGGCCACAGTTGGTGCAGGGAACGGCCCCCTCGGGTTCCTACTCCTCCGTTCTCTAGCGCCAGCACCTCCGAGCTCCATAGGGCTCGGCTCGGAGGTGCCGGAAGGTGGAATGGGCAACCCCCACCCGGGACGTCCACGGGTGGCGAGCAGGGTGTCCAGCCGAATGGCCATGTCGACCAGTTGGTCAAACGACAAAGTGGTATCCCTGCACGCCAACTCTCTCTGGACGTCCTCCCGGAGGCTGCAGCGGAAGTGGTCTATGAGGGCCCGCTCATTCCACCCTGCATCTGCCGCTAGAGTCCGGAACTCCAAAGCAAAATCCTGTGCGCTCCTCATCCCCTGTCGGAGGTAGAATAGACGCTCCCCCGCCGCCTTCCCTTCTGGTGGATGGTCAAACACGGCACGGAAGCGGCGGGAGAACTCCGCGTAGGTAATAGTAGCGGCGTCTATTCTCCTCCATTCGGCGTTGGCCCACTCCAGACAGGAGATGAGGGCGGAGACGCTCTCGTGTCCCGAGGGCGCCGGGTGTACGGTGGCGAGGTAGAGCTCCACTTGCAGAAGGAACCCTTGACACCCGGCAGCGGAGCCGTCGTACGCCCTCGGGAGCGAGAGCCAAATCCCGCTGGGTTCCGGAAGGGGGACAGGAAGACTGACCGATGGGGATGGTCCGGTAGGTGGGGGCGTGGGTACCCCGCTGCTTTCCCATCGGTGGAGAGTGTTCATCACCCGATCCAGGGCGTGACCGATCTGGTTGATCCTGTCCTCCTGCCCACGCAGACGGTCCTCCATGATGTCCGTTGGCGCGGTTGCTCCTGCTGATTCCATGGGCGTGATGTGTGATTCTGTCAGTAGCTGAGTGTAGATGCGGTGTGGAAATCAAGCGCAGGGAACACGGGCGTTCGTGAACAGACTTTAGTAAATGAAGTCAGCACCAAACAGGCGAACAGCCAACCCAACCGGGAGGTAAAATACAAATTACGCACAAAATACAACGTGCGTAAAAGGCAATAGCGCACACATTGCGGACCCTCGAAAACAACAAAACACGAGAGTAATAACGAGAGCAACAGCTAGACAATAACCAATCACACATAACACCTGACCCAACACACGATAACTAAATAGGAAACCAAATCAAACACTAACAAGGGACAGGTGTACAAACAGACAAAACCAAACAAACATGAAACATCGAACGGTGGTAGCTAGTACTCCGGGGACGACGACCGCCGAAGCCTGCCCGAACAAGGAGGAGGAGCAGCCTCGGCCGAAACCGTGACACAGTGGGATAACCACTTTACAATATGTTTTTTTTCTTTCTTTGGGGTGGGGTAAGGGGGGGTAGAAGGATTACTTTATCCTATCCCAGGTATTCCTTAAAGAGGTGGGGTTTCAAGTGTCTCCGGAAGGTGGTGAGTGACTCCGCTGTCCTGGCGTCGTGAGGGAGCTTGTTCCACCATTGGGGTGCCAGAGCAGCGAACAGTTTTGACTGGGCTGAGCGGGAACTGTGCTTCGGTAGAGGTAGGGGGGCCAGCAGGCCAGAGGTGGATGAACGCAATGCCCTCGTTTGGGTGTAGGGACTGATCAGAGCCTGAAGGTACGGAGGTGCCGTTCCCCTCACAGCTCCGTAGGCAAGCACCATGGTCTTGTAGCAGATGCGAGCTTCAACTGGAAGCCAGTGGAGTGTGCAGAGGAGCGTGACGTGAGAGAACTTTGGAAGGTTGAACACCAGACGGGCTGCGGCATTCTGGATGAGTTGTAGGGGTTTAATGGCACAGGCAGGGAGCCCAGCCAACAGCGAGTTGCAGTAATCCAGACGGGAGATGACAAGTGCCTGGATTAGGACCTGTGCCGCTTCCTGTGTAAGGCAGGGTCGTACTCTCCGAATGGATCGGGTCACCGTCTTGATGTTAGCGGAGAACGACAGGGTGTTGTCCAGGGTCACGCCAAGGCTCTTTGCACTCTAGGAGGAGGACACAATGGAATTGTCAACCGTGATGGCGAGATCATGGAATGGGCAGTCCTTCCCCGGGAGGAAGAGCAGCTCCGTCTTGCCAAGGTTCAGCTTGAGGTGGTGATCCGTCATCCACACTGATATGTCTGCCAGAGATGCGATTCGCCACCTGGTTATCAGAAGGGGGAAAGGAGAAGATTAGTTGTGTGTCGTCAGCGTAGCAATGATAGGAGAGGCCATGTGAGGATATGACAGAGTCAAGTGACTTGGTGTGTAGCGAGAATAGGAGAGGGCCTAGAACTGAGCCCTGGGGGACACCAGTGGTGAGAGCACGTGGTGCGGAGACAGATTCTCGCCACGCCACTTGGTAGGAGCGACCGGTCAGTTAGGACGCAATCCAAGAGTGAGCTGCGCCGGAGATGCCCAACTCAGAGAGGGTGGAGAGGAGGATCTGATGGTTCACAGTATCAAAGGCAGCAGACAGGTCTAGAAGGACAAGAGCAGAGGAGAGAGAGTTAGCTTTAGCAGTGCGGAGAGCCTCCATGACACAGAGAAGAGCAGTCTCAGTTGAATGACCAGTCTTGAAACCTGACTGGTTTGGATCAAGAAGGTCATTCTGAGAGAGATAGCAAGAGAGTTGGCTAAAGACGGCACACTCAAGAGTTTTGGAGAGAACAGAAAGAAGGGATACTGGTCTGTAGTTGTTGACATCGGAGGGATCGAGTGTTGGTTTTTTGAGAAGGGGTGCAACTCTCGCTCTCTTGAAGACGGAAGGGACATAGCCCTCTTAAAACTGACTATCCTACCGATCCTTGACTTCGGCGATGTCATTTACAAAATAGCTAACTCTTATAGATGACCTGGAGCCAGTGGGTTTGGTGATGAATATGTAGTGAGGGCCAGCCAACAAGAGAGTACAGGTCACAATGGTGGGTAGTATATGGGGCTTTGGTGACAAAACGGATGGCACTGTGACAGACTACATCCAATTTGCTGAGTAGAGTGTTGGAGGCTATTTTGTAAATGACATCGCCGAAGTCAAGGATCGGTAGGATAGTCAGTTTTACGAGGGCATGTTTAGCAGCATGAGTGAAGGAGGCTTTGTTTGCGAAATAGGAAGCCGATTCTAGATCTAACTTTTGATTGGAGATGCTTAATGTGAGTCTGGAAGGAGAGTTTACAGTCTAACCAGACACCTAGGTATTTGTAGTTGTCCACATACTCTAGGTCAGACCCGCTGAGAGTAGTGATTCTAGTCGGGTGGGCGGGTTCAAGCAGCGTTCGGTTGAAGAGCATGCATTTAGTTTTACTAGTGTTTAAGAGCAGTTGGAGGCTACGGAAGGAGTGTTGTATGGCGTTGAAGCTCGTTTGGAGGTTTGTTAACAGTGTACAATGAAGGGCCAGATGTATACAAAATGGTGTCGTCCGCATAGAGGTGGATCCGAGCGTCACCAGCAGCAAGAGCGACATCATTGATATTTTTCCCCCTCCAGTCCTCCTTCCTTAACCAATTACCCAACTCCTTCTGAACATATTACACTTTTCCAAACAGAAAACTATTTTAAGCCTCCTCAAGAGACATGCTAAGCCCTGTACTCCCTCCACTTCAAACACCACCAACTCATCACTCTACCCCAGCACACCGCTTGGCAAGATACCCCACCTAGAACACGGAAAGAAACAGGGATTAAATCCAGGCCAGGTGTAAAATCAATCAGTCAATTATCCAATCACATTGCTTGTTCAGTCAACAAGGCAATTTGTCACATCTGCCAGGCTGTGACACTTCATCCTCAGTCCTTAGAGGCTAAATACGCTAAATAGGCTGTGTTTAGACAGGAAGCCCAATTCTGATATTTTTTTCCAGTAATTTGGATTTTGACCAATCACATGATATCTTTTCACATCAGCTCTTTTTCAGAGCTGGTCTGATTGGTCAAAATACCAATTATTGAAAAAAAGATATGAATTGGGCTGCCTGTCTAAATGCAGCCATATCTTCCCATAATTAACTACAGGTAATGGGTGTCCTGCTGTGTGTTTGATGATTGAGACAGGAGAAAATGCAGGCTCAAACTTATCGAAAACGTATGAACATGTAGGTGACAGATATCGTATCTCATGCTATCATGATTGATAGCATAAGACATTGCTTATGTCACAAGTAATGTGCATCTCTTATATAGACAATTTCTATACTTTTTTAAAGCTCTGGATAAATCCTTATCACATTTTGGTTAGATTTTTTTAATGGATTAAAATCCATACAGAGCAAAAAGGCGATATTTACTGTGTTTGCTTTTGTATGGCACTAGATATGGCTATTACATTTTAATTGGAGACATTTAATTTCTTGCTCCAAGATGGCGTAGTAGTGTGGTCGTGTATTGTGTTGTGTCCTCGTGTAAATAGCCTGTTTTTTATTTTTTTGTCTTTTATTCGTAGATATTTCTCTATCTCACTTTCCATCCTTTAACTAAATATACTTTCCTGCAACCCGCCTCACCCAATGTGGAACGGATTCTATTATTTCTTTATTTTTATCAAGAACCTACGGCTGAAACTAGCCAGCTAGCCAGCTAACTAGCAACTTGCTATTAGCCACCGTTAGCGGTCTTCACCACTGTCCGTGGCCTGCACTACCTACCAGTCAGCTCTAGCCTGGAAAATTATCGGCCGGTCTGCACAGTGTCCTATCAACCCAGAGCATATCGGATTTTCTGCCGGAATCACTGAATCACTGGACCTTAACACCGGACCATCGCAACTAGCTAGCTGCAGCGGAATGGCTGTTGTTGGCTAATCACCACTTCCCGACGTACCAGTTAGCCTTGAGCTAGCCTTGAGCCAGGCCCATCTCCCGGCTATCTACCTCTCTGTCAACCGGACGGGACCTCCTAGTGTCGACACGGAGCCCCGCCGATCCATCACGACTGGTCTGCCGACGTAATCGTCTGATGTGGTTTCAACAGGCTTCCCGTTGCGATGACCACGAAGATCCATCTGCTAGCCCTGGCCCGCTAGCACGCGCAATCAACAGCTGTGCCTCCTGCTCGCCTGTGCTTTAGCAGCCTACGATCTGCTCCCGGACTTACTTAGTGCTGTTCACTGGACCCTATGATCACTCAGCTACACAGCTAATGCCTGCTGGACTGTTCCTTTACAAGGTACCCCATCCTGTTTATCTGTTTAGCCTCAGTCCAAACTTTCATCGCCATTACCAGTTGTTGTCTTAGCCCTCTCGAATAACACCTGTGATTGCATTATCCCTCTCTACCATGTCAATATGCCTAGCCTATTGCTGTTTGGGTTAGTTCTTATTATACAATTTCACTGTAGAGCCCCAAGTTCAGCTTAACCAGCCTCAGAGAGCTCCTTTGTCCCACCCCCCATACACGCGGAGACCGGCTCAATCGGTACCTCCAGTGATGCTATCTCTTTCATAGTTACCCAATGCTTTGGTGTACCTCCACTGTACTCATATCCTTCCATATCCTTGTCTGTACATAATGCCCTGAATCTATTCTACAACGCCCGGAAATCTGCCCCTTTTCTCTGTACCCAACGCACTAGAAGACCAGTTCTTAAAGCCTTTAGCCGTATCCTTATTCTATTCCTCCTCTGTTCCTCTGGTGATGTAGAGGTTAACCCAGACCCTGTAGCCCCCAGTATCACTCCTACCCCCCAGGCGCTATCACCTTTCCAGAAATAAGTCTCTCACTGTTGCCGCTTGCAACAGACCCCCCTCAGCCCCCAATTCCACCCTGGACACCATATGTGAATTGCTTGCCCCCCATTTATCCTCAGAGCTCGTACTGCTTGGTGACCTAACCTGGGATATGCTTAACACTCCGGCCGTCCTACAATCTAAACTAGATGCCCTCAATTTCACACAAATTATCAAGGAACCTACCAGGTACAACCCTAAATCCGTAAACATGGGCACCCTCATAGATATCATCCTGACTAATTTACCCTCTAAATACACCTCCGCTGTCTTCAACCAGGATCTCAGCGATCACTGCCTCATTGCCTGCGTCGGTAATGGGTCTGCGGTCAAACGACCACTCCTCATCACTGTCAAACGCCCCCTAAAATACTTCAGCGAGCAGGCCTTTCTAATTGACCTGGCCCGGGTATCCTGGATGGATATTGACCTCATTCCATCAGTAGAGGATGCCTGGATGTTCTTCAAAAGTGCTTTCCTCTCCATCTTAAATAAGCATGCCCCATTCAAAAAATTCAGAACTAAGAACAGATATAGCCCCTGGTTCACCCCAGACTTGACTGCCCTTGACCAGCACAAAAACATCCTGTGGCGTACTGCATTAGCATCGAACAGCCCCCGCGATATGCAACTTTTCAGGGAAGTCAGGAACCAGTATACACAATCAGTTAGGAAAGCAAAGGCTAGCTTTTTCAAACATAAATTTGCATCCTGTAGCACTAACTCCAAAAGGTTTAAGTCCATGGAGAATAAGAGCACCTCCTCCCAGCTACCCACTGCACTGAGGCTAGGAAACACTGTCACCACCGATAAATCTACGATAATCGAGAATTTCAATAAGCATTTTGCTACGGCAGGCCATGCTTTCCACCTGGCTACCACTACCCCGGCCACCAGCTCTGCACCCTCCGCTGCAGTCTTGTGCAGCAGTCTTCATCGACCTGGCCAAGGCTTTTGACTCTGTCAATCACCGCATTCTTATTGGCAGACTAAATAGCCTTGGTTTTCAAATGACTGCCTTGCCTGGTTCACCAACTACTTCTCAGATAGAGTTCAATGTGTCAAATCGGAGGGCCTGTTGTCTGGACCTCTGGCAGTCTCTATGGGGGTGCCACAGGGTTCAATTCTCGGGCCGACTCTATTCTCTGTGTATATCAATGATGTCGCTCTTGCTGCTGGTGACTCTCAGATCCACCTCTAAGCAGACGACACCATTTTGTATATATCTGGCCCTTCATTGGACACTGTGTTAACAAACCTCTAAACGAGCTTCAATGCCATACAACACTCCTTCCGTAGCCTCCAACTGCTCTTAAACGCTAGTAAAACAAAATGCATGCTCTTCAATTGAACGCTGCTTGCACCCGCCCGCCCGACTAGAATTACTACTCTCGGCGGGTCAACTACAAATACCTAGGTGTCTGGTTAGACCGTAAACTATCCTTCCAGACTCACATTAAGCATCTCCAATCCAAAGTTACATCTAGAATTGGCTTCCTATTTCGCAACAAAGCCTCCTTCACTCATGCTGCTAAACATGCCCTCGTAAAACTGACTATCCTACCGATCCTTGACTTCGGCGATGTCATTTACAAAATAGCTTCCAACACTCTACTCAGCAAATTGAATGTAGTCTATCACAGTGCCATCCGTTTTGTCACCAAAGCCCCATATACTACCCACCATTGTGACCTGTACGCTCTCGTTGGCTGGCCCTCACTACATATTGATCGCCAAACCCACTGGCTCCAGGTTATCTATAAATCACTTCTAGGCAAATCCCTGCCTTATCTTAGATCATTGGTCACCATAGCAACACCCACCCGTAGTATACGTTCCAGCAGGTATATCTCACTGGTCATCCCCAAAGCCAACACCTCCTTTGGCCGCCATTCCTCCAGTTCTCTGCTGCAAATGACTGGAACAAACTGCAAAAATCTCTGAAGCTGGAGACACTTATCTCCCTCACTAACTTTAAGCATCAGTTGTCAGAGCAGCTTACGGATCACTGCACCTGTACACAGCCCATCTGTAATTAGCCCACCCAACTACCTCATCCCCATATTGTTATTTACATTGTTATTTATTTTGCTCATTTGCACCCCAGTATCTCTATTTGCACATCATCTTCTGCACATCTATCACTCCAGTGTTAATACTAAATTGTAATTCGTTTGCACTATGGCCTATTTATTGCCTTACCTCCATAACTTACTACATTTGCACACACTGTATATATATTTTCTATTGTGTTATTGACTGTACGTTTTGTTTATTCCATATGTAACTCTGTGTTGTTGTTGTTTTTATCGCACTGCTTTGCTTCATTACAGCACCACCACCACCCACACAGTAGGTGTGATCGCGTCACCTTTGCTCTCCTCTATAATACCTCTTTGGGCAACCTCTTGTAGCGCGAGAAACAGTGGGGCGTTGGGTGGCACGCACTTTACTTCCCCGCCCTGTGCGCCTCCTCCCACCCCATTCTGCGCCTCTTGTGCTTGTTCGTGGATTTAGCTATTTGTGCTAAAGCGCGCGGAGCAACAGCAGGCTGTCGGTGTCTCTCCTCTCCGTCGTTGCGAAGTAGGCTACGGAGCATCTTCACATCAATGCTTTCTCATTAACAAGTGGCGCACATATATCTCTTTTGACTTTTGAGTCTTCCATAGTCACTTTTTGGAAGGAAATATAATCAGTTGGACATCTGTTTCAAGTTGCTTAAGGTAAGACCTTTCTTGTTTTTCTTTTGTTAAGGATTTGCTGATTTGAAGAATCAATAAAAAAAATCTTCACTGTTAGGTTAATATAACAAAAGCATGTTTTAGTAGTGAATGTGAGCAGAAATTGTAGTAGCCTAATAATTACATGAAGTATGTTAGAAAATAATGATCAATCATCAATGCATTAGCCTACCTACTGAAAAGACTTTGCCTTTATTTAATTTAAAACGCATACAAATTGCCTCGTCTCTTCAAAGCGAGAGAACGACTGCCGTCCCGTGGTCCATAATCAACCTAATTATTGACGGTGCTTGATACTCTGCAACTGCAAATGTAAATGTTTGTGTAATTTGCTCCACTCTTGCAGAGTTGACTGACGGAGCTCAGAGCGAAGAGGGCTGGCCTACAGTGTATAGGACTGATCTTTCTGATCAATGTCAGATGGTATAGCAATCTACCCTCTCCCATCCACATAAGTTCACGATAGAGATTGGTACAATTCAATTTAGTTTATAGCTTGCTAGTTCAGGAACTGAAATTGAGTTCATGTGAATGTAATTAAATATGGACATTTCATTTAGACTATAGCTAGCTAGTTCAGGAACTGACGTTGAGTTTATGTGAATGTAATGAAATATGGACATTTCATTACATATTGAATATGAACATCTACATGAGTAGAATTTGAATTATTTCCATAACTGTCGTTGTCCATTGTCCTGTGGTGCTGAAGGTTGGAACCTAGGAACGCCGCTCTCCCGCTGTCCATGGTTCTGAAATGAAATCTCTCTTGATTTGTTCACATCGGACATTCTGTATACGTGCAGAGGGAGGGTGACTTACTGCTTGCTGCTCAGTCATCCTGCTTGTTGATCTTAATATATTGTTCTTGTCCAGTTCTTGACTGACAACCTTCAAATAAAACGCCAACCCGTGCAGCAAAAGAATTACGCCATGGCTTGACATTGTGGTGCCATATCTTAGCTGTCACAAAATTACGCCATGGCTTGACGTTTTAATTATGCCATGTGGTGCCGTATCTTAGTTGTCAGTCAAGCTGTCAGTATACTCTAATTATGCCAAAACATTTCCAAATGGCCCACCCAGCGAAGGAAAGGCTCCCTGTGTGAAAATTATATGGGAAACAGTGACACAATCTGAATGACCTAAAATAAAAAAATCCCTTATTGGTCAGGCCAACCCTAGCTGTACTGTGCATTTTTTCAGGTTCATGCTCTCATAGTCACACTTTTTAAAACAGAAATACAACCGAATTGTATGTTTTAATACCATAAAAATGCTTGAACCACATCAGGAAACTACTTTTGATGTCTGGGAAAAAAATCTAAGAAATTTAGATTTTTGAGTGTAATTGCCTTTTAATTCAAGTGTGCAGACACCTAGCACTGTTGTTTGTTGATTAGCAGTGTTTCTGTTTTGTACGCCCACTGAAAAATAAGTGGGCATACTGCGTATACCTGCGTATACCCCCACTACACCACTGGGTTAAGGTTAGGGATACGGTTAAACTTAAGTTTAGGCATTAATTCAGAATGGTTGAGTTAAGGGTTAAGGTTTGGGAAAGGCTTAAAACAAAAAACAAGTGCCTAGCACTGGGATTGAACATCTGGACCCAGATATCCCTGGAGACATCCCTGGAGAATATGCTGATTTGAAATTCAGAATGATTACTAGAGTAGATTTCATCAGCAGGTCACTCACCTGTAGTTTGAGTTAAGAGGTGCTGAAGGTGCACTGACCTGGGAAATGAGCTGTTCATTTCCCAGATTGGTGGAGTTTGTCTCCATCCAATTAAAATTACTCGCTTACTGTACTTCGGACTTCAAAACAACTTGACAATTCTGTCAATGTTTCACATGTGAAAGTTAATTAACAAAAGCCTTAAGGAGTGTACTTCATTTATCAATCATTAGCAGTTTAGAAACTTCAGAGAGAAAGGAGCTTGAAGTCAATAGTTATTCTCTCCAGTTGAGGAGAAATTGAGGCAGTTTCTGAGGCAGAGCTGATGTGATTGATGAATAACATTTTGATGCCAAGGTGCTCAGCGTGGGGTCCCAGCACACCAGCAGAATATAATCACTATGAAAAATACATTGACATTTTTCACTTCGCTCATTCTTTTGTCATCTGTGTTCGTGTGTGTTTGTGTGTGTGTTTGTGTGTGTGTGTGTTTGACTGAGTGTGTGAGAGACGGCATACACTTGACTGAATCATCACACAATCATCAAGGCAGAAAAAGGGTTCTTATTGATTTCTGGAGACTATGTTGTGTGTTATACGTAATAACCAATCAATATCCACTTCCTGTGAGTGTGGTATTGCCTGTTATTACCTTAGGATTGTAAAGACTCTAACCTGTCTAAGTATGGGCTCTCTTGATTGGATGATTTTGTAAAGAGGATGTTTTTAACAAGGTCTCAGCACACAGTCATTGTAATTGAAATCTTTAATGACGTGAATGGAAAGGTTACGCCTCCGCCCATCCACTGTCACTGTTGCAGACACACACACACACACACACACACACACACACACACACACACACACACACACACACACACACAAGAACGTACACATTTTAGAAGATTATTCACATAATAATAATAATATGCCATTTAGCAGACGCTTTTATCCAAAGCGACTTACAGTCACGCGTGCGTACATTTTTGTGTATGGGTGGTCCCGGGGATCGAACCCACTACCTTGGTGTTACAAGCGCCGTGCTCTACCAGCTGAGCTACAGAGGACCACAAGGTTGTCACGAACGTTGAGAGACGGGTCAGACCAAGGTGCAGCGTGAAAAGCGTACATGTTTATTAAACTCAATAAACATAAACAAAACAAGAAACAACGTAACGTGAAGTCCTCAGGCTATACACATACAAGCCTAACACGGAACAAGATCCCACAACTAAGGTAGGCAAACAGGCTACTTAAGTATTATCCCCAATCAGAGACAACGAGCGACAGCTGTCTCTGATTGGGAATCACACCCGGCCAAACATAGACACACAACCTAGAACTGAAACATAGAAATAGACTAACTAGAATGTAAACATAGAATATATAACATAGAAACTCACGCCCTGACCAAACCAACTAAAGACAACAGGCCTCTCACGGCCAAGGCGTGACAAAGGTGCACTGTATGTCAATGGAAAGTGCCTTCAACGTTTCACCCCAACATAGAAAGATGGCTTTTAAAGTAGAAAAAAAACAGAAAAAAACTGAAGGTAACACACCATCTCAACCAGATGTAACAAATCATTTCACTATCTGAACAGCACAAAGAAACCCACAAACTAAAACTACCGTCTCTCCTCTCTCTCTCTCGCTCTCTCTCTGTCTGTCCTCAGATTCCACCATGAAGCAGACTCTGGATCCCATCAGCTCCATCAGCTCAGAAGACTGGAACACCACTTTCTTCAACTCGTCCAGGGACCTCCAGTATCCCCCATACCCCTACTCCCAACAGAACATCACCTACGTGGACCTCTACCTCCACAAGCCATCGGTGGCGATAGTCTTCATTGTGTCTTACCTGCTCATCTTCCTGGTGTGCATGGTGGGGAATGGTGTTGTGTGTTTCATTGTGCTGCGGAGCAAGAACATGAGGACCGTCACCAACCTCTTTATACTCAACCTGGCCATCAGTGACCTACTGGTGGGCATCTTCTGCATGCCAACTACCCTGGTGGACAACATCATAACAGGTTAGTAGCCAAAGGCCTCTTAACCTAACCCTAGCCTCAAGCACAACCCCAACCCAAGCTTCATGTCCACACTCCGGCTCAACCCTAACCCTCAACCACAACCCTAACCCTAACCCTAGCTTTATTATTTAAAAAAATGTAATGTTACCTTTATTTATACAGGTAAGTCGATTAAGAACAAATTCTTATTTACAATGACAACCTGTCAAACACATCAATAAACAACACATCAACAAACAACAATTATAGTATATAATTATTATCTACATTTTACATTTTACATTTTAGTCATTTAGCAGACGCTCTTATCCAGAGCGACTTACAGGAGCAATTAGGGTTAAGTGCCTTGCTCAAGGGCACATTTACGTCATTTAGCAGACGCTCTTAACCAGAGCGACTCACAAATTGGTGCATTCACCCTATAGGCAGTGGGATAACCACTTTACAAATTTTTTTTTGGGGGGTAGAAGGATTACTTTATCCTATCCCAGGTATTCCTTAAAGAGGTGGGGTTTCAAATGTCTCCGGAAGGTGGTGAGTGACTCCTCTGTCCTGGCGTCGTGAGGGAGCTTGTTCCACCATTGGGGTGCCAGAGCAGCGAACAGTTTTGACTGGGCTGAGCGGGAACTATGCTTCCGCAGAGGAAGGGAGCCAGCAGGCCAGAGGTGGATGAACGCAATGCCCTCGTTTGGGTGTAGGGACTGATCAAAGCCCGAAGGTACAGAGGTGCCGTTCCCCTCACTGCTCCATAGGCAAGCACCATGGTCTTGTAGCGGATGCGAGCTTCAACTGGAAGCCAGTGGAGTGTGTGGAGGAGGGGGTGACGTGAGAAAACTTGGGAAGGTTGAACACCAGACGGGCTGCGGCATTCTGGATGAGTTGTAGGGGTTTAATGGCACAGGCAGGGAGGCCAGCCAACAGCGAGTTGCAGTAGTCCAGACGGGAGATGACAAGTGCCTGGATTAGGACCTGTGCCGCTTCCTGTGTAAGGCAGGGTCGTACTCTCCGAATGTTGTAGAGCATGAACCTGCAGGAGCGGGTCACCGCCTTGATGTTAGCGGAGAACGACAGGGTGTTGTCCAGGGTCACGCCAAGGCTCTTCGCACTCTGGGAGGAGGACACAACGGAGTTGTCAACCGTGATGGCGAGATCATGGAACGGGCAGTCCTTCCCCGGGAGGAAGAGCAGCTCCGTCTTGCCAGGGTTCAGCTTGAGGTGGTGATCCGTCATCCATACTGATATGTCTGCCAGACATGCAGAGATGCGATTCGCCACCTGGTTATCAGAAGGGGGAAAGGAGAAGATTAGTTGTGTATCGTCAGCGTAGCAATGATAGGAGAGGCCATGTGAGGATATGACAGGGCCAAGTGACTTGGTGTATAGGGAGAAAAGGAGAGGGCCTAGAACTGAGCCCTGGGGGACACCAGTGGTGAGAGCACGTGGTGCGGAGACAGCTTCTCGCCACACCACTTGGTAGGAGCGACCGGTCAGGTAGGACGCAATCCAGGAGTGAGCCGCGCCGGAGATGCCCAGCTCGGAGAGGGTGGAGAGGAGGATCTGATGGTTCACAGTATCAAAGGCAGCAGACAGGTCTAGAAGGACAAGAGCAGAGGAGAGAGAGTTAGCTTTAGCAGTGCGGAGAGCCTCCGTGACACAGAGAAGAGCAGTCTCAGTTGAATGACCAGTCCTGAAGCCTGACTGGTTTGGATCAAGAAGGTCATTCTGAGAGAGATAGCAAGAGAGTTGGCTAAAGACGGCACGCTCAATAGTTTTGGAAAGAAAAGAAAGAAGGGATACTGGTCTGTAGTTGTTGACATCAGTGGGATCGAGTGTTGGTTTTTTTGAGAAGGGGAGCAACTCTCGCTCTCTTGAAGACGGAAGGGACATGGCCAGCGGTCAAGGATGAGTTGATCAGCGAGGTGAGGTAGGGGAGAAGGTCACCGGAGATGGTCTGGAGAAGAGAGGAGGGGATGGGGTCAAGCGGGCAGGTTGTTGGGCGGCCTGCAGTCACAAGTCGCAGGATTTTATCTGGAGAGAGAGGGGAGAAAGTAGTCAAAGCATAGGGTAGGGCAGTGTGAGTAGGACCAGCAGTGTCATTAGACTTAACAAACGAGGATCGGATGTCGTCAACCTTCTTTTCAAAGTGGTTGACGAAGTCATCCACAGAGAGAGAGGAGGGAGGGGGGATTCAGCAGGGAGGAAAATGTGGCAAAGAGCTTCCTAGGGTTAGAGGCAGATGCTTGGAATTTAGAGTGGTAGAAAGTGGCCTTAGCAGCAGAAACAGATGAAGAAAATGTAGAGAGGAGGGAGTGAAAAGATGCCAGGTCGGCAGGGAGTTTAGTTTTCTTCCATTTCCGCTCCGCTGCCCGGAGCTCTGTTCTGTGAGCTCGCAATGAGTCATCAAGCCACGGAGCTGGAGGGGAGGACCGAGCCGGCCGGGAGGATAGGGGACACAGAGAGTCAAAGGATGCAGAAAGGGAGGAGAGGAGGGTTGAGGAGGCAGAATCAGGAGATTGGAGGGAGAAGGATTGAGCAGAGGGAAGAGATGATAGGATGGAAGAGGAGAGAGTAGTGGGAGAGAGAGAGCGAAGGTTGCGGCGGCGCATTACCATCTGTGTAGGGGCAGAGTGAGTAGTGTGGGAGGAGAGCGAGAGAGAAAAGGAAACAAAGTAATGGTCGGAGACATGGAGGGGAGTTGCAGTGAGATTAGTAGAAGAGCAGCATCTAGTAAAGATGAGGTCAAGCGTATTGCCTGCCTTGTGAGTAGGGGGACGGTGAGAGGGTGAGGTCAAAAGAGGAGAGGAGTGGAAAGAAGGAGGCAGAGAGAAATGAGTCAAATGTGGACATAGGGAGGTTGAAATCCCCCAAAACTGTGAGGGGTGAGCCATCCTCAGGAAAGGAACTTATCAAGGCGTCAAGCTCATTGATGAACTCTCCAAGGGAACCTGGAGGGCGATAGATGACAAGGATATTAAGCTTAAATGGGCTAGTGACTGTGACAGCATGGAATTCAAATGAGGAGATAGACAGATGGGTTAGGGGAAAAATTGAGAATGTCCACTTGGGAGAGATGAGGATTCCTGTGCCACCACCCCTCTGACCAGATGCTCTCGGGGTATGCGAGAACACATGGTCAGACGAGGAGAGAGCAGTAGGAGTAGCAGTGTTTTCAGTGGTAATCCATGTTTCCGTCAGCGCCAGGAAGTCGAGGGACTGGAGATTAGCATAGGCTGGGATGAAGTCAGCTTTGTTGGCAGCAGAACGGCAGTTCCAGAGGCTGCCTGAGACCTGGAACTCCAGGTGTGGGGTGCGTGCAGGGACCACCAGGTTAGAGAGGCAGCAGCCACGCGGTGTGGGGCGTTTGTGTAGCCTGTGCAGAGAGGAGAGAACAGGGATAGGCAGAGGCATAGTTGACAGGCTGTAGCAAATGGCTACAATAATGCAGAGGAGATCGGAATGAAATGAACTAAACATCTGGGAGAGTAGAGAGCAGGGCCTTCCTCACCAAAAACTTCTACCTCAGAAACTATAATTGTTTCACTGAACCACCCGAACAAAAACTCTACCAACTTCCACCTTTAGAAATCAGAATTGTTGTGAACCACAGCGGTTCAATGTTTAAAGGAATAGACTCAACCCACTTTATTCAGCTAGCTAACTATGACACCATAGCTAACTAGCATGCTAGCATCCAATAACACACAGTTTAGCACCAACACTTGGTCACAACAAACCACCAATAGTGTGTTAACACACTAAGCAGATAATTCGTGTCTAGTTCCTTACATAACGCAGCAATAATTAAACGTTGGCTATGTAGCACAAATATATTGTATTTAGCTACTACAGTACAGTTAGCTGGTCGTGTTGGCTAGCTAGCAATGGCCACTGTGTTGACCTTGTTTGAAGAACGGCTAGCTAGCTAGCTTCGTGCAACCCCCGGCACCACCGACAAACAATGCCAACCTACAGTAACTACCCACAACAGCCCACGATGCCTAGCTATGACGCCATAGCTAACTAGCATGCCAGCATCCAATAACACACAGTTTAGCACCAATACTTGGTTACAACAAACTACCAAGAGTGTGTTAACACACTAAACAGATAATTCATGTCCGTGTCTAGTTCCTTTCATAACGCAGCAAAAATTAAACGTTGGCTAGCTAGCACATTAACACTGGAAACAACTCTCCACCGTTGCACTAAACAGATAATTACCAATAAACGTTACCAGTAGCTACCCGCTAGCTAGCTAGCATACCAAGAGTGTGTTAACACACTAAACAGATAATTCATGTCCGTGTCTAGTTCCTTTCATAACGCAGCAAAAATTAAACGTTGGCTAGCTAGCACATTAACACTGGAAACAACTCTCCACCGTTGCACTAAACAGATAATTACCAATAAACGTTACCAGTAGCTACCCGCTAGCTAGCTAGCATACCAAGAGTGTGTTAACACACTAAACAGATAATTCATGTCCGTGTCTAGTTCCTTTCATAACGCAGCAAAAATTAAACGTTGGCTAGCTAGCACATTAACATTGGAAACAACTCTCCACCGTTGCACTAAACAGATAATTACCAATAAACGTTACCAGTAGCTACCCGCTAGCTAGCTAGCTAGCTAGCCTCGTGCTTCGCCGGGCTCCGCCGTAAACAATACAATACTTACCTACAATAATTGCCTACGGAAACCTACAATAACTACCTAAATAACCTAAATAACTACCTAAATAAACTACCTACCTACGATCTAAATACATGGTTTAAGCTTTACTCAACACCATATGAGAAGCCAAGCTTACCTCCTGCTAGAGAAAACACAACCTCTCCCGACGAATGCTATCTCCGAATGTACACAGAACAAAAATATGTAGCTCAGTTGGTAGAGCATGGCATTTGAAACGCCAGGGTTGTGGGTTCGATTCCCACGGGGGGCCAGTATGAAAAAAAAAAAAATTATGTATGCACTCATGTCTCCCTACCACAAAATACTGGTCTGACCTCTGAATTTTATTTAATAATATGAAAGATAGTTGAATGTAACTTCAACATAAACACTCCCATATGTATTTATTTGGACAGTGAAGCTAGAACTTTTGATTTGGCTCTATACTTCAGCATTTTGGATCAAATGTTTGTAGCTTAGTTGGTAGAGCATGGCATTTGAAATGCCAGGGTTGTGGGTTTGATTCCCACGGGGGGCCAGTATGAAAAAAAAAAAAATATGTATGCGCTCACTAACTGTAAGTCGCTCTGGATAAGAGCGTCTGCTAAATGACTAAAATTATATATATAAAAATTGAAAAGTAAAAAAAAAAATATATATATATAAATGCTACTTGTAAAATGTTGGTCCCATGTTTCATGAGCTGAATTAAAAGATCCCAGAAATGTTCTTTACGCACAAAAAGCTTGTTTCTCTCAAATTATGTGCACAAATTTGTTTACCTCCCTGTTAGTGAGCATTTCCCCTTTGCCAAGATAATCCATCCACTTGACAGGTGTGGCATATCAAGAAGCTGATGAAACAGCATGATTATTACACAGGTGCACCTTGTGCTGGGGACAATAAATGTCCACTCTAAAATGTGCCGTTTTGTCACACAACACAATGCCACAGGTGTCTCAAGTTTTGATGGAGTGTGCAATTGGCATGTTGACTGCAGGAATGTCCACCAGAGCTGCTACCAGACAATTTAATGTTCATTTTTCTATCAACATCGTTTTAGAGAATTTGGCAGTACATCCAACAACCGCAGACCACGTGTATGGCGTCATGTGGGCGAGTGCTTTGTTGATGTCAACGTTGTGAACAGAGTGCCCCATGGTGGCAGTGGGGTTATGCTATGGGCAGGAAAAAGCTACGGACAATGAACACAATTTCATTTTATGGATGGCAATTTGAATGCACAGAAATACCGTGACAAGATCCTGAGGCCCATTGTGAGGCCCATTTATTTTAGGGTATCTGTGACCAACAGATTAGGGCCCAATTAATTTATTTCAATTGACTGATTTCTTCATATGAACTGTAACTCAGTAAAATCTTTGAAATTGTTGCATGTTGCATTTATATTTTTGTTCAGTGTATATACAGTGGGGGAAAAAAGTATTTAGTCAGCCACCAATTGTGCAAGTTCTCCCACTTAAAAAGATGAGAGAGGCCTGTAATTTTCATCATAGGTACACGTCAACTATGACAGACAAATTGAGAATATTTTTTCCAGAAAATCACATTGTAGGATTTTTAATGAATTTATTTGCAAATTATGGTGGAAAATAAGTATTTGGTCACCTACAAGCAAGCAAGATTTCTGGCTCTCACAGACCTGTAACTTCTTCTTTAAGAGGCTCCTCTGTCCTCCACTCGTTACCTGTATTAATGGCACCTGTTTGAATTTGTTATCAGTATAAAAGACACCTGTCCACAACCTCAAACAGTCACACTCCAAACTCCACTATGGCCAAGACCAAAGAGCTGTCAAAGGACACCAGAAACAAAATTGTAGACCTGCACCAGGCTGGGAAGACTGAATCTGCAATAGGTAAGCAGCTTGGTTTGAAGAAATCAACTGTGGGAGCAATTATTAGGAAATGGAAGACATACAAGACCACTGATAATCTCCCTCGATCTGGGGCTCCACGCAAGATCTCACCCCGTGGGGTCAAAATGATCACAAGAACGGTGAGCAAAAATCCCAGAACCACACGGGGGGACCTAGTGAATGACCTGCAGAGAGCTGGGACCAAAGTAACAATGCCTACCATCAGTAATACACTACGCCACCAGGGACTGAAATCCTGCTGTGCCAGACGTGTGCCCCTGCTTAAGCCAGTACATGTCCAGGCCCATCTGAAGTTTGCTAGAGTGCATTTGGATGATCCAGAAGAGGATTGGGAGAATGTCATATGGTCAGATGAAACCAAAATATAACTTTTTGGTAAAAACTCAACTCGTCGTGTTTGGAGGACAAAGAATGCTGAGTTGCATCCAAAGAACACCATACCTACTATGAAGCATGGGGGTGGAAACATCATGCTTTGGGGCTGTTTTTCTGCAAAGGGACCAGGACGACTGATCCGTGTAAAGGAAAGAATGAATGGGGCCATATATCAAGAGATTTTGAGTGAAAACCTCCTTCCATCAGCAAGGGCATTGAAGATGAAACGTGGCTGGGTCTTTCAGCATGACAATGATCCCAAACACACCGCCCGGGCAACGAAGGAGTGGCTTCGTAAGAAGCATTTCAAGGTCCTGGAGTGGCCTAGCCAGTCTCCAGATCTCAACCCCATAGAAAATCTTTGGAGGGAGTTGAAAGTCTGTGTTGCCCAGCGACAGCCCCAAAACATAACTGCTCTAGAGGAGATCTGCATGGAGGAATGGGCCAAAATACCAGCAACAGTGTGTGAAAACCTTGTGAAGACTTACAGAAAACGTTTGACCTGTGTCATTGCCAACAAAGGGTATATAACAAAGTATTGAGAAACTTTTGTTATTGACCAAATACTTATTTTCCACCATAATTTGCAAATAAATTCATAAAAAATCCTACAATGTGATTTTCTGGATTTTTTTTCTCATTTTGTCTGTCATAGTTGACGTGTACCTATGATGAAAATTACAGGCCTCTCTCATCTTTTTAAGTGGGAGAACTTGCACAATTGGTGGCTGACTAAATACTTTTTTTCCCCACTGTATGTTCCGGGTTACCTCTGAGAATAACATTGACGTATACACTGACTCTGTGACTGAGTTCAACAGCAAGTACATAGAGGATGTTGTTCCCACTGGGACAATTAGAATTTATCCAAACCCAAAACCGTGGATAGATGGCAGCATTCTCGCAAAACAAAGAGCGTGAACCACTGCATTTAAAGACGGCAAGGTGACTAGGAACATGGACGAGTACAAACAGTCCAGCTATGCCCTCCATAAGGCAATCAAACAGGCAGAACGTCAATACAGAGACAAAGTGGAATCGCAATTCAACAGCTCATACACGAGTGTGGCAGGGACTCCAGACATTCACAGATTATAAAGGGAAAACCAGCCATGTCGCGGAAAAGCTAGAGATTGTGTCATCTGTGAATCTGATAGGGCTGTATGTGAATTGGAGTGGGTCCAGGATGTCTGGGATGATGGTGTTGATGTGAGCCATGGCCAGCTTTTCAAAGAATTTCATGGCTACAGATGTGAGTGCTACGGGCAATAGTAATTTAGACAGGTTACCTTAACGTTCTTGGGCACAGGTACTTTGGTGGTCTGCTTGAGACCTGTGGGTATTATAGACTGGGTCAGGGAAAGGTTGAAAATGTCAGTGATTACGCGTCCTGCTAATCCGTCTGGCCCTGCGGCCTTGTGAATGTTAACCTGTTTAATGGTTTTACACACATCGGCTACGGAGAGCGTGATCCCACAGTCGTCCGGAACAGCTGTGTCACGCCTGCTCTCGCTCCCACTCCCTGGCACTCGATGGCGCCAGGCTGCCCATCATTACGCACACCTGTTACCATCATTACGCGCATCAGCGCTCATTGGACTCACCTGGACTCCTTCACTTTGTTGATTGCCCTTCCTTTATCTGTCTGTTCCTCTGTTTGATCCCCGTGTCAGCATTGATGTTGTTTCGTTTCCCCTGTCCAGACACTGTGTGTGTTTTTTCCCATGTCTTTTATTTATTAAATCATCATCCTGTACCTGCTTCCCATCTCCCAGCGTCTGTCGAACCGAGAGCGTTACAAGCTGTTGCTCTCATGCATGGTTCAGTGTTGCTTGCCTCGAAGCGAGCATAGAGGCATTTAGCTCCTCTGGTAGGCTCGTGTCACTGGGCGGGACGCGGCTGGGTTTGCCTTTGTAATCTATGATAGTTTGCAAGCCCTGCCACATCAGACGAGCATCAGAGTAGGATTAGATTTTAGTCCTGTATTTATGTTTTGCCTTTTCGATGGTTCGTTGGAGGGCATAGGAGGATTTATTATAAGTGTCCAGATTTGTGTCCTGCTCCTTGAAAGTGGAAGCTCTAGCATTAGCTCAGTGTGGATGTTGCCTGTAATCCATGGCTTCTGGTTAGGATTTGTATGTACGGTCAATGTGGGGACTATGTCGTCGATGCACTTATTAATGAAGTCGGTGACTGATATGGTAAACTCCTCAATGCCATTGAATGAATCCCAGAGCATATTACAATCTGTGCTAGCGAAACATCAGACCACTTCCGTATTGAACGCGTCACTGGTACTTCCTGTTTGAGTTTTTGCTTGTAAGCAGGAATTAAGAGGATGGAGTATTGGTCAGATTTGCCAAATGGAGGGCAAGGGAGAGGTTTGTATGCGTCTCTGTGTGTAGAGTTGAGGTGATCCAGAGTTTTTTCGTCTCTAGTTGCACAGGAGACTTGCTGGTAGAAATTAGGTAAAACGAATTTCAGTTTCCCTGCATTAAAATCCCCGGCCACTAGGAATGCCGCATTTGGGTGAGCATTTTGATGTTTGCTTATGGCCTTATACAGCTTGCTGAGTGCGGTCTTAGTGGCAGCATCTGTTTGTGGTGGTAACAGCTACGAAAATTATAGATGAACAAAATAAAAATCTTATGAAAAAGGTATATATCATGCAGTTTCATAAGCATTGACAAAAATGTATATGGACTGAGCAAGGGAATACTTGGAAAGACAAGCAGAGTGATTGGAAACTGTGTAATAGGCGTGGGGCAAATATACAGTTGAAGTCGGAAGTTTAGATACACCTTAGCTAAATACATTTAAACTCAATTTTTCACAATTCCTGACATTTAATCCTAGTAAAAATTCACTGTCTTAGGCCAGTTAGAATCACCACTTTATTTTAAGAATGTGAGATGTCAGAATAATAGTAGAGAGAATGATTTATTTCAACTTTTATTTCTTTCATCACATTCCCATTTGGTCAGAAGTTTACATACACTCAATTAGTATTTGGTAGCATTGCCTTTAAATTGTTTAACTTGGGTCAAAACATTTCAGGTAGCCTTCCGCAAGCTTCCCACAATAAGTTGGGTGAATTTTGGCCCATTCCTCCTGACAGAGCTGGTGTAACTGAGTCAGGTTTGTAGGCCTCCTTGCTCACACATGCTTTTTCAGTTCTGCCCACAAATGTTCTATAGGATTGAGGTCAGGGCTTTGTGATGGCCACTCCATTACCTTGACTTTGTTGTCCTTAAGCCATTTTGCCACAACTTTGGAAGTATGCTTGGGGTCATTGTCCATTTGGAAGACCCATTTGCGACCAAGCTTTAACTTCCTGACTGATGTCTTGAGATGTTGCTTCAATATATCCACATAATTTTCCTTCCTCATGATGCCATCTATTTTGTGAAGTGCACCAGTCCCTCCTGCAGCAAAGCACCCCCACAGCATGATGCTGCCACCCCCGTGCTTCACGGTTGGCATGGTGTTCTTTGGCTTGCAAGCATCCCCCTTTTTCCTCCAAACATAACGATGGTCATTATGGCCAAACAGTTCTATTTTTGTTTAATCAGACCAGAGGACATTTCTCCAAAAAGTACGATCTTTGTCCCCATGTGCAGTTGCAAACCGTAGTCAGGCTTTTTTATGGCGGTTTTGGAGCAGTGGATTCTTCCTTGCTGAGCGGCCTTTCAGGTTATGTCGATATAGGACTCGTTTTACTGTAGATATAGATACTTTTGTACCTGTTTCCTCCAGCATTTTCACAAGGTCCTTTGCTGTTGTTCTGGGATTGATTTGCACTTTTCGCATCCAAAGTACGTTGATCTCTAGGAGACAGAACACGTCTCCTTCCTGAGCGGTATGACGGCTGCGTGGTTCCATGGTGTTTATACTTGCGTACTATTGTTTGTACAGATGAACGTGGTACCTTCAGGCGTTTGGATATTGCTCCCAAGGATGAACCAGACTTGTGGAGGTCTACAATATTTTTCTGAGGTCTTAGCTGATTTCTTTTGATTTCCCCATGATGTCAAGCAAAGAGGCACTGAGTTTGAAGGTAGGCCTTGAAATACATCCACAAGTACACCTCCAATTGACTCAAATTATGTCAATTAGCCTATCAGAAGCTTCTAAAGCAAATACATCATTTTCTGGAATTTTCCAAGCTGTTTAAAGGCACAGTCAGCTTAGTGAATGTAAACTTTTGACCCACTGGAATTGTGATACAGTGAATTATAAGTGAAATAATTTGTCTGTAAACAAAATTACTTGTGTCATGCACAAGGTAGATGTCCTAACCGACTTGCCAAAACTATAGTTTGTTAACAAGACATTTGTGGAGTGGTTGAAAAACGAGTTTTAATGACTCCAACCTAAGTATATGTAAACTTCCGACTTCAACTGTACATGTACATAGTACTTCAATTAATCAATCACCTAACCTAACCAAACCTACATGTACATATTACCTCAATCAATCACCCCAACTACCACATACCCCAGTACAATGACTCAGTACCGGTACTCCTTGTATATAACCTGTATATAGCCTCGTTATTTATATTTTATTGTGTTATTTTATAGTGTTACTTCTATTTTATTTTTTATCTATTTGTCAATTTTCTACTTTTTAACTGCATTGTTGGGAAAGGGGCTTGTAAGTAAGCATTTCACAGTAAATGCTACACTTGTTGTATTCAGCGCATCTGACAAATAACATTGTATTTGAAAAGAGATTCAACCTCAGAATCCACTTCACATTACTCATTATTTGTCCCAGATACAGTGAGGGAAAAACGTATTTGATCCCCTGCTGATTTTGTACGTTTGCCCACTGACAAAGACATGATCAGTCTATAATTTTAATGGTAGGTTTATTTGAACAGTGAGAGACAGAATAACAACAAAAAAATCCAGAAAAACGCATGTCAAAAATGTTAGAAATTGATTTGCATTTAAATGAGGGAAATAAGTATTTGACCCCTCTGCAAAACATGACTTAGTACTTGGTGGCAAAAGCCTTGTTGGCAATCACAGAGGTCAGACGTTTCTTGTAGTTGGCCACCAGGTTTGCACACATCTCAGGAGGGATTTTGTCCCACTCCTCTTTGCAGATCTTCTCCAAGTCATTAAGGTTTCGAGGCTGACGTTTGGCAACTCGAACCTTCAGCTCCCTCCACAGATTTTCTATGGGATTAAGGTCTGGAGACTGGCTAGGCCACTCCAGGACCTTAATGTGCTTCTTCTTGAGCCACTCCTTTGTTGCCTTAGCCGTGTGTTTTGGGTCATTGTCATGCTGGAATACCCATCCACGACCCATTTTCAATGCCCTGGCTGAGGTAAGGAGGTTCTCACCCAAGATTTGACGGTACATGCCCCGTCCATCGTCCCTTTGATGCGGTGAAGTTATCCTGTCCCCTTAGCAGAAAAACATCCCCAAAGCATTATGTTTCCACCTCCATGTTTGACGGTGGGGATGGTGATCTTGGGGTCATAGGCAGCATTCCACCTCCTCCAAACACGGCAAGTTGAGTTGATGCCAAAGAGCTCGATTTTGGTCTCATCTGACCACAACACTTTCACCCAGTTCTCCTCTGAATCATTCAGATGTTCATTGGCAAACTTCAGACGGCCCTATATATGTGCTTTCTTGAGCAGGGGGACCTTGCGGGTGCTGCAGGAGTTCAGTCCTTCACGGTGTAGTGTGTTACCAATTGTTTTCTTGGTTACTATGGTCCCAGCTGCCTTGAGATAATTGACAAGATCCTCCCGTGTAGTTCTGGGCTGATTCTTCACCGTTCTCATGATCATTGCAACTCCACGAGGTGAGATCTTGCATGGAGCCCCAGGCCGAGGGAGATTGACAGTTATTTTGTGTTTCTTCCATTTGCGAATAATCGCACCAACTGTTGTCACCTTCTCACCAAGCTACTTGGCGATGGTCTTGTAGCCCATTCCAGCCTTGTGTAGGTCTACAATCTTGTCCCTGATATCCTTGGAGAGCTCTTTGGTCTTGGCCATGGTGGAGAGTTTGGAATCTGATTGATTGATTGCTTCTGTGGACAGGTGTCTTTTATACAGATAACAAGCTGAGATTAGGAGCACTCCCTTTAAGAGTGTGCTCCTAATCTCAGCTCGTTACCTGTATAAAAGACACCTGGGAGCCAGAAATCTTTCTGATTGAGAGGGGGTCAAATACTTATTTCCCTCATTAAAATGCAAATCAATTTATAACATTTTTGACATGCGTTTTTCTGGATTTTTTTGTTGTTATTCTGTCTCTCACTGTTCAAATAAACCTACCATTAAAATGATAGACTGATAATTTCTTTGTCAGTGGGCAAACGTACAAAATCAGCAGGGGATCAAATACTTTTTTCCCTCACTGTATCTCCTGTTCTTGTATATTCTAAATATGTCTCCTTTGACAGGCTGGCCTTTTGGAAGTTTAGTGTGTAAGCTGAGTGGGATGGTTCAAGGCATATCAGTGTCAGCTTCAGTCTTTACTCTGGTGGCGATAGCTGTGGACAGGTGAGGTTTCTTTCAACTGATTCAATAATTTTATAAAATTAATTGTGTGTGTTTGTATGTGTGTTTAGACAATTTCAACGCAATTTCACAGCACAACAGACAATTTCACAATACAGAGATTTTTTTCACAGAGAATGCACTTCCCCCCTCACCTCTCTTTTGGACAGGTTCCGTTGCATCGTGTACCCCTTCAAGCAGAAGCTGACAATCTCCACCTCCACACTGATCATCATCATCATCTGGGTGCTGGCTATCTCCATAATGTGTCCCTCAGGGGTCATGCTCCAGGTACACTGTCTAATGCTGGTGCATGTCAGGTTTTATTAATCAATGGATTTGAGAGGGACACATCAAAATATCAGGTTTAACATCAATATAAAGAGTAAGCATCAGACACATTTTCATCCCTGTCTATTTTTTAAAATTGTGACTCCGTCTGTCAATTTGAGTGTACATAGTGTTTAGTTTGCTGCAAAAAATGTATGGTTTGCCAATTTGCCTCATTGAGGATATTAACGTAAATCTAAATGAAGTTAATCTAGTTTTTGAAAATATTTCCAAGGTGACCAAGGAGCAGCGTGTCCTTATCCTACTGGGGGACGGCTACAACAACACCCGCCCCTTCTACTGGTGCCGTGAGAACTGGCCCAATCAAGAGATGAGGAAGATCTACACCACCGTCCTATTCGCTAACATCTACCTAGCCCCATTGTCACTCATTGTCATCATGTATGCCCGCATCGGATTCACCCTCTTTAAGACGGCCATACCCTCCTCCGGCGGGTGCAGTGGTAGTGGCAGCAGCGGTGGGACGAAACCCAGCCTGGACAACCACCGTCAGTCGAAGAAGAAAAAAAGGGTGATCAAGATGCTGTTGGTGGTGGCGCTGCTCTTCATCCTGTCATGGCTGCCGCTTTGGACGCTGATGATGCTGAGCGACTACGCCAGCCTGACGGCGAGCCAGCACCGCATCATCAACATCTACGTGTACCCGCTGGCCCATTGGCTGGCCTTCTTCAACTCCTCCGTCAACCCCATCATCTACGGCTTCTTCAATGAGAACTTCCGACGGGGGTTCCAGGCCGCGTTTAAATTCCAGCTGTGCTCCGCAGTCATTGAGCGCCAGAAGACCTACTCGCATCGTATCCAAGGCAACGCAGTGTTACCAGTGAACCTGCACCTGCCCACCGGGCCCGGCTCAGGGGGGTCGGGATTGGCTTTGGTGAACAGGAAGGGGCTGGGCCGGGAGGAAGTTGTTGGGCGGACGTCTGGCGGGCGATCATCTGGGAGCGACGTGAAGGAGCAGGATCTGATCATGGAGGATCTGGAGAAGGTATCCCAGATTTGAACATTTCATACATACTGTATGTGCCATTGGGACATGTAGAGGACAGATTTAAACATTTGATACATACTGTATGTGCCATTGGGACATGTAGAGGACAGATTTAAAGATGCGATTTTAACACACATACTGTACTGTACATGCCATAGAGAGACAAACTGGAGTAGGTATCTCAGATTTAAACATGACATTTAAACATGTAATGTTACATTTACTGTAATACCCATACTGTGCTATAGACATTCAGGAAATGCAGAAGGTATCCCAGACACACATACTGTACCTGCCATAGAAACCTGCAGAGGCAGACTACACTAAGACCCTCATTCCCACATAGTACCTGGAGAAGATATCCCAGATTTAAACACTGAATTTAAACATGTACTGTAACACATATATTTAACGTGCCATTGCCCATTGGGACTGGTCTGAGGAGCCAGACCCTGCACTGAGCACAGAAGATACAGGCTGGGTCCCAAATGGCACCCTATTCCCTAAGTTCTTGCAACAACTTGCCATGTGGCCCCGTTTTTAGAGGATTGTGGGTAATTCCATTTTTTTTTTTTATGATACTTTTACACAATATTATATGCATGTTTGAAGAAAGAAAACTATATTTCTATATTAATATTAAGCAGTTTGTTGTGCTATGAGGGGTACTGGATCATGGTACACGGATATAAAAGCTGTCAGGCAAATTGACGTTCAAAGATGACACCAGACATTCCCAACATCAACAATGTCATGTGCACCACCCTTAATGACAGAGGCAAATGCAACATTCAACACTGCTTGCAGCTCTACCGCCACTTAGGCTACTGCTAGTGGATTGAGCACTATGCTCAACAATGCCTGCGAAAGTGGGTTAAAACGACTGATAATCAAAAACATAAAACAATGTTAAAACAATAAGACACAATCACTGAAAGTAACTAATCAAAAAGATTAACTAGATCTAACAGATAATAACAGCTTTGGAATTGATCAAATTAAGTTGGATCTAAGGCATTTTTTAGATGCTGGACTTGTGAAACACCAAATGTTTGTCACGATCGTCGGTAAGAGAGGAGGACCAAGGCGCAGCGTTGAATGCGAACATATTTATTATAGGTGATACACGAACAAAACGATAACGTGACAGTCAACGGTCTAACACAAACCAACTAGAACAAGATCCCACAACTATTGTGGGAAAACAGCCTGTTTAAATGTGGTTCCCAATCAGAGACAACCAGCCACAGCTGACACTCGTTGCCTCTGATTGAGAACCACACTGGCAACATAGAAAAGAAACAACTAGACCTACAACACAGAAATCTACACACCCTGGCTCAACATAACAGTGTCCCCAGAGCCAGGGCGTGACAATGTTAAGTATATTATACATAAGAATACCTCATGTTGGAAGTACTCAAAAAGCTGATGCAAATTGTTGAAACATTTTTTTAAAGTACATTTACATCATTTAGGAGACGTTCCTATCCAGAGCAACTCACAAGAGCAAAGAGGGTTAAGTGCCTTGCTCAAGAGGACATCGACAGATTTTTCACATAGCCACCTCTGGGATTCGAACCAGTGACCTTTTGGTGCTTTAAAAAAACCTTTTGGTCACTGGCCCAATGCTCTTAACCGCTAGGCTACCTGCCACCAAACTGGTACAATATTTTTGACAGTGCAGGCACATCTCTGCTTAGCAGAAGTATGTACACTGTTTAAACATCTCTTTCTGAGTGTCACAAATATGTTTCATTATTGTGTCTGTGTTTAGTGGAGGGTAGATCAATCCATACAGGGACACTGATTGTGGAGTACAGGTAAGATGATTACCAGGGAATTCTTTTTATAAGCAATTCTTGATTATGTTCTATTATATGCCAATCTCTCTATGGGGAAAGTCTGATTGGAAAAGACAACATTAACTATAGATCTGAGCATCATCTTGTATTATACTGCACTTTGATTGTCTTGTCTCGAACATTGCTTTCCATTTGCTTGCACCAAAAATACAATCTTCCATTCCAGTACCTCTTTTGTATTGATAACCATAATTAGGACATATTGTTCTTAAACTGATGTTTAAGGGGGCACATGTTCTCCTTTCTCTTCCTACCGCAGGTTATATATGACCTATGAGACACACTTAATGTCACAAAAAATGGTGCAGTCAACCTTCATTCAGCTGTGCAGTAGCCAGTGGACATCAATTTCCTCATGGCTCTTTAGGGCCATGACTGACTGGTGACATTTAAGGATGACATCTCACACTTAAGAGGGACATCTTATTGAATGTCACATGATATGCATGGATTCATCCTTACAGGTGGACAATAGAGTACCTGTGTCTCTTGCTGGACTGTGCTCAGTCAAAGAGGGGAGTCGGAGGCTGGATGGATGCAGGGGGGCACTTGCTGTGCTCCACACCTCTCAGTCAAAGGGAGGGGCACTTAGAGCCGAGGCTGAGGCTGACGCAGTGACTGCCTATTCAGTTGCCTTGGGACTGATCAGAACATGACAAGAGACCATGCAGGGATGAGAGATGCCTCCTGCTACTGCACACGTAAACAGACAGGAGGATTGGGAATAAAAAGGAACAGAATCAACCAACCAACGACCAACAATGAACCAATGTACTTATTGGATACAGTGAAGGATATGATTTTATGTTGTTGTTTTGTTTGTACTTTAATAGTGATTGTGAATCATTCTTTTTAACGATGAGTGTCTTGCGCCAGAATTTTATGCTGCTTTTCTTTGTGCCAAAATATAGTAAGCTCTTCTGCAGAACAGGAACAGTTGTTCTGACAAATGTATCCTTGTTTACAAAGAAAATATTACTTCATGACTGACAGCCTACTTAATTTGGAGGCTAATGAATATCTGTCATATAAATACAGTGGCGGTTGAATTTTGTAACTATAGTCATGCATATTTTACTCTTTTGGAAAATCTTCATGATGTTGGAAAATAACTGGTAGCCTAATATTTCACTTCCAGCCCACCCATCATGCTTTCTAGTTCCCACGCAACACTGTGTCTTAACATAGTAACATAACATCACAGTTATGTCAGATGACACATTGACACTGTTAGGAAACAGGGAATTATGGATCTAGACCAGGGCTCTCCAACCCTGTTTCTGGAGAGCTACCCTCCTGTAGGTTTACGCTCCTACCCCAGATGTATAACCTGTTTCAGCTTATCAACCAGCTAATTATTAAAAGGTGTGCTAAATCAGGGTTTGTTGTATAAAAGGGTTTGTTGTATAAATATATGATGTACTGTATCATATCTGTCAAAGTCATCAAATGTTATGATAGGTTGCCTGTCATTGTCATGCAACTGACAGGGCTCTGATTTGTCATGAAGTGTTGCCACAATTGCGGTGTTGTGATTGTCTGGTTCAAAAAATGTATAACATAAAAAATACATACGTCAGCTTATCAGTTGAAGATGAGACCACTCAGCCTCTGAGATTGTACGATCATTTGAACTGTTTACAGCTGCTAAGTAAACCTAATAAATGAGTTAAAAACTATTTAATTTTCAAGATGTCAAAGGCTGCGCTATGTTCCCACATGAAAATATAGTTTAGTATTCACTTTAGTGTTTTTGCGGACTTTACTGTAGTATTTAATGTCGTTTTACAGACATGACTAGTATACTGTAATATTTACTGTTTACCATAGTATAAATACTGTAGTAAGAAAAAACTGTAGTGTATATACTACAGTAATTACTGTAGTGTTTTTGCAGACTGTAGTATACTGTAAATCAAATCAAATCAAATGTATTGGTCACATACACATGGTTAGCAGATGTTATTGCGAGTGTAGCAAAATGCTTGTGCTTCTAGTTCTGACAGTGCAGCAATACCTAGCAAGTAATATCTAACAGTTCCACAACAAAAACCTAATACACACAAATCTAAGTAAAGGAATGGAATAAGAATATATAAATAAATGAATGAGCAGTATTTACTGTATTGTTTTTGTGGACATTACAGTAGTATTAACAATACTGCTTTTGTTATATCTTTGACATAGCAGTGGAGGCTTTGTCCTTGAGGAAACATTATGGACAAAATACTCAGAGCATATTTTCCACAACATGTAGGTAGGATTGAGGTCTGAACGGACAGTTCAGTGCTTCTGTTCTTTTTTATAAACTGTAGGGAACACATGATATGGTCTATACTTATATGTTCTATACTACTGTAGGTTTATTTTGGGTGGCACACATTGGGATATGGGGGAGGGGAATGGGCAGGGTATATGCAAATTAAATACTGTCATGTATACTATAGTAATTACTGTAGAGTTCTTGCGAATATTACTGTAGTATTAAAGTGTTTTGCAGACTAGTGTTTTTGTGAACATTACTGTAGTATTTGCTGTAGTGTTTTTCATGTGGGTTGTTATGTTGTGTTACTGGGCTTCTGCATAAATGCTTTGCACGCTGTGTGAGCTTATCATTGCTGATGGGGGAGAACATTGGGGCTTCAAAATAAACATGTTATAAATCTACATGGAAAATAAGTTGTTGAGTCAGTGAGTTTGTGAACGAATGTATGCTTTGAGGGACTTGTAATTCACCATGAAATTAATTTTCACTTATCAGTTTCACTTATCACTTTCTTCAATGAATCAATGTTCTGTTCACTGGCAAAATCCAGAAACCTACTGTATGCTATGTCTGGAGATTAAACATAGAGAAAGGTTTGGTGAGAAGTATAACAAGTCTGCAGTGAGATATGGACTGTGCTTGATATTTTTTATAAGAGGAGTATGGAGTCCATTGGTTTTTAGAGAGCTCAAATAAGTCCTAGAGTTTCATCATCCTTGTCTGAATGTTGGCTGGTAGTCGTATACAGAAGTTGTATAAAAGTAATTCCATCTTAATGCCCCCCTGGGACTCGATAAAGTTATATTCTAGTCTATTCGACAAGGACATTTAGGCATGGAATTCACCACATTGCTCTTGTTGTTGGCAACACATTTCACTGGAATGCAGAGGTGGGTAGAGTAGCCAAAAATTGTACTCAAGTAAAAGTACTGTTACTTCAGAATAATATGACTCAAGTAAAAGTAAAAAGTAGTCATCCAAATAATTACTTGAGTAAGAGTAAAAAAGTACTTGGTGAAAAAACTACTCAAGTACTGAGTAACTGTTGAGTAACGTCTGATTTATTTTTTAACACAAGACAACAATCAGACAGACAAAAATACAAAATAATCATCTTTAATGAATTACAAAATAGCTTAAATTAAAATAATTCAGGTAAATTCAAGTATTAAAAAATAATATAATAATAAATAAAAAATAAATAAGCACAAGTAACACACATTTCCAAACCTTTATACTTTTTTTTTACCACGCAGAACTAGAACGAGGCAGCCCATAAACTCTCATAAACGGTGTGTGTGTCTCCACAGTGACAGAACAACAGAAGGAAACACACAAACATTTCATACCAGGCATGCTGAACAGAAAACTGCACACCAGAAGGAAGCGGTCAACGTAAAATAATCAATAGGTGTTGATTAGGCCTACTCAGTACCTTTGTATTGCATGGCAAGCAACAGCCCTTTTTCTGTGTGCCTAGAAATGAATACTCTGATCTGTGATTAGGCCACACTGCACATCTCACTGAGCAGAGGAAAAGAGCAGCAGTACACATCAACTGAAAAAGCACCAGTCCATGATAGATGGCCAAATAAAACAATATTGCAGGCCTAGTATCCCAGAACACAAATTAAGCTGAATGCATGTTCTCTAAAAGGCATTAGAGGAGAGTGATGTAGTTGTAGATCGGGCATTATGTTTACTTCCAGTTCCAATATCTAACAAGAAAAGTCAGCAAAAAAAAAGTCACACTAACTATATTGCCACCCTGTGGTTTGTCACTGACACACTATAATCCTAAATGACAGTAACATTATACAGAGTTATATAGGTCAATGTCTACTGGTTCACATTTGAATTGATAAACAAGTATATTTACCAGCATTTAAGATGTTCTCCTCTGTGGTCCAGGATGTTCTGAATCTTGGTAGGAGTATTGCTGCTGCAATCAGCTCAGGCTCTTTCATGACGTCTCCAAAACGTTTCTGGATCCCTTGCTGCAGGGCGTGAACAAGAGGTGTACACATTTTGCAAGTTGACTCCAACTTCTTCAGCTTGTCCCGCAACTGGTAAAGTGTTGGCAGCAGGAGGCCCATATGCACAGATGATTCCCCTTGGAGGATATTAAGGGCCATGGCAACAGGCTTCATCACAGCAGCATACTCGACCAAAAACCCATTTTCAGCTGGATTCAACCTATAAAAGATGTAATGATAAAACAATTACTTATAGCTATTTCTGGTACAATGTCTTTATTATGCATTGTACATGTTAAATACAAAAAATATATATATATATATATATATTTCATTCAAGTCATCCACAATTGTCACACCACCATGCAAAGAAAACGTAGTTACTTGAGACAAGTGGATTCACCCATTAATCAGCAAGGCTTATTTACTTTTATTATTCTTTAAAAACAAAATATACATTTTGTCAACTTACATCTTTATCTTTAATGCTGTGCAGACATTGCGAATTGCTTGTTCTCCTTGCTCTCGGTGAATGCGCACAATCCTTTCTACAGCGAGGAACAGGGAGCTCCAGCGTGTCTGATTGGGTCGGAGAAACTGCAGCTTGCATTCACGTTCCACTAGCCATGCTTGACCTGCTGGTTTTATTCCAAAGAGAATGACATTTTGCAAAAGCAGACCGAGACAGCCTCTTGTAGGTTTCGTTTGCAGCTCCTCCTGCAGCAGTGGCATCAACTGTGGATATAAGATTGAGGAGATGGCATGCACACTTTTGGTGCCTTGGAAGTTGGTACTCAAGGCCTGTGTTGTCATCCAGAATTGCAGACATCTTGATACTCCACCTCTGACTCACTCTGATCTTCTGTTGCATCATCAAGGGTGGAGTCACTCTCCTCTTGTACATTGATGGCTTCCTCCTCTTTCTCCTCACCATATAATCGAAAGGAAGTTTGAGCCACTGTCTGTTGTCGTCCTGGTCACTTTTTCCCTGATGTGGTACTCAGAATGTATTTCCTCTAATGCAGCAGCAAGGACATCAAACGTGTGCGAGCCTTTGACAGGTCTACAAGCCAATGTGGAGTGCCTCTCCAGTGAGGTGTTGTCTATCCAGTGACAGGTGACACCTAAGTAGCTACGTTAGCAACATAGTTCACAGCACTCAGCTTTTTGATGATTATGCTCTTCTTGTGTTTTGCAGCTTCTTGTATTCTTGTGCATAACGTTTTCCTTGTCATTACTGTATGAGGTTGCAAGGTTTCTATCAAAATATTGAAGGATGGCGTCTCAACCACAGAAAATGGTTGGTTGGCCTCACATACAAAATTTAGCATCAGCTTGTCAAGCGTTGCTTGTGTTACCCGCCCTGGGGCAGCAAAGGCTGTGATTTTTGCATTTTTCACAAGAGTATCACTGGAAGAGGAGGACTTACGCTTTCTGTGGTTCTCTAGTAAGTCTGTGTACTTTGCCAGTTTGTTGGGGTGAATCTTCTGTGGACAAAAAAAAATCTGTGAGGCTACAGGGAGATCAAGACATTAAAAGAGACTTATTATCACATCAAATGTGGATATATATATATATATATATATATATATATATATATATATTTATATATATATATAGAAAATGTTTAAAACATATGTAACCTAAAAGACAAACATTCGCCTATCCACAGCAAAAAAAAACGAATTTAGGAAACTTACCGCTACATGTTTCCTCAAGTTAGATGTTGAGTTCTTGAATGCTGAAATGTCCGTTTGTTTTGGTAGACACAGAAGACACCGCATAATGTAGCTGTTCTTTCGCACTTTTACTAAGGTAAACATGCTTTCAATATGAGGCCAGGGGTGCGGGTGTTCCTCCTCGTCTGTGTCTGCATTGCCGACGGCTAATTCTGACATTTTTGTGTTGCTATGACTGTAAAGCCAACCCGTCCCGCCACTGAGATTGAGTATGGTAAAGTGACGAGACTGCACAACTACGTTTGATTGGTGAAACACAGTCACGTGGTAGAGCCTTAGCGGAAGTCTCTCTCTCTCTGTCAAAATAAAACATTAAAATAAGGCATATGCGGGGGGGATAAAGACAATGACGCGTAGAATACCAAAGAGGTAAAAAGAAAAGTAACGACCTCATTGTAGCCTAATGTAGCGGAGTAAGAGTACAGTTTCTTCTTCACAAATCTACTCAAGTAAAAGTAAAAAGTATAGTGATTTAAAACTACTCCTAGAAGTATAATTTTTCCAAAAACTTACTCAAGTAAATGTAACGGAGTAAATGTAACTCGTTACTACCCACCTCTGCTGGAATGGCACAGAGCATTAGCATTACTAAACCTACTGTAGTAGCACTTGCCATTTTTGGAAAGTGCAGTGAAGTGCTACTGCAAAATTGCACACCTAGTCTACTTATAGCCTACTAACAGTATTATATGGTTCTGTTACAGGGTAATAAACTGCCAGCTACACTTGTATAAGGTCTTTGGCATGTTAAGTGTGGCTGTTCTAAGGGATGGAGTTCAGTAAACCCTGTAGCGATTCCAGTCATGTTAGCTAAGCTAATGGATTCTGTGAATTTTCTAATTAAATAATACCTAATGCCAAAATAAACAGACCAGGCTACAGATGAAACAAGGGGATGAAACAAATGCCAAAAATAAACGAATCCACCGCATTTGCAAACCCTTTTAATCCACAGATGTTTTTAATCCTAGTGGATGAACATAGAAGGTATACGGTATACACTGTCAATGAAAACCCTGAGAGATTTGCACTCTCCTTCTTTCTTTCTCTCGTTCTCACTCGTTCTCTCTCTCCTCTCTCTCTCTCTGCCTCTCTCCACTATCTCTCTATCTGCCCCTTTCTCTCTCTCTCTCTCTCTCTCTCTCTCTCTCTCTCTCTCTCTCTCTCTCTCTCTCTCTCTCTCTCTCTCTCTCTGCCTCTCTGCCTCTCTCTTTCTCTCTCTCTCTCCTTCTTCATCCCTCTCCCTCTCCATCTTTGACTGTCTCACAGTCCTCCGCCCTCCAACTAATCCTGCAGGCTTACACACTCACAGCCCTCATATGGCACATTGCCAAATCACATCCACCTGTGCCTGCTAAGGCTTAATCAAAACTAGCAAAGTACTCTGCATGTTTGCTGCTGTTACTGTTGTTATTGTTGTTATTGTTGTTGTTGTTAATTCTCCACATACTGTGCCTCGTCGAAAGGTAAATCACTTGATACAAGGCTGAGGCCGTGCAGCCTGCACCTCCCCATCTGTTTCCAGGCGTGTGTTTAGCTCTCATCACGTAGGCCATGGCTCTCCAACCCTGTTCCTGGTAGGCTAATGTAACTTTAATGTGAACTCACAACGCATTTGGCATAGTACATCATGAATGCAGCAGGCGGGTGCTTCTATATATGGCTATATGGCTTGGATTTTCTTTCCACAATATGTAATTCCCTCTGATTCCTTAATTGGGGCATCTGCTTATCAGCCCATTGGAGAAATTAGACTTTAACAAGCAAAAATGTGTGTTTACAGATGTAGTAGCATCATATTCCATTATATAGAAGGCAAACAAGTCTAAAAAGAATGGTTCCATAGATTACGTAAATCGTCATTAAATATAGTTAAATACAAAACAACATGTAACAGCCTTATGATAAATATGATAAACACATATAGCTATAATGTATCTCAAAATCAAGTACATCAGTCACGAACCATAGGGTGTGTGAAGTTGCATTCTGGTACTCACTGTGCAGCATTGCGATTCTAAATCTCCCTTTATTGTCCTGTATTTATTTATTTATTTATCCTTCAACCTGAAAAAATTAAGTTTCAATGCATCAGCGGTCAGAGCACAGGTGTGTGACTAACTGATTTCACGAGCAGGTGATTTTGACGGTCGTAAGGGAAAAAAATGAATCAGAGAAGACTACTTAAAAACTACTTAAACTCCGCCACTTTTCAACCTCATATTGATTATCTCCAGCATCAAAGCAATGTCTACATACAGTGCCTTCAGAAAGTAATACCCCTTGACTTATTCCACATTTTGTTGTGTTACAGCCTGAGTTCAAAATGGATTAAATAAAAACATTTCTTCACACATCTACACACAATACCCAATAATGACAAAGTGAAAACCTGTTTTTACACATTTTAAAACATATATTGAAAATAAAATTCAGAAATATCTCATTTACATACAATGAGGGAAATAAGTATTTGACCCCTCTGCAAAACATGACTTAGTACTTGGTGGCAAATCCCTTGTTGGCAATCACAGAGGTCAGACGTTTCTTGTAGTTGGCCACCAGGTTTGCACACATCTCAGGAGGGATTTTGTCCCACTCCTCTTTGCAGATCTTCTCCAAGTCATTAAGGTTTCGAGGCTGACGTTTGGCAACTCGAACCTTCAGCTCCCTCCACAGATTTTCTATGGGATTAAGGTCTGGAGACTGGCTAGGCCACTCCAGGGCCTTAATGTGCTTCTTCTTGAGCCACTCCTTTGTTGCCTTGGCCGTGTGTTTTGGGTCATTGTCATGCCGGAATACCCATCCACGACCCATTTTCAATGCCCTGGCTGAGGGAAGGAGGTTCTCACCCAAGATTTGACGGTACATGGCCCCGTCCATCGTCCCTTTGATGCGGTGAAGTTGTCCTGTCCCCTTAGCAAAAAAACACCCCCAAAGCATAATGTTTCCACCTCCATGTTTGACGGTGGGGATGGTGTTCTTGGGGTCATAGGCAGCATTCCTCCTCCTCCAAACACGGCGAGTTGAGTTGATGCCAAAGAGCTCCATTTTGGTCTCATCTGACCACAATGCCTTCACCCAGAGGGGTCAAATACTTATTTCCCTCATTAAAATGCAAATCAATTTATAACATTTTTGACATGCGTTTTTCTGGATTTTTTTGTTGTTATTCTGTCTCTCACTGTTCAAATAAACCTACCATTAAAATTATAGACTGATCATTACTTTGTCAGTGGGCAAACGTACAAAATCAGCAGGGGATCAAATACTTTTTTCCCTCACTGTAGGTATTCACACCCCTTTGCTATGACACTCCAAATTGAGCGCAGATGCATCCAATTTCCTTTGATCATCCTTGAGATGTCACTACAACTTGATTGACGTCCACCTGTGGCCAATTCGAATTGCTTGGACATGAATTACAAAGAAACACACCTGTCTATATAAGGTCCCACAGTTGACAGTGCATGTCAGAGCAGAAACTATACCATGAAGTCCAAGGAAATGTCTGTAATTCTCCGAGATAGAATTGTGATGAGGCATATATCTGGGGAAGGGTATAAAACTATTTATAAAGTATTGAACGTTTCAAAGAGCACAGTGGTCTCCATCATTGGGAAATTGAAAAAATATGAATGTGAAAGTCCTTGAGTGACCCAGCCAAAGCCCTAACTTGAATTACTTTCCAAATCTGTGGAAATAATGAAAGATTGCTGTTCACCGTCGCTCCCCATCTAACTTAACAAAGTTTGAGAATATCTGCAAGGAAGAATGGGAGAAAATCCCCAAATCCAGATGTGCATAGCTGATACAGATATACCCAAGATGACTCAAAGTTGTAATCGCCGCCAAAGGTGCTTCTACAAAGTATTGACTCAGGAGTGTGAATACTTATGTAAATTAGATATTTCTGGGACCTCCCGAGTGGCGCAACGGTCTGTATCACAACAGGCCGTGATCGGGAGTCCCATAGGGCGGCGCACAATTGGCCCAGCATCGTCCGGGTTTTGGGAGGGTTTGGCAGGGGGGGCTTTACTTGGCTCATCGCGCTCTAGCGACTCCTTGTGGTGGGCTGGGCTCCTGCAGGCTGACCCCGGTTGTCAGTTGAACAGTGTTTCCTCTGACACATTGGTGTGGCTGGCTTCCAGGTGAAGCGGGCGGGTGTTAAGAAGTCCGGTTTGGCGGATCATGTTTCGGAGGATGCATGACTCAACCTTTGCCTCCCAAGCCCCAGGGGGGGTTGCATCAATGAGACAAGATTGAAATTGGGGAGAAAAGGGGGGATTATTTTTTTTGTTAGCTTTTTTGATATTTCTGTATTTAATTTTCAATAAATTCACAAACATTTCGAAAAACATGTTTTCACTTTTTCATTATGGGGTATTGTGTGTAGCAGTGGCGTGTATTCATGGATTCCAAGGGAAGCTATGCTTCCCCAAAAAATATTCATTTAACTTTCATTTCTCTGTGTTTCATAATTTTCCGTCAAATTGCAAGAGGCTGAATGTATCTCACCGGAGAAAGCATCCGAGCAAGCGAAACAGCACCCCATCTCAATATGTGTAGGCTATCTATCTGATGCTGTCAGGTCAAAAAGAGTATGACATTGTTGCCGCCCGTAGCATTGAATGCAAGGGGAGCCCGTCAGCATTTGGCTTCCCTTGATAAAAAATAAAAAATAATAATAGCCAATCAGCGTTGAGCTAAACTGAGTGAGCTCAACTGTGAATGGTCCTGGCACAACAACAAAAAAGTGTCAAGGGAAGCCAGTTTGGATTTTGCTTCACACCAATCACAAACCAAATGTAATTTACAGAAAAAACTTGAATTGTTTCATCTCGTTGTGTCATTGTCCTCCGGTGGCTAGCTAGCTAGCTATAATCGTCCCTTTCCTAAATTAGCCATGGATGGAGATAGGGATTTAGACTTAATTCTCCGTACTGGCCAATGATCGTAATGGTGATTCTGATCCAACAATAAAAAAAATTATACTTGTGCACACACACACACACACACACACACACTTAAATCAGTACAATGGACAGCCACATCATATTTAGCTTATGTTGATTGGACTAACTTGTTTTTGGTATCTTAGTTGTCACTGTATTAGACTAAGCATAGGCGATTTGATGATGTTGAAATATTGAAGTTAAAATTATGCTGGAATACTGGAGGCAGCTCCTGTTTTCTTTGCGACTTGCAATAACTCTCTGTGGTTCAAAATCAATAGTTGTTTAGTAGTCAAAAAAAGGTTGGAAACATTAACTTGCTTTTCTTGTTGTTATTCTGTCTCTCACTGTTCAAATAAACCTACTATTAAAATTATAGACTGATCATTTCTTTGTCAGTGGAAAAACGTACAAAATCAGCAGGGGATCAAATACTTTTTCCCCTCACTGTACAGTAGGTCATGTACAGTGAGGGGAAAAAGTATTTGATCCCCTGCTGATTTTGTACGTTTTTCCACTGACAAAGAAATGATCAGTCTATAATTTTAATAGTAGGTTTATTTGAACAGTGAGAGACAGAATAACAACAAGAAAATCCAGAAAAACGCATGTCAAAAATGTTATAAATTGATTTGCATTTTAATGAGGGAAATAAGTATTTGACCCCCTCTCAATCAGAAAGATTTCTGGCTCCCAGGTGTCTTTTATACAAGTAACGAGCTGAGATTAGGAGCACACTCTTAAAGGGAGTGCTCCTAATCTCAGCTTGTTACCTGTATAAAAGACACCTGTCCACAGAAGCAATCAATCAATCAGATTCTAAACTCTCCACCATGGCCAAGACCAAAGAGCTCTCCAAGGATGTCAGGGACAAGATTGTAGACCTACACAAGGCTGGAATGGGCTACAAGACCATCGCCAAGCAGCTTGGTGAGATGGTGACAACAGTTTGTGCGATTATTCGCAAATGGAAGAAACACAAAAGAACTGTCAATCTCCCTCGGCCTGGGGCTCCATGCAAGATCTCACCTCGTGGAGTTGCAATGATCATGAGAACGGTGAGGAATCAGCCCAGAACTACACGGGAGGATCTTGTCAATGATCTCAAGGCAGCTGCTCAAGAAAGCACATATACAGGCCTGTCTGAAGTTTGCCAATGAACATCTGAATGATTCAGAGGAGAACTGGGTGAAAGTGTTGTGGTCAGATGAGACCAAAATCGAGCTCTTTGGCATCAACTCAACTCGCTGTGTTTGGAGGAGGAGGAATGCTGCCTATGACCCCAAGAACACCATCCCCACCATCAAACATGGAGGTGGAAACATTATGCTTTGGGGGTGTTTTTCTGCTAAGGGGACAGGACAACTTCACCGCATCAAAGGGACGACAGATTTGTAATGTCAAATCTTGGGTGAGAACCTCCTTCTCTCAGCCAGGGCATTGAAAATGGGTCGTGAATGGGTATTCCAGCATGACAATGACCCAAAACACACGGCCAAGGTAACAAAGGAGTGGCTCAAGAAGAAGCACATTAAGGTCCTGGAGTGGCCTAGCCAGTCTCCAGACCTTAATCCCATAGAACATCTGTGGAGGGAGCTGAAGGTTCGAGTTGCCAAATGTCAGCCTCGAAACCTTAATGACTTGGAGAAGATCTGCAAAGAGGAATGGGACAAAATCCCACCTGAGATGTGTGCAAACCTGGTGGCCAACTACAAGAAACGTCTGACCTCTGTGATTGCCAACAAGGGTTTTGCCACCAAGTACTAAGTCATGTTTTGCAGAGGGGTCAAATACTTATTTCCCTCATTAAAATGCAAATCAATTTATAACATTTTTGACATGAATTTTTCTGGATTTTGTTGTTGTTATTCTGTCTCTCACTGTTCAAATAAACCTACCATTAAAATTATAGACTGATCATTTCTTTGTCAGTGGGCAAACGTACAAAATCAGCAGGAGGTCAAATACTTTTTTCCCTCACTGTAACTGTTTGTTTGTGGATTTCACCAGATAGGTATTGCTTTCTGGTTTTGTGATGAAAGAAATGTGTGGTTGAATTTATTCTGCCACTGTTTCTTCTTATTGTCTCAGCCTTATGCCTATACATCATGGTAGCAAGGGTTATTAACTAACAAGTTATAGAGCAAACAACGCAATTATCACAACACATAGGTTGTAATATAGCTTTTTCCCCTGGCTTGGCTTCTTCAGTGATTTTACCCACACACCGCTACTGGTGTGTCGATGGGTGAGAAAAAAATCAATTTAATAAATGTTGAATTCAGGCTGTAACACAACAAAATGTGGAGTAAGTCAAGGGGTATTAATTATTTTTGAAGGCACTGTATGTGAAAACGGAGCGTTTATATGATCTGTGGTTAAAAAGATAAGAAGAAAGGTCCTAAAAAATATATGCTTCTCTGTGACATCGCAGGGTAGGATTAAAAGTAAGAAAAACAGTGATTTTCAAAACCTGCAACGAGTTTCTAGACAGAGGGAGGGTATTTTCTTTCTCCCCATATCACCGTGAATCTCATAGTGTTTGAAAATCACTGTTTTTAAAATGTTGTAACTGTTGATGATGTCATCGGGTATAACTTTATCACATTATTTATAGAAATGTTTATATGTAGACACTGGTTTCAGAGGCATCATGCAGATAGGGTTCACAAGTTTATTTATTTAAAACAATTTGTAATACTACTAGCCACTTAGCAATTTTAGCTAGCCCAGATAGGTTCCTAATCGCCCAACCTCATAACGAGCTACCAAGACGCCATTTCAGGCTATCAAGTTAGAGTAGCTACCCACTGGGCACAGACGTCAATTCAACGTCTATTCCATGTTGGTTCAACATAATTTCATTAAAATTACGTGGAAACAACGTTGATTCAACCAGTGTGCCCAGTGGGTAGCTTGTCTAACTATTTTAGCTGGCATACCTGCTGGCAAGGTTGGTAGAAAAGCAAGCAATAAGTAAATGTACTGAATAAGACTCACATTCCTTTGAATCTTTTACCAATATTTTTGGAACGATGCAGAGAAGCATATTTTGTTTCTTTAAAAAAATAACCACCAGTCAGGAAGATACAGACAGCTCAAGTGGTACAGTGGCTTGTGAAAGTATTCACCACCTTGGCATTTTTCCTATTTTGTTGCCTTACAACCTGGAATTAAAATGGATTTTTTGGGGGTATGTGTCATTTCATTTACACAACATGCCTACCACTTTGAAGATGCAAAATATTTTTTATTTGAAACAAACAAGAAATAAGACAAGAAAACAGAAATCTTGAGCGTGCATAACTATTCACCCCCCCCAAAGTCAATACTTTGTAGAGCCACTTTTTGCAGCAATTACAGCTGCAAGTCTCTTGGGGTATGTCTCTATAAGCTTGGCACATCTAGCCACTGTGATTTTTGCCCATTCTTCAAGGCAAAACTGCCCCAGCTCTTTCAAGTTGGATGGGTTCCGCTGGTGTACAGCAATCTTTAAGTCATACCACAGATTCTCAATTGGATTGAGGTCTGAGCTTTGACTAAGCCATTGCAATACATTTAAATATTTCCCCTTAAACCACTCAAGTGTTGCTTTAACAGTATGCTTAGAGTCATTGTCCTGCTGGAAGGTGAACCTCCGTCCCAGTCTCAAGTCTCTGGAAGACTGAAACAGGTTTCCCTCAAGAATTTCCCTGTATTTAGCGCCATCCATCATTCCTTCAATTCTGACCAGTTTCCCAGTCCTTGCTGATGAAAAACATCCCCACAGCATGATGCTGCCACCACCATGCTTCACTGTGGCGATGGTGTTCTCGGGGTGATGAGAGGTGTTGGGTTTGCGCCAGACATAGCGTTTTCCTTGATGGCCAAAAAGCTCAATTTTCGTTTCATCTGACCAGAGTACCTTCTTCAATATGTCTGGGGAGTCTCCCACATGCCTTTTGGCAAACACCAAACGTCTTTTTTTCTGGCCACTCTTCCATAAAGTCCAGCTCTGTGGAGTGTACGGCTTAAAGTGGTCCTATGGACAGATACTCCAATCTCCGCCGTGGAGCTTTGCAGCTCCTTCAGGGTTATCTTTGGTCTCTTTATTGCCTCTCTGATTAATGCCCTCCTTGCCTGGTCCGTGAGTTTTGGTGGGCGGCCCTCTCTTGGCAGGTTTGTTGTGGTGCCATATTCTTTCCATTTTTTAATAATGGATTTAATGGTGCTCTGTGGAATGTTCAAAGTTTCAGATATTTTTTAATAACCCAACCCTGATCTGTACTTCTCCACAACTTTGTCCCTGACCTTTTTGGAGATCTCCTTGGTCTTCATGGTGCCGCTTGCTTGGTGGTGCCCCTTGCTTAGTGATGTTGCAGACTCTGGGGCCTTTCAGAACAGGTGTACATATACTGAGATCATGTGAAAGATTATGTGATACTTAGATTGCACACAGGTGGACTTTATTTAACTAATTATGTGACTTCTGAAGGTAATTGGTTGCACCAGATCTTATTTAGGGGCTTCATAGCAAAGGGGGTGAATACATATGCACACACCAATTTTCCGTTATTTATCTCTCTCTCCCCCCCCTCTCTCTCTCTCTCTCTCTCTCTCTCTCTCTCTCTCATACTCTCCCTCATTCTCTCTCTCTCTCTCTCCTCTCTCTCTCGCTCCCTCCCTACTTCCCTCCATCTTTCCCTCTGACAGGGTTAGACTGATTATGTCTGATTACACTGCAAATTTCCCACTGGCTCTACTATACTTAGAGAAACACAGCGCCCCAGCTGAATCAATATATACGTCTCTCAGATTGCCATGTAGGAGTGTTACTGATAAAGTGCACACAAAGTCTCACATTAAATACGTTTCAGATGCTTTCACAGATTATCACGAGGTAGATGACTCAGTCAGATTGTGATACAATCACAGAGTAAAATATAATACAAAAGAAGAAAAAAAGGAACATAGTGCTCTAATTAATTCTGTGGAAACAGTTGTCTCACCATGATATAGTAGGTGTACAAACGTCCACTTACCCAGAGACAGATTAACTTGTGGATAACATTTTGCATGTCTCTACGTGCAGTATGAAGGAATTTAAAGGTACAGTGCCTTGCAAAAGTATTCATCCCCCTTGGCGTTTTTTCTATTTTGTTGCATTACAACCTGTAATTTAAATGGATTTTATTTGGATTTCAAGTAATGGACATACACAAAATAGTCCAAATTGGTGAAGTGAAATGAAAAAAAGAACTTGTTTCAAAAAATAAATAATGGAAAAGTGGTGCGTGCATATTTATTCACCCCCTTTGCTATGAAGCCCCTAAATAAGATCTGGTGCAACCAATTACCTTCAGAAGTCACATAATTAGTTAAATAAAGTCCACCTGTGTGCAATCTAAGTGTCACATAATCTTTCACATGATCTCAGTATATGTACACCTGTTCTGAAAGGCCCCAGAGTCTGCAACACCACTAAGCAAGGGGCACCACCAAGCAAGCGGCACCATGAAGACCAAGGAGCTCTCCAAACAGGTCATGGACAAAGTTGTGGAGAAGTACAGATCAGGGTTGGGTTATTAAAAAATATCTGAAACTTTGAACATCCCACAGAGCACCATTAAATCCATTATTTAAAAAATGGAAAGAATATGGCACCACAACAAACCTGCCAAGAGAGGGCCGCCCACCAAAACTCACGGACCAGGCAAGGAGGACATTAATCAGAGAGGCATCAAAGAGACCAAAGATAACCCTGAAGGAGCTGCAAATCTCCACGGCGGAGATTGGAGTATTTGTCCATAGGAACACTTTAAGCCTTACACTCCACAGAGCTGGACTTTATGGAAGAGTGGCCAGAAAAAAGCCATTGCTTAAAGAAAAAAATAAGCAAACACGTTGTTTGCCAAAAGGCATGTGGGAGACTCCCCAAACATATGGAAGAAGGTACTCTGGTCAGATGAAGAAAAAAAAAGAGCTTTTTGTCCATCAAGGAAAACGCTATGTCTGGTGCAAACCCAACACCTCTCATCACCCCGAGAACACCATCCCCACAGTGAAGCATGGTGGTGGCAACATCATGCTGTGGGGATGTTTTTCATCAGCAAGGACTGGGAAACTGGTCAGAATTGAAGGAATGATGGATGGCGCTAAATACAGGGAAATTCTTGAGGGAAACCTGTTTCAGTCTTCCAGAGACTTGAGACTGGGACAGAGGTTCACATTCCAGCAGGACAATGACCCTAAGCATACTGTTAAAGCAACACTTGAGTGGTTTAAGGGGAAATATTTAAATGTCTTGGAATGGCTTAGTCAAAGCTCAGACCTCAATCTAATTGAGAATCTGTGGTATGACTTAAAGATTGCTGTACACAAGTGGAACCCCCCAAAAAATCAATTTTAATTCCAGGTTGTAAGGCAATACTTTCGCAAGCCACTGTAGTTTTGCGAGCAAATGCTATCTAGCGATAACGCAATTACTGGAAGTCTACAGGTACGCTAGCGTATGTTTCACATTATCCCTTTAGAAGTGGATTATACTGTAACTCTATCCTCATCCCAAAACACAAGAGGATTTAGAGTTGAGCACATTCTCTTCCTTTACTGCAACCATCCCAAAACACCACCTGTTCGTTCGTTTCCCCTCCTCTGTAAACCAGACTATTTTTCTCAGAGTAAAAGGTTGTGACTCGGGCCGCCAAGGATAACTGGAAGTAGAGGTTATAAAACCCTCCTCCTGACCTGACCTTCTGTCACTGTGCCAAACTGTCCTGTATCTAAACCATCCTGTATTAAAACCATCCTGTATCCACAACATTATTTATCCAAACCGTCCTGTATCCAAACCATTCTGCTACATTACACCTCACAGTGGCATGTACACTTTTAGGTTTTACAATTGATGCATAGTGCATTTGTGATTCAACGGAGGGTTAGTCTGCACAAAAATGTTTACACAACCATTTTGTGGTGTCTCCACTATGTTCGTGTAATTATTTTGATCCAGAAAAGTTATTCCTTTGTATCACAAATGTTTTGTGAAATGTATTGTATATCAATTGTACAACTTGAGTGTGTAAGGGGCCAAAGTCACTGTGCCAAACCATTCTCTATCCAAGTCATTCTGCATGCAACATTACACCTCACAGGGTTTTGGAACAACGGATATGACCCTGATGTGAACTTTGAGGTCCTTTGCTCCACTAGGAGCCCCATGGCAGAATGTGTCGAATTCCAGAATATTCGCTTTAAAACAGCAACATTTTCTCTCAGCCTCATTGCAAAATGTGTACAATTGAAAGAAGTTAGCATAATTACAAATAATTCGTAGACTGCAAATTGACCGCAAGAAGTTCAGACAGATATAATATTTGACTAAAACATATGTTACTGCTGACATATGTACAGTGGGGAAAAAAAGTATTTAGTCAGCCACCAATTGTGCAAGTTCTCCCACTTAAAAAGATGAGAGAGGCCTGTAATTTTCATCATAGGTACACGTCAACTATGACAGACAAAATGAGGGAAAAAAATCCAGAAAATCACATTGTAGGATTTGTAATGAATTTATTTGCAAATTATGGTGGAAAATAAGTATTTGGTCAATAACAAAAGTTTCTCAATACTTTGTTATATACCCTTTGTTGGCAATGACACAGGTCAAACGTTTTCTGTAAGTCTTCACAAGGTTTTCACACACTGTTGCTGGTATTTTGGCCCATTCCTCCATGCAGATCTCCTCTAGAGCAGTGATGTTTTGGGGCTGTCGCTGGGCAACACGGACCTTCAACTCCCTCCAAAGATTTTCTATGGGGTTGAGATCTGGAGACTGGCTAGGCCACTCCAGGACCTTGAAATGCTTCTTACGAAGCCACTCCTTCGTTGCCCGGGCGGTGTGTTTGGGATCATTGTCATGCTGAAAGACCCAGCCACGTTTCATCTTCAATGCCCTTGCTGATGGAAGGAGGTTTTCACTCAAAATCTCACGATACATGGCCCCATTCATTCTTTCCCTTTACACGGATCAGTCGTCCTGGTCCCTTTGCAGAAAAACAGCCCCAAAGCATGATGTTTCCACCCCCATGCTTCACAGTAGGTATGGTGTTCTCTGGATGCAACTCAGCATTCTTTGTCCTCCAAACACGACGAGTTGAGTTTTGACCAAAAAGTTCTATTTTGGTTTCATCTGACCATATGACATTCTCCCAATCCTCTTCTGGATCATCCAAATGCACTCTAGCAAACTTCAGACGGGCCTGGACATGTACTGGCTTAAGCAGGGGGACACGTCTGGCACTGCAGGATTTGAGTCCCTGGCGGCGTAGTGTGTTACTGATGGTAGGCTTTGTTACTTTGGTCCCAGCTCTCTGCAGGTCATTCACTAGGTCCCCCCCGTGTGGTTCTGGGATTTTTGCTCACCGTTCTTGTGATCATTTTGACCCCACGGGGTGAGATCTTGCGTGGAGCCCCAGATCAAGGGAGATTATCAGTGGTCTTGTATGTCTTCCATTTCCTAATAATTGCTCCCACAGTTGATTTCTTCAAACCAAGCTGCTTACCTATTGCAGATTCAGTCTTCCCAGCCTGGTGCAGGTCTACAATTTTGTTTCTGGTGTCCTTTGACAGTTCTTTGGTCTTGGCCATAGTGGAGTTTGGAGTGTGACTGTTTGAGGTTGTGGACAGGTGTCTTTTATACTGATAACAAGTTCAAACAGGTGCCATTAATACAGGTAACGAGTGGAGGACAGAGGAGCCTCTTAAAGAAGAAGTTACAGGTCTGTGAGAGCCAGAAATCTTGCTTGTTTGTAGGCGACCAAATACTTATTTTCCACCATAATTTGCAAATAAATTCATTAAAAATCCTACAATGGGATTTTCTGGATATTTTTTTCGCAATTTGTCTGTCATAGTTGACGTGTACCTATGATGAAAATTACAGGCCTCTCTCATCTTTTTAAGTGGGAGAACTTGCACAATTGGTGTCTGACTAAATACTTTTTTCCCCCACTGTATACGATCACGTGTCTCTCTATTATGCGTGGGGAGACTTGGAGGTCCAGATAAAACAACCCGCAGGCCGCCAGTTGGAGAGGTATGTCAATAATTTGTGTTTGGTTCTGGTTTTGATGTCGAATACTGTATTGAAATGGAACCTTAGGAATATTTGAAATGCTGTTCATTTTATGTTCCACCCTGAAAATACCACACAATATTCCACAGAGAAGTAGAGTAGTGTTCAATCGAGTCTTAAGTGTAATACGATCTTTGATTATTTATCCGAAGCATTATAGAAGCTACACATCAACATACAGTGTTTTGCCATTTTGGAAAATGGCTGCCTAGACTGAGTGCTCTTTTTTTTTTGCGAAATCATTTGTCCCAAGAGTGGTTCAGAAAGTGTCTGAAATTGTGTAGTCTTTTTAGATTAAACTAAGCCTTCCTAAAAGTGAATGTATCCCACTCTCTTTTGTCATTAAAAGTTCACAGTAAGATCTTCAGCTAATGGGGTTGTTATTGATAATAGTTATGGATAATAGCATAATACCAGGAGTAGTTTGGTTTCACTCCTTGGTTGTTCGTAATTTTAAACAAACCACCAGATGCCAGGAGCATTTTGGGGATTTGAAGACATCGGGGGCTTAGCTCAAAGCCAGTAAGGGGGTCTGGGGGCATCCTCCCCCGACAACAAAATAAGGAATTTCAACAGCTAAATACATGAATTTGGTGCACTTTGAGAAGAACATTGAGAGATTAGAACATTGAGAGACTAGATATTTTTCAGGTAACTTTTGCATCTTCCCACCTGCCACAGCAGACACTGCCAGTATTAAATTACAGTAGCTATTGTGGATCGCTCTACTCTGGAACACTCTCTACTCTCTACTCTGGAACACATACATCTACAGTGTATTTTACAGGCTTTTTGACCTCACCTGCAAATACTTTGTAAACCATGTTTTTCTTTTTCACTGTCTGTATTTCACCTGTTATGATTTGTGCAAATAAATACAACAGTTAGAATCTATAGAGCAGCTTGAAGTGATACAGTCTACTGTGTGCTCAACCCACCTCTGTTCTCTCTCCATCTGCCCTCTTCTGTCACTTTCTCAGTGTCTTGTCTGTTGCTGTCTGTGTCTTGTCTGTTGCTGTCTGTGTCTTGTCTGTTGCTGTCTGTGTCTTGTCTGTTGCTGTCTGTGTCTTGTCTGTTGCTGTCTCAAGTTGTTGTTTGTTACTGTCTCCTTTGTCTATCCTCTTTTGTTATGGCTTGTTCTGTTCTTCTGGTGTCTCTCTCCATCATATCCTATTCTTCTGTTGCTGTCTCTGTGTTTTGTCTGTTGTGTCTCTTTCCATCACCTATTCTTCTGTTGCTGTCTCTGTGTCTTGTCTGCTGTGCCTCTCTCCATCATATTCTACTTTTCTGTTGCTGTGTCTGTGTCTTGTCTGGTGTCTCCCCATCATCTACTCTTCTGTTGCTGTCTCTTTGTCTTGTCTGGTGTGTCCCCGCAGCCCCCGCAGCCCCCGTAGTCCCCGTAGTCCCCGCAGCCCCCGCAGCCCCCATAGTCCCCGCAGCCCCCATAGTCCCCGCAGCCCCCGTAGCCCCCGCAGCCCTGCAGACCCCGTAGTCCCCGTAGTCCCCGCAGTCCCTGTAGTCCCCGCAGCCCCCGTAGCCCCCGTAGTCCCCGTGGTCCCCGTAGTCCCCGCAGTCCCCGTAGTCCCGCAGCCCCCGCAGCCCCCGTAGTCCCCGTAGCCCCCGTAGTCCCCGCAGCCCCCGTAGCCCCCGCAGCCCCCGTAGCCCCCGCTGCCCCCGTAGTCCCCGCTGCCCCCGTAGCCCCCGCTGCCCCCGTAGTCCCCGTAGCCCCGTGAGTCCCCGCTGCCCCCGTAGTCCCCGCGAGCCCCGTAGTCCCCGCAGCCCCCGTAGTCCCCGCGGCCCGTAGTCCCCGCAGCCCCCGTAGCCCCCGCAGCCCCCCACTGCCCCCGTAGTCCCCGTAGCCCCCGTAGTCCCCGCAGCCCCCGTAGCCCCCGTAGTCCCCGTAGCCCCCGTAGTCCCCGTAGCCCCCATAGTCCCCGTAGCCCCCGTAGCCCCCGCAGCCCTGCAGCCCCCGTAGTCCCCGTAGCCCCCGTAGTCCCCGTGAGCCCCGTAGCCCCCCGCAGCCCTGCAGCCCCGTAGCCCCGTAGTCCCCGCAGCCCCGTAGCCCCCCGTAGCCCCCTGCAGCCCCGTAGTCCCCGTAGCCCCCGTAGCCCCCGCAGCCCCCACTGCCCCCGTAGTCCCCGTAGCCCCCGCAGCCCCCGTAGCCCCCGCAGCCCCCGTAGTCCCCGTAGCCCCGTAGTCCCCGTAGCCCCCCATAGTCCCCGTAGCCCCCGTGAGCCCCCGCAGCCCTGCAGCCCCGTAGTCCCCGTGAGCCCCGTAGCCCCCCTGCAGCCCCCCGTAGTCCCGTAGCCCCGTAGCCCCCGTAGCCCTGCAGCCCCCGTAGTCCCCGTAGCCCCCGTAGCCCTGCAGACCCCGTAGCCCCCGCAGCCCCCGTAGCCCTGCTGCCCCTGCAGCCCTTGCTCAGACCTTGCGGGAGCATTGCGAAACTGAGCTACGCCACTTCTAAAAGGAGTAAGTCAAGTGATCTGTTTTTATTCAATAATGGAATTAATGAAACAAATGATCAGTGGTTGAATATTTTAAAGGCAAAATAAGGCTTTTTTGTATTTGAAAAGATTCACACATTTTCACATGTAGTAGTGTATGTCACTAAGTTGTGTCTAGTTCTGGTTTCGATGTTGAGTACTGTTTTGGGAAATCAAATCAAATCACATGTGCCGAATACACAGGTGTAGACCTTACAGTGAAATGCTTACCTACAAGCCCTTAACCAACAATGCAGTGTTAAGTAAAAAAAAAATATATATACAGTGGGGAAAAAAAGTATTTAGTCAGCCACTATTTGTGCAAGTTCTCCCACTTAAAAAGATGAGAGAGGCCTGTAATTTTCATCATAGGTACACGTCAACTATGAAAGACAAATTGAGAGAAAAAAATCCAGAAAATCACATTGTAGGATTTTTTATGAATTTATTTGCAAATTATGGTGGAAAATAAGTATTTGGTCACCTACAAACAAGCAAGATTTCTGGCTCTCACAGACTTGTAACTTCTTCTTTAAGAGGCTCCTCTGTCCTCCACTCGTTACCTGTATTAATGGCATCTGTTTGAACTTGTTATCAGTATAAAAGACACCTGTCCACAACCTCAAACAGTCACACTCCAAACTCCACTATGGCCAAGACCAAAGAGCTGACAAAGGACACCAGAAACAAAATTGTAGACCTGCACCAGGCTGGGAAGACTGAATCTGCAATAGGTAAGCAGCTTGGTTTGAAGAAATCAACTGTGGGAGCAATTATTAGGAAATGGAAGACATACAAGACCACTGATAATCTCCCTCGATCTGGGGCTCCACGCAAGATCTCACCCCGTAGGGTCAAAATGATCACAAGAACGGTGAGCAAAAATCCCAGAATCACACGGGGGGACCTAGTGAATGACCTGCAGAGAGCTGGGACCAAAGTAACAAAGCCTACCATCAGTAACACACTACGCCGCCAGGGACTCAAATCCTGCAGTGCAAGACGTGTCCGCCTGCTTAAGCCAGTACATGTCCAGGGCTGTCTGAAGTTTGCTAGAGTGCATTTGGATGATCCAGAAGAGGATTGGGAGAATGTCATATGGTCAGATGAAACCAAAATATAACTTTTTGGTAAAAACTCAACTCGTCGTGTTTGGAGGACAAAGAATGCTGAGTTGCATCCAAAGAACACCATACCTACTGTGAAGTATGGGGGTGGAAACATCATGCTTTGGGGCTGTTTTTCTGCAAAGGGACCAGGACGACTGATCCGTGTAAAGGAACGAATGAATTGGGCCATGTATCGTGAGATTTTGAGTGAAAACCTCCTTCCATCAGCAAGGGCATTGAAGATGAAACGTGGCTGGGTCTTTCAGCATGACAATGATCCCAAACACACCGCCCGGGCAATGAAGGAGTGGCTTCGTAAGAAGCATTTCAAGGTCCTGGAGTGGCCTAGCCAGTCTCCTGATCTCAACCCCATAGAAAATCTTTGGAGGGAGTTGAAAGTCTGTGTTGCCCAGCGACAGCCCCAAAACATCACTGCTCTAGAGGAGATCTGCATGGAGGAATGGGCCAAAATACCAGCAACAGTGTGTGAAAACCTTGTGAAGACTTACAGAAAACGTTTGACCTGTGTCATTGCCAACAAAGGGTATATAACAAAGTATTGAGAAACTTTTGTTATTGACCAAATACTTATTTTCCACCATAATTTGCAAATAAATTCATTAAAAATCCTACAATGTGATTTTCTGGATTATTTTTTCTCATTTTGTCTGTCATCGTTGAAGTTGTACCTATGATGAAAATTACAGGCCTCTCTCATCTTTTTAAGTGGGAGAACTTGCACAATTGGTGGCTGACTAAATACTTTTTTTCCCCACTGTATATAATTAAAGAGCAAATGGAACCTTTGGTACGTTTGAAGTGCTGTCCATTTTATGTTCCATCCTGAAAATACAACACATGTTCCACAGAGAAGAAGTAGAGTAGTGTTCAATCGATTCCTAAGTGTTAGACTATGTTTGATTATTTCTCTGAAGCATTATAGAAGCTACACATCCCCATACAGTGTTTCTAAGTGCCTGCCTAGACTGAGTTCTCTTTTCTTTGCGAAATCCTTTGTCCCAAGAGTGGCTCAAAATGTGTCTGAAATCTTGTACGTTTCTCTGTGTCATCTGTTGCTGTATCTCTTGTCTGCCCTCTTCTCTTGCTGTCTATTAGTCTTATATGTTGCTGTCGCTTGTCTACCCTCCTCTCTCGTCCTGTCCAGGATGTAAAAAGTAAACAATTGTTTTAACAGTCATTTTACAGGCTTTTTGACCTCACCTGCAAATTCTTTGTAAACCATATTTTATTTTTTTCACTCTGTATTTCGCCTGTTATAATTTTTGCAAATAAATACAACTAATTAGAATCTATAGAGCAGCTTGAAGTGATACAGTCTACTGTGTGCTCAACCCACCTCTGTTCTCTCTCCATCTGCCCTTTTCTGTCACTTTCTCTGTGTCTTATCTGTTGCTGTCTGTGTCTTGTCGGTTGCTGTCTGTGTCTTGTCTGTTGCTGTCTGTGTCTTGTCTGTTGTTGTCTCGAGTCTCCTTTGTCTATCCTCTTTTGTTATGGCCTGTTCTGTTCTTCTGGTGTCTCTCTCATTTTACATTTACATTTTAGTCATTTAGCAGACGCTCTTATCCAGAGCGACTTACAGGAGCAATTAGGGTCAAGTGCTTTGCTCAAGGGCACATTTACGTCATTTAGCAGACGCTCTTATCCAGAGCGACTCACCAATTGGTGCGTTCACCCTATAGCCAGTGGGATAACCACTTTACAATTTTGGGGGGGGGTAGAAGGATTACTTTATCCTATCCCAGGTATTCCTTAAAGAGGTGGGGTTTCAAATGTCTCCGGAAGGTGGTGAGTGACTCCGCTGTCCTGGCGTCGTGAGGGAGCTTGTTCCACCATTGGGGTGCCAGAGCAGCGAACAGTTTTGACTGGGCTGAGCGGGCTCTCCTTGGCTCTCCATTATCTACTCGTCTGTTGCTGTCTCTGTGTCTTGTCTGGGGTGCCTCCCCCTAGTTTTGATATCCAAAACGGTCAAGGGGATACTGGGATAGCTTAACTTGCTTAGGGCCTGTGTCTGGGTCACCTAAGTCATCCTCTTCCCTACCAGTTGCCACTGGCTGCTGCTGTTCTAAGTGCTCCACTGGCCTGCTGTTCTCATCCCTCCTTGGCTTATCTGCAAGGTAGCAAGGTAGAGGTACAACATGTCAATAGTTTGTTTTAAAGTTACTGTAAACTGACATGACCAGGGCAACTTAAAGTGTTTGTGTAACAGACCAACACAACTCCTAAACATGACAGATAAGAAGCTATATAGCCCCTAGGCTATATGAATATAAATTGCTGAATGGAATAAATTATAAGACCTCTATGATTCATTTCATTATTTCTACCAGCTAATGTGAGATTTTTAGATTACATAACATTTGAGGACACATACACCAGATAGGTGTAGTGAGACATGGTGTTTTACAGGGTCAGCCATAGAAGTACAGCACCCCTGGAGCAAATTAGCGTTAAGTGTCTTGCTCAACGGCACATTGACAGATTTTTCACCTTGTCTGCTCGGGTATTCAAACCAGCAACCTTTCAGTTACCTTGCCCAACGCTCTGACCACTAGGCTACCTAAGACCTCGATGATTCATTTCATTTCGTCAGTTCTACCACGTCAACATTACCCATTTTAAACAGGGTTAAATAGCTAGTTGTGTCTTCTGTGCCACTGCACATATCTTCTGTATCACGGTCAGAAGACATGTGTGTTGTGGAAATTCTACAATGGACACTCGAAGTCAATATTAAATGAATCACTCTTTATTGTCAGCAAGCTGGAGAGGTCACAGTCAAACTTAGATGCATAAAGTACTGGTCTGAAGTGAGCTCTAAAAGGGCGTTCCTTACGTAGAGCCTTATATACAGCTACATAAAAACCTACATAAACATGATTGATTGGATTGGTTCCTACATGTGACTGGCTCCGTCTCCTATCTTAACTTAAGAACAAATTGTGGGCGTTCTGCCAGATGGTCCTACGGAGGTGGTCATGACGGACCCCCCCCACTCAAATCTTTACCAGACACAGGCAAGAACCAAGGATTGTTTATGACACCAAAGATAAGATGCACAAAATAACATTTCCTTCACATGCGCGTCAGTCAGAAAAAACGTTTGCTCTTGTCTTCGGGCTCAGCTAGGTAGCCAGCCAGTAGCTACCAAAGTGGCTAGCCAGTCGAGCTAGCTACAGAAACAAAACCCATTAAATACACTCGCTGGAAATAAACACTTTTCCTAATATCATGACTTACACTACATGGCCAAAAGTATATGGACAACTGCTCATCGAACATCTCATTCCAAAATCATGGGCATTAATATGGACTTGGTCCCACCTTTGCTGCTATAACAGCCTTCACTCTTCTGGGAAGGCATTCCACTAGATGTTGGAACATTGCTGCGGGGACTTGCTTCCATTCAGCCACAAGAGCATTAGTGAAGTCGGGCACTGATGTTGGGCGATTAGGCCTGGCTCGCAGGCGGCCTTCCAATTCATCCCAACGGTGTTCGATGGGGTTGAGGTCAGGGCTCTGTGCAGGCCAGTCAAGTTCTTCCACACCGATATCAACAAACCATTTCTGTATGGACCTCGCTTTGTGCACCGGGGCATTGTCATGCTGAAACAGGAGAGGGCCTTCCCCAAACTGTTGCCACAAAGTTGGAAGCACAGAATCGTCTAGAATGTAATTGTATGCTGTAACGTTAAGATTTCCCTTCACTGGAAAAGGGGTCTAGCCCGAACCAGGAAAAACAGTCAGAGACCATTATTCATCCTCCACCAAACTTTACAGTTGGCACTATGCATTGGGGCAGGTAGCGTTCTCCTCTCTCAGCCTATTGCGGACAGTCTGAGCACTGATGGAGGGATTGTGCATTCCTGGTGGAACTCGGGCAGTTATTGTTGCCATCCTGTACTTGTCCCACAGGTGTGATGTTCGGATGTACCGATCCTGTGCAGGTGTTGTTACACGTGGTCTGCCACTGCAAGGATGATCAGTTGTCTGTCCTGTCTCCCTGTAGCGCTGTCTTAGGCGTCTCACAGTACGGACCTTGCAATTTATTGTCCTGGCCACATCTGCAGTCCTCATGCCTCCTTGCAGCATGCCTAAGGCACGTTAACGTAGATGAGCAGGGACCCTGGGCATCTTTCTTTTGGTGTTTTTCAGAGTCTGTAGAAAGGCCTCTGTTAGTGTCCTAAGTTTTCATAACTGTGAACTTAATTGCCTACCGTCTGTAAGCTGTTAGTGTCTTAGCGACCGTTCCACAGGTGCATGTTCATTGATTGTTTATGGTTCATTACAATTTCTTTACAATGAAGATCTGTGAAGTTATTTGGAGTTCTACGAATTATCTTTGAAAGACAGGGTCCTGAAAAAGGGATGTTTCTTTTTTTGCTGAGTTTAGTAACACTTTGTTAACCTTTAAGTTTAATCACATCGTTTTTGGGTTAACCTCTTAAGGATTGTACCCTTTTTTCAATTTTTGCCTAAAATTACATACCCAAAGCTAACTGCCTGTAGCTCAGGACTTGAAGCAAGGATATGCATTTTCTTGGTAACATTTGAAAGGAAACACTTTGAAGTTTGTGGAAATGTGAAGCCAGAGACAGCAGGGGGTCAAACTGTAGAACCCAGTTCCTACATTTGAATATAAAAATAGATTTTATCAAACAAAACTATGCTATATTTTATCTCTGGGACCCTCAGTAGGACAAATCAGAGCAAGATTACTAAATGTAAGAACATTATTTACCTTCAGAGGTGAATGTATCAAACCATTTGTCGTGACAAAAGTGTTTTGTGCACTATCCTCAAACAATAGCATGGTATTTTTTTTGCTGTAATAGCTACTGTAAATTGCCACTTTAGTTAGATTAACAAGAATTTAAGCTTTCTGCCCATATAAGACATGTCTATGTCCCGGAAAGTTGGCGTTATTTACAACGCCATTCTAGTCACATCTATTTAAACCCGCTCATTTACTCCTGTAAATCTCCATTATAATCAGGAGGTAGATGTTTTATGGAGGCCCTTTTATACTGCCTGGAGATGACACCTCATTTGTAATATTGCATGGGGATGATTTCTGCAGCCTGTGCTCCTCTCCTCTTCAGAGAGAATGAAAAGAGCCTCAACATCAGAATGCATGTCCATCACCTTACCCAGTCATCAGCATTCAATCGTGTCAAAGCCAGCGGGTCTGAAAAAAAGTGTCCAGGGAATAGATAGCGAGAGAAAGGAAATTGTATATGGTTCAGTACAGTGTGGTTCAGAGCAGACAGCACAGGGCAGAAGTGGAGAAGCACACTGTGTATTCTCTCTCAGGATGTTTAGGAAGGGAACAGAACGTATGGTATAGTACTGTGTGGTGCAGTATAGGAAGACAACGGTACAGTTGGTATGGAAGACCCCAACCCCTCTTAAATGCACATATAGTACAGCTGGTCTGGAAGAGCACACTGTTTCTCCTCTCTGAAAGAGCTGTGAGGGCTCCACCTCCTCCTAACGGTTTGATAACCCTGGTGTTGGTCCACTGGTCTGTGGAGAGAGAGAGGAGGTGTTTGACGCAATGAGGGCAGACACACACACACGTGCATAAACATGCACGCACACACTCACTCACACACACACACTAGTGTGAGTTGGTTTCAAGCGGTTTCCCCTCAGAGTAGTAAGCAAAAGCCGGGGAGAGAGAGGGAGGGAAGGAGAGAGAGAGAGAGAGAGAGAGAGAGAGAGAGAGAGAGAGAGAGAGAGAGAGAGAGAGAGAGAGAGAGAGAGAGAGAGAGAGAGAGAGAGAGAGAGAGAGAGAGAGAGAGAGAGACCCAGGGCAAGATAGAAAAGTGAGAGCCGCTGTGTAAGATTATTGTGTCCTTCCTCTTCTATGGCTGCTTGCTTCAGTGAAACAGAGCACTGTGTGTCTCTAAGGATAACCAACAGTGGAATGGAGAAGGGACTTTTATCTTAGGTTTTGTCTGATAGTATTTGATTTCATTCAGCACTTTTCTTGCCCATTATCCAGCATCTTGGCTGCTAGTTCATATTTCCTCTGGTCATTCCTCACCAGACAACTTTGCTGCTCCATATTCCCTTTATGGGTGTTGCACATGTATTTATTGAAAATGCTTTCCCTTATCTCTTTTGAGATATAACACACACACACGCACAATCACATGCACATTGCACGCATGACATGGAATGAACAGTGCGCGTACACATGCACATGCAAGCACACACACACACACACACACACACACACACACACACACACACACACACACACACACACACACACACACACACACACACACACACACACCTCTGCATTTCTCAGCATTCATCTGGTGTAGCTGTGGGCATCAAAGGTGTCATGTCAGGGATAGTGCTGACTAACCTTCTACATGAGGGATGTTGGGTAAGAGGACAGAGAGAGAGAGAGATGTTTAGTGAAGGTGGCATAAAAACAACCTGACATCATGCCCCCTCAGAACGCTGCTTTTTTTCTTTTTATCGATACCTGATGCATTATACAGTAAACTTAAGATAGAACAGAGGACAGCCGTGCAAAGGCATTAAAGTGTGTAGCTGACATCATATTCAACAACATTAACAGGTTTTATTGTGGAACTTTCGCCCTTGGAATCTTCAGACCACTTCAGTCACTGTGAAGATCATGAGTCAGTCAGCAAGGGAAGACTTAGACATCCAATGGGCCCAAACCTAGTGCACTATATAGGGAATAGGGATGTGGAGACAGTGTGCAGGCGGTGTGGAGGCAGTGTGCAGGCGGTGTGGAGGCAGTGTGCAGGTGGTGGTATCACCCTGACGTCTGATAACAGTCTTTATTTCCTTTTCATGTACTTTCTTTTTATTAGACAGCACAAAGCCTCTGGCAGTGTGCCTCCACACTGCCTGCACACTGCTTCCACACCGCCTGCACACTGCCTCCACACTGCCTCCATGCTGCCTTTAGACAGACAAGAGGGACGGATTCATTCACTGCTTTTTTCTCATTCAGTGAGACATGTTCAATGCCATGTTTCCACATCTTTGATTCTCTATAGGGGTAAATTGTGTGACACATCTTCCTATTCTTGACGGTACACCGGTACATTATGATACCGATCACACTGCTCCTACACATACAGTGGCTTGCGAAAGTATTCACCCCCTTTGGCATTTTTCCTACTTTGTTGCCTTACAACCTGGAATTAAAATAGATTTTTGGGGGGTTTGTATCATTTGTTTTACACAACATGCCTACCACTTTGAAAATGCGAGATTTTTTTTTTATTGTGAAACAAACAAGAAATAAGACAAAATAACAGAAAACTTGAGCGTGCATAACTATTCACCCCCCAAAGTCAATACTTTGTAGAGATACCTTTTGCAGCAATTACAGCTGCAAGTCTCTTGGGGTATGTCTCTATAAGCTTGGCACATCTAGCCACTGGGATTTTTGCCCATTCTTCAAGGCAAAACTGCTCCAGCTCCTTCAAGTTGGATGGGTTCCGCTGGTGTACAGCAAACTTTAAGTCATACCACAGATTCTCAATTGGATTGAGGTCTGGGCTTTGACTAGGCCATTCCAAGACATTTAAATGTTTCCCCTTAAACCACTCAAGTGTTGCTTTAGCAGTATGCTTAGGGTCATTGTCCTGCTGGAAGGTGAACCTCCGTCCCAGTCTCAAATCTCTGGAAGACTGAAACAGGTTTACCTCAAGAATGTCCCTGTATTTAGCGCCATCCATCATTCATTCAATTCTGACCAGTTTCCCAGTCCCTGCTGATGAAAAATGGTGTTCTCAAGGTGATGAGAGGTGTTGGGTTTGCGCCAAACATAGCGTTTTCCTTCATGGCCAAAAAGCTGAATTTTAGTTTCATCTGACCAGAGTACCTTCTTTCATGTTTGGGGAGTCTCCCACATGCCTTTTGGTGAACGCCAAACATGTTTGCTTATTTTTTTCAAAAAGCAATGACTTTTTTCTGGCCACTCTTCCGTAAAGCCCAGCTCTGTGGAGTGTATGGCTTAAAGTGGTCCTATGGACAGATACTCCAATCTCCGCTGTGGAGCTTTGCAGCTCCTTCAGGGTTATCTTTGGTCTCTTTGTTGCCTCTCTGATTAATGCCCTCCTTGCCTGGTCCGTGAGTTTTGGTGGGCGGCCCTCTCTTGGCAGGTTTGTTGTGGTGCCATATTCTTTCAATTTTTTAGTAATGGATTTAATGGTGCTCCGTGGGATGTTCAAAGTTTCAGATATTTTTTTATAACCCAACCCTGATCTGTACTTCTCCACAACTTTGTCCCTGACGTTTTTGGAGAGCTCCTTGCTCTTCATGGTGCCGCTTGCTTAGTGGTGCCCCTTGCTTAGTGGTGTTGCAGACTCTGGGGCCTTTCAGAACAGGTGTATATATACTGAGATCATTTCACAGATCATGTGACACTTAGATTGCACACAGGTGGACTTTATTTAACAAATTATGTGACTTTTGAAGGTAATTGGTTGCACCAGATCTTATTTAGGGGATTCATAGCAAAGGGGGTGAATACATATTCATGCACCACTTTTCCGTTATTTATTTTTTAGAATCTTTTGAAACAAGTTCTTTTTTTCATTTCACTTCACCAATTTGGACTATTTTGTGTATGTCCATTACATGAAATCCAAATAAAAATCCATTTAAATTACAGGTTGTAATGCAACAAAATAGGAAAAACGCCAAGGAGGATGAATACTTTTGCAAGGCACTGTAATCATTGGGCATACACAGGCAGAGGGGTCTGGATTGTTAAGGCAGTAGACCAGAGGAAGTTCATTCACAGCCTGACCGTGGTACCGTGGTAAGGCCAGGGATAGAGTGGAGAGCTACTGTAGCAGAGCATGTCTGTGTTCTTACTGAGTGTTAGATGGCTTTTACAGCCTATTTGACTGGAGAGGTTGTTTTGGGTAAGGCATCAGGATTTAGTTGGTTTCATTCTTCATAACAGTAGCTGTGAAAGCTTTGTCCTCACTCACCGGAGAGATATAGGCTAGAGCCCTGCACAGGCATTAATTTTATGTCCGAGCCCTACCCATGCCTGCGACGTTCAGGCCCTACCCTACTCAGGCCGGATTGCTTCTGCCAAATTTAACGCCCTGTCCGAAACCCAAAATTAGAAATAATTTATTCAGTTAGAAAATCCATTAGCTGCTCCTCTCTGTCTGTCACTCGCTCCCTGAGCGCAGTTCCCTATGCATTTTCTGTGAAATAATCGCTCCTGTCTTATATTTGACGAGTTTGAAGCACTTCTGACACCATGTTATCATCTTAGTCAGATATATGACTGTACTGCACAGCAGAGCACGAGCAAATGGCTCAGCTTCAAAATGTTAGTGATCAATTTAGTGATTCCCGAGCCCTGCCGGTACCCTAGTTATTGATGAAAAAACAGGCCCTACCCGGCTCTAACCCGATGTATAATGTCGGGGCCCATCGGCCTCAGGTCGGGTAGAAGACCTCTAATGTAGGCTACCACCAATCGCAAACAGAAGCCACAGCTTCTCTAGCTCTGGAGGATGTCTTTTGAAGTCAAAGAAAAGACACATCAAAGAAGTCAGTCCTGGGTAGTAAATTGAGATAGATCCCTCTTCACTAAAACAATCCAAGCCTAGATTCTGTCAGTGAAGAGGGATCTCAATTTACTTCCTGGAGATAAAGACAGGCTTTGCAGGGATAGAGAGTCCCTTTCATCCCAACTACTTTTAGAGGAGAGATACGGGAGGAATGAGGGATGGGCTGGTGATAGTCTTTCAGGGTCAGAGAGGACATACAGGTGTTAGAGGTGCACAGAATAACAACAGGGGGAGGAGGGAATGGCCTTTCTCATTGTCATATAGGATATACAGGTAGAGATAGTTGCACATAATAACAACGGCCATTTTCAAAGGTGCCAGTGTAGTGGGTTGAGGAGGAGGAGGGATGGCCCATTGTCTGGGGCGTACAGGTAGAGTTAGTGGTGTGCAGAATAACAACAACAGGTAGAGTTAGTGGTGTGCAGTATAACAACAACAGGTAGAGTTAGTGATGTGCAGAATAACAACAACAGGTAGAGTTAGTGGTGTGCAGAATAACAACAACAACAGGTAGAGTTAGAGGTGTGCAGAATAACAACAACAACAGGTAGAGTTAGTGGTGTGCAGAATAATGACAACAACAGGTAGAGTTAGAGGTGTGCAGAATAACAACAACAACAACAGGTAGAGTTAGAGGCGTGCAGAATAACAGCAACAGGTAGAGTTAGTGGCGTGCAGAATAACAACAACAACAGGTAGAGGTAGTGGTGTGCAGAATAACAACAACAACAGGTAGAGTTAGAGGTGTGCAGAATAACAACAACAACAGGTAGAGGTAGTGGTGTGCAGAATAACTACAACAGGTAGAGTTAGAGGTGTGCAGAATAACAACAACAACAGGTAGAGTTAGTGGTGTGCAGAATAACAACAACAACAGGTAGAGTTAGTGGTGTGCAGAATAATAACAACAACAGGTAGAGTTAGAGGTGTGCAGAATAACAACAACAGCAACAGGTAGAGTTAGAGGCGTGCAGAATAACAGCAACAGGTAGAGTTAGTGGCGTGCAGAATAACAACAACAACAGGTAGAGGTAGTGGTGTGCAGAATAACAACAACAACAGTTAGAGTTAGAGGTGTGCAGAATAACAACAACAACAGGTAGAGGTAGTGGTGTGCAGAATAACAACAACAACAGGTAGAGTTAGTGGTGTGCAGAATAACAACAACAACAACAGGTAGAGTTAGAGGTGTGCAGAATAACAACAACAACAGGTAGAGTTAGTGGTGTGCAGAATAACTACAACAGGTAGAGTTAGAGGTGTGCAGAATAACAACAACAATAGGTAGAGTTAGAGGTGTGCAGAATAACAACAACAGGTAGAGTTAGTGGCGTGCAGAATAACAACAACAGGTAGAGTTAGTGGCGTGCAGAATAACAACAACAACAACAGGTAGAGTTAGTGGTGTGCAGAATAACAACAACAACAGGTAGAGTTAGAGGTGTGCAGAATAACAACAACAGGTAGAGTTAGAGGCGTGCAGAATAACAACAACAGGTAGAGTTAGAGGTGTGCAGAATAACAACAACAGGTAGAGTTAGTGGTGTGCAGAATAACAACAACAACAGGTAGAGTTAGAGGTGTGCAGAATAACAACAACAACAGGTAGAGTTAGTGGTGTGCAGAATAACAACAACAACAGGTAGAGTTAGTGGTGTGCAGAATAACAACAACAGGTAGAGTTAGAGGTGTGCAGAATAACAACAACAACAACAGGTAGAGTTAGAGGCGTGCAGAATAACAGCAACAGGTAGAGTTAGTGGCGTGCAGAATAACAACAACAACAGGTAGAGGTAGTGTTGTGCAGAATAACAACAACAACAGGTAGAGTTAGAGGTGTGCAGAATAACAACAACAACAGGTAGAGGTAGTGGTGTGCAGAATAACAACAACAACAGGTAGACTTAGTGGTGTGCAGAATAACAACAACAACAACAGGTAGAGTTAGAGGTGTGCAGAATAACAACAACAACAGGTAGAGTTAGTGGTGTGCAGAATAACTACAACAGGTAGAGTTAGAGGTGTGCAGAATAACAACAACAATAGGTAGAGTTAGAGGTGTGCAGAATAACAACAACAACAGGTAGAGTTAGTGTTGTGCAGAATAACAACAACAGGTAAAGTTAGTGGCTTGCAGAATAACAACAACAGGTAAAGTTAGTGGTGTGCAGAATAACAACAGCAGGTAGAGTTAGTGGCGTGCAGAATAACAACAACAACAGGTAGAGTTAGTGGTGTGCAGAATAACAACAACAACAGGTAGAGTTAGAGGTGTGCAGAATAACAACAACAGGTAGAGTTAGAGGCGTGCAGAATAACAACAACAGGTAGAGTTAGTGGTGTGCAGAATAACAACAACAACAGGTAGAGTTAGTGGTGTGCAGAATAACTACAACAGGTAGAGTTAGAGGTGTGCAGAATAACAACAACAACAGGTAGAGTTAGTGGTGTGCAGAATAACAACAACAACAGGTAGAGTTAGTGGAGTGCAGAATAACTACAAAGGTAGAGTTAGAGGTGTGCAGAATAACAACAACAACAGGTAGAGTTAGTGGAGTGCAGAATAACTACAAAGGTAGAGTTAGAGGTGTGCAGAATAACAACAACAACAGGTAGAGTTAGTGGTGTGCAGAATAACTACAAAGGTAGAGTTAGTGGAGTGCAGAATAACTACAAAGGTAGAGTTAGTGGTGTGCAGAATAACAACAACAACAGGTAGAGTTAGTGGTGTGCAGAATAACAACAACAGGTAGAGTTAGTGGAGGGCAGAATAACTACAACAGGTAGAGTTAGTGGCGTGCAGAATAACAACAACAGGTAGAGATAGAGGTGTGCAGAATAACAACAACAACAGGTAGAGTTAGAGGTGTGCAGAATAACAGCAAAAACAGGTAGAGTTTTATTTTATATTTTTATTTTATTTTTGGGGGGAGGGATGGATAAGCTTAATATTGCAGATAGATTGTATCTTCTATCAATGTAATTGTCTGCATCACTTCCAATCCCCCATGTTTTTTATATATATACTCCCCTTTATTACTTTTCAACCCCGCCATCCTTTCCCTACTTGGAGTAAATTAGTGAACACCAATGCCCAGGCCTCTACATCCGGTCTATACTTACTATCTACACCTTATGGACACAGTTAATTTTACAATAATTCTATCATATATATATATATATATTTTTTTTGCTCCTGAACTTCTTCTACTCTCAACCTCTCCGATCATTTTCATGATGTCCATCCGGTTTGTTTCTATATGCCATATCTTTCTAACTGTGCTCTTTCCCAAAAGCTCCCAACATATAACCTATATACTTATTATGGACACAGTATGCTTACATTATTAGCTATCTTTGTTATTATTTGTTGTTATTTGTTATTAGTCCCATCCTTCAACTCTATTCAATACCTCCCATCTATCTCTTAACACCAACCATATTGGATTTCTATTTGCCATATATATTTCAACCGTACTGTGATGTTTTACAACTGTTCTGAAACTTTCTATTCTCATTGCTTCTACAGATTGTGAATTAAAAATAAACATTTTTGCTAAAAGTATTATTATATTATTGATCGATTGACTATGACTTTTCAGATCACCCAGTAATGCTATCTGCAAGGTTAGCTCCAGGTAAATATTGCAATCCTTTAGCCATTCCTGGACCTGTGTCCAAAAACAAGCTACAAATGGACAGAACCAAAACAAATGATCTAATGATTCTGTCTCTTCACAGCAAAATCTGCAGAGCTGGGAAGATTGTATCCCCCATATAAATAACATTATATTGGTAGCAAGAATTTTATATAATAATTTAAATTGAAAGATTCTAATTTTTGAATCCGGTGTCGTTTTGCGTGTCAGTTCATAAACACTATGCCATGGGATCGGTACGTCAAAGATCACTTCCCAACTATTTTGCAATCTATATGGGACGGCTGTCAATCCTTTGGTCCTTAAGTGAAACTGATATACTTTTTTATTTATCACAGTTTTCCTTAACCAATTGTGTTCTTTAATGCAAGGCCGACAGACAAGTTCCTTACTTTCTCCCCCTTCCACTTTCCTCTTCCACTTTTGCAGTAAAGTTGCAATTATTTGGTTGTAATTTTGGGTAGAGCAGACATTTCCATATGTTTTTGTTAGCTGCATGTGCGACATAACTCCACTAGTCCTACCGATTATATCATTTACGAAGATTATACCTTTTTTAAACATGCTGTCAAAAAATAAAGGTTTTTTGTCAATTAGTATATTTGAATTTAACCACAATATTTTTTGCATTATTTGTTCTGTCGTTTCTGGAGGATTAAATTGAAATTGCAACCAACTTTCTATGGCTTGTTTTAGAAATAGTGATATTTGGGAGATGATTTCCTTTTCAAATAACTGCAAATGAGTTGTTGTAATCTGAATAAAGGGAAAAAGGCCTTTCTTGAACATTGGGTGAGACAATCTTACTAATTTGCTTGAGAACCAGTTCGGATTTAAGTATAACTTTTGTATGACTGAAGCTTTTAGTGATAGGTCTAATGCTTTAATATTTAATCATTTCTGTCCTCCGAATTCATATTCATTATATAAATATGCCCTTTTAATTTTGTCTGGCTTGCCGTTCCAAATAAAATTGAATATTTTTTTCTCATATTTAAAAAAACTGGTCGCTAGGCGTAGGGAAGACCATAAGCAAATAGGTAAACTGGGATAATACTAAAGAGTTAATCAGGGTGATTTTTCCACAAATTGACAGGTATTTTCCTTTCCATGGTAGTAAGATCTTATCTATTTTTGCTAACTTTCTATAAAAATGTATTGAAGTGAGATCATTTATTTCCTTTGGGATATGTATTCCGAGTATATCCACATCACCATCAGACCATTTTATTGGTAAACTACATGGTAATGTAAAAATGGTATTTTTCAGTGATCCAATACGTAATATAGTACATTTGTCATAACTGTGGAGGGATTCTAGTTGTGGATTTAAAAGAAAACATGAATCATCAGCGTACAATGACACCTTTGTTTTTAAGCCCTGTATTTCTAATCCTCTGATATTATTATTGGATCTGATTTTAATAGCTAACATCTCGATGGCCACAATAAATAGATATGCCGATAGTGGACAACCTTGTTTCACTCCTCTTGACAGTTTAAAACTTTCTGAGAAATAGCCATTTTTTTCTATTTTACACCTAGGGTTACTATACATGATTTTGACCCATTTTATAAGAGATTCTCCAAAATTGAAATGCTCCAGGCATTTATATATAAACCCCAGTCGAACTTTATCAAATGCCTTTTCGAAGTCTGCTATGAATAGCAGGCCTGGTTTCCCATATTTTCCATAGTGTTCTATTGTTTCCAATACTTGCCTTATATTATCTCCAATGTATCTTCCATGTAAAAAACCTGTCTGATTAGAATGAATAATATCCGACAATACCTTTTTAATTATATGCGCTATACATTTTGCTAGGATTTTTGCATCACAACGCTGAAGTGTAAGGGGCCTCCAATTTTGTAAATGGACTGGATCTTTATATTTTCCACTTGTATCCTGTTTCAGTAATAATGAGATCAGACCTTCTTCTTGAGTGTCAGATAATCTACCATTTACATAGGAGTGGTAAAAACATGCTAATAACGGTCCTCTTAGTATATCATTAAAGGTTTGGTATACCTCGACTGGTATGCCAGCCAACCCTGGAGTTTTCCTAGACTTAAAGTCTTTAATTGCATCCAGAAGTTCCTCCTCTGTAATTTCACCTTCACATGAGTCTTTCTGTGTGGCTGTTAATTTGACATTATCAATAGAAAAAAAATCTCTACAATTAGCTTCAGTTAGAGGAGATGGAGGCGACTGAAAAGAAAACATATGCTTAAAGTACTTTGTTTCTTCCTATCATTTGGTGAATTATGGGTGACTCCGTCAATTGTAACCAGTTTCATTAAGTTATTTTTGGTAGCATTCCTATGTTGAAGATAAAAAAATTATTTGGTGCATTTTTCCCCATATTCCATCCAGTTTGCTTTATTTGTATAATATATTACACTTGATCTTTCTTGAATAAGTTTCTCAATTTCTTTTTGTTTTTCCTCTAATTTATTCTGAGCCTCTATGTTACAGTTTTTATTGCCATCTATCTGTTCTGTTAGACTTTCTATTTCCTTTCTTAGTATGTACTCTTTTGACCTAAATTGCTTTTGTTTTCGGGATGAGTACTGAATTGCATGGCCTCTAAAGGCACATTTAAAGGTGTCCAATACAATAAGGGGATTCGCTGTACCTATGTTATTTTGGAAAAAGTCAGTTGTAAATTCCTTTGTTCTAATTATAAATAAATTATCATCCAATAGGCTTTGATTACATTTCCAATATCCTCGCCCACGTGGAAATTCAGTAAGAGTAATGTACAGTGGGGAGAACAAGTATTTGATACACTGCCGATTTTGCAGGTTTTCCTACTTACAAAGCATGTAGAGGTCTGTAATCCAGAAAATCACATTGTATGATTTTTAAGTAATTAATTTGCATTTTATTGCATGACATAAGTATTTGATACATCAGAAAAGCAGAACTTAATATTTGGTACAGAAACCTTTGTTTGCAATTACAGAGATCATACGTTTCCTGTAGGTCTTGACCAGGTTTGCACACACTGCAGCAGGGATTTTGGCCCACTCCTCCATACAGACCTTCTCCAGATCCTTCAGGTTTCGGGGCTGTTGCTGGGCAATACGGACTTTCAGCTCCCTCCAAAGATGTTCTATTGGGTTCAGGTCTGGAGACTGGCTAGGCCACTCCAGGACCTTGAGATGCTTCTTACGGAGCCACTCCTTAGTTGCCCTGGCTGTGTGTTTTGGGTCGTTGTCATGCTGGAAGACCCAGCCACGACCTATCTTCAATGCTCTTACTGAGGGAAGGAGGTTGTTGGCCAAGATCTCACGATACATGGCCCCTTCCATCCTCCCCTCAATACGGTGCAGTCGTCCTGTCCCCTTTGCAGAAAAGCATCCCCAAATAATGATTTTTCCACCTCCATGCTTCACGGTTGGGATGGTGTTCTTGGGGTTGTACTCATCCTTCTTCTTCCTCCAAACACGGCGAGTGGAGTTTAGACCAAAAAGCTATATTTTTGTCTCATCAGACCACATGACCTTCTCCCATTCCTCCTCTGGATCATCCAGATGGTCATTGGCAAACTTCAGACGAGCCTGGACATGCGCTGGCTTGAGCAGGGGGACCTTGCGTGCGCTGCAGGATTTCTATCCATGACGGCGTAGTGTGTTACTAATGGTTTTCTTTGAGACTGTGGTCCCAGCTCTCTTCAGTTCATTGACCAGGTCCTGCTGTGTAGTTCTGGGCTGATCCCTCACCTTCCTCATGATCATTGATGCCCCACGAGCTGAGATCTTGCATGAAGCCCCAGACCGAGGGTGATTGACCGTCATCTTGAACTTTTTCCATTTTCTAATAATTGCGCCAACAGTTGTTGCCTTTTCACCAAGCTGCTTGCCTATTGTCCTGTAGCCCATCCCAGCCTTGTGCAGGTCTACAATTTTATCCCTGATGTCCTTACACAGCTCTCTGGTCTTGGCCATTGTGGAGAGGTTGGAGTCTGTTTGATTGAGTGTGTGGACAGGTGTCTTTTATACAGGTAATGAGTTCAAACAGGTGCAGTTAATACAGGTAATGAGTGGAGAACAGGAGGGCTTCTTAAAGAAAAACTAACAGGTCTGTGAGAGCCAGAATTCTTACTGGTTGGTAGGTGATCAAATACTTATGTCATGCAATAAAATGCAAATTAATTACTTAAAAATCATGCAATGTGATTTTCTGGATTTTTTAGATTCAGTCTCTCACAGTTGAAGTGTACCTATGATATAAATTACAGACCTCTACATGCTTTGTAAGTAGGAAAACCTGCAAAATCGGCAGTGTATCAAATACTTGTTCTCCCCACTGTATATGCCTATTATATGATGGTCCGACCGCATTCTGTCCCCTATCAACACTTTTTTAAACTTTTGGTGCCAACGAGAATGAGATAAGCAAGAAGTCAAGACGACTAGCTTGATTCAGTCCCCGCCATGTATATCTCACTAGATCAGTATATTTAAGCCTCCATATATCTACTAGTTCTAATGTATCCATGACATTCACAATTTCCTTAAGAGCATGTGGGTGATTGTTTGAGGTGTGCAGAATAACAACAACAACAGATAGAGTTAGGGGTGTGCAGAATAACAACATCAACAGGTAGAGTTAGTGGTGTGCAGAATAACAACAACAACAGGTAGAGTTAGAGGTGTGCATAATAATAACAACAACAGGTAGAGTTAGAGGTGTGCAGAATAACAACAACAGGTAGAGTTAGTGGTGTGCAGAATAACAACAACAACAGGTATAGTTAGTGGTGTGCAGAATAACAACAACAACAGGTAGAGTTAGAGGTGTGCAGAATAACAACAACAACAGGTAGAGTTAGTGGTGTGCAGAATAACAACAACAACAGGTAGAGTTAGTGGTGTGCAGAATAACAACAACAGGTAGAGTTAGAGGTGTGCAGAATAATAACAACAGCAGGTAGAGTTAGTGGCGTGCAGAATAACAACAACAACAGGTAGAGTTAGAGGTGTGCAGAATAACAACAACAACAGGTAGAGTTAGAGGTGTGCAGAATAACAACAACAGGTAGAGTTAGTGGCGTGCAGAATAACAACAACAGGTAGAGTTAGAGGTGTGCAGAATAACAACAACAGGTAGAGTTAGAGGTGTGCAGAATAACAACAACAGGTAGAGTTAGTGGCGTGCAGAATAACAGGCCGGTAGGTTGGCAAGCAAAAGCACCTGGCTGTTCACACTGAGTGGCCTGTGCAGAAACACGTTTCATCTAATGACACTTGAACATGGCAGTTACATTCTTTTTGATCACACCCAGTACACAAAGGATGTGGATAGTTCTTTAAACATGCATAGAATTCCCTTCAATAACTCCCTTAAACCTTGAAAAAATACCTTTTTGTACAGTATTCTGGAACATCAAACAGTTACGGCAACCCCATTTTGTCTCTTTTCTCGTAAACAACCGATTGTTAGTGTCTCCTATTTTGAGTGTTAAATTGTTACTTTGTGGTCGACTGGGGCATCGTGACTCACAGTTTTGTGTGCATATAGAGAACCGAATAATGTATATTAAAAGGAAAGCGAACAGAAGAGGACAGTAGTTCTACCATTACAGAACAACTACAACAACAGCCAGACCCTTATTATCTAACTGCCACAGCTGGATGTAGAACGGAAAGATTGATAACATAGTTTATTTCTAATTTTACGCAATACATCTGTACACATTTATGTGTAAATTCAAATCATTCCTCCTGCTCCCCAGATATATGAAGTGACTGCAGCGCTTGACAGGGTATCGTAAACTAACACCATTTCATGTATTGTTCATAGGCCAAATTAGAATGCAAGCAGCATCTTTCCAAGATGCCCAGCGACAGGGTAATGCATACAGCTCCAGCGTAATACAGAAACGCCAATTATTTCACAATACTGCCATTAGATTTAGAGTTGCCCGGCAACTATGTGACAGATATAGGGAGTATATAGGCCTGCTTGATTACATGTAATAGAGAGAGTCTCATTGAGATGTGATGTTGAAACACTGGGAGGGAGGGAGTGAGGGAGGACAGAAGGGCAAGACACGGACCATTGCTACTGTCACTCCTCCCACCACGACAACAGAGTAATTACAGTGAACGTCCATTGCGTAAGTCCTATCTGTAAGGCTGTGTGTTCTATGTTGCATGTGTGTGTGTGTGTGTGTGTGTGTGTGTGTGTGTGTGTGTGCGCACGTGCGTGCGTGTGTTTGTGTGATGGATTGATGGATTTCTATTTGCACTGGAGCAAAGTTCTGTCTGACATTTAGAACAACAAAACCACACACTGTGGAATCACATGTGGAATGTGTATGTTTGGTATGTGTGTGTGTGCGTTTGTGCGTGCGTGTTTGTGCCAGAGGCTGACAGTCAGAGGCTGACAGTCAGAGAGCATTACAAAGGGGCCGTGAAGCCAACCTGAATGATAGCCCTACCATTTGTGACTTAACAGCAGGTCATAAATAGTTTGCAGAAAATGACTCCTTTTGCTCTCTAGTATGGGAAGAAAGAATTTCCCTGTGAGACAAAGGAAGTCTTCCCGCCAAGACTCCAACATCCAAAAGTGGATAATGAAACAATATTCCTACTTAAAAGAATGTGGGAAATGGTCAGTGGGGATCTAAATAATAATCATGTCATATTGTTTATTATTTTGTGATGTCATTAAGGATGGTATCAAGTAATAACTGTAACTCGGAAAGTGTACATATTCTATCTAACAAGTTTACATCTAAATGTTGTATAAAATATATGATTATTTTGGTGAAGATAGGAATGTGATTTTAGTCTTCTAATGAGATAATAGCTTTTCATATAAACTATGCACAGTGACTAGCCACGCCCCAAGTGACATCAGAGATCGTGTAAACATGATGGAACGCCCCTTTTGCCCAGAGTGCATAAAAAGCCTTGAAAAACAAATCAACCTTTAGACCAGCAGACGTGAAGCGTGAGCTAAACGTTACAAAATGGTTTAAAACTACAACTCCATTACCAAAGGAAGACCAGCAAGCCCCACAACTTAAAATGCTTGACACGCTACAAGACCAGCAGACGTGAAGCTGAAGCTACACGTTACAAAATGGTTAGACCAGAAAGACCAGAAAACGTGAGACGTTAGTCCACACTTTGTCACGATCGTCTGAAGAAGCGGACCAATACGCAGCGCGTGGAGTGAACATGATGACTTTATTTAATAAAGCAACCACGAAAAAACAACAAATGACGATAGTGAAGTCCTCTGTAACACTGACAGAAACATGGAACAAAAACCCACAATACCCACGAGAAAACACACAGTATAAATATGGCTCCCAATCAGAGATAACGAGCCGACAGCTGTCACTCGTTACCTCCGATTGGGAGTCACCTGAATAATCACGAACAATCACCACACATAGAAATGAAACAACCAGAATACCCAACATAGAAATACACCCAAACAAGGAAAATGAACAACCCTGGCTCAATAATAAAGTCCATGGAGCCAGAGTGTCACAGTACCCCCCCCTAAAGGTGCGAACTCCGGGCGCACCAGCATACAGTCTAGGGGAGGGTCTGGGTGGGCGTCTGTCCATGGTGGCGGCTCTGGCACTGGTCGTGGTCCCCACCCCACCATAGTCACTACCCGCTTACGTAGCCTCCTCCAAATGACCACCCTCCAATATAACCCCACTGGATTAAGGGGCAGCACCGGACTAAGAGGCAGCACCGGACTAAGGGGCAACACCGGACTAAGGGACAGTACCTGACTGAGGGGCAGCACCGGACTGAGGGGCAGCTCCGGACTGAATGGCGGATCCGGGCTGGACGGCTCTGACGGATCCTGGCTGGACGGCTCTGGCGGATCCTGGCTGGACGGCTTTGGCGGATCCTGGCTGGACGGCTCATGGCTGGCTGACGGATCTGGCTGCTCATGGCTGGCTGACGGATCTGGCTGCTCATGGCTGGCTGACGGATCTGGCTGCTCATGGCTGGCTGACGGATCTGGCTGCTCATGGCTGGCGGAAGGCTCTGGCTGATCCTGTCTGGCGGACGGCTCTGGCTGATCCTGTCTGGCGGAAGGCTCTGGCTGATCCTGTCTGGCGGAAGGCTCTGGCTGATCCTGTCTGGCGGAAGGCTCTGGCTGATCCTGTCTGGCGGAAGGCTCTGGCTGATCCTGTCTGGCGGAAGGCTCTGGCTGATCCTGTCTGGCGGAAGGCTCTGGCTGCTCCTGTCTGGCGAAAGGCTCTAGCGGCTCCGATCTGGCGGACGGCTCTGAAGGCTCATGGCAGACGGGCGGCTTTGCAGGCTCAGTACAGACGGGCGGCTTTAGCGCCCGTAGGGCAGACGGGTAGTTCAAGCGCCCGTTGGGCAGACGGGCAGTTCAGGCACCGTTGGGCAGACGGGCAGTTCAGGCGCCGTTGGGCAGACGGGCAGTTCAGGCACCGTTGGGCAGACGGGCAGTTCAGGCGCCGTTGGGCAGACGGGCAGTTCAGGCCCGTTGGGCAGACGGCAGATTCTGGCCGTCTGAGGCGCACCGTAGGCCTGGTGCGTGGTGCCGGAACTGGAGGTACCGGGCTGAGGACACGCATCTCAGGGCTAGTGCGGGGAGAAGGAACAGGGCATGCTGGGCCCTGGGGACGCACCGTAGGCCTGATGCGTGGTGCCGGAACTGGTGGTCCCAGGCTGAGGACACGCATCTCAGGGCTTTTTATGGTGCGTGGAGCAGGAACAGGCCGGGCCGGGCTGGCGACGCGCACCGTATCCCCGGTGCGAGTGGCCGGAACAGGCCGGGCCGGGCTGGCGAAGCGCACCGTATCCCTGGTGCGTGGAGCAGGAACAGGCCGGGCTGGGCTGGCGACGCGCACCGTATCCCCTGGTGCGAGTGGCCGGAACAGGCCGGGCCGGGCTGGCGGAGCGCACCATATCCCTGGTGCGTGGAGCAGGAACAGGCCGGGCAGGGCTGTCGACGCACACCGTATCCTTGGTGCGTGGAGCAGGAACAGGCCGGGCAGGGCTGTCGACGCACACCGTATCCTTGGTGCGTGGAGCAGGAACAGGCCGGGCAGGGCTGTCGACGCACACCGTATCCTTGGTGCGTGGAGCAGGAACAGGCCGGGCAGGGCTGTCGACGCACACCGTATCTTTGGTGCGTGGAGCAGGAACAGGCCGGGCAGGGCTGTCGACGCACACCGTATCCTTGGTGCGTGGAGCAGGAACAGGCCGGGCAGGGCTGTCGACGCACACCGTATCCTTAGTACGTGGAGCCGGAACCGGCCGGGCTGGACTGGCGACGCACACCGTGGGCTTGATGCGTGGAGTAGGAACAGGCCGGTCCGTACTGGGAACACACACCACTGGCTTTAACTGGGATCAGGAACGGGCCGGACCGGACTGGTAACACATCAGTCTCTCACGCCGTGCCGCAACAACTTCCCTTCCTCTACTCGCCAATGGCTCCCCGTAATCCGATAGCCTTCTCTCCACATCTCCCTGTGGCAGCCTCCTGCTGCCCAACCGCCAGCCATGTGCCCCCCCAAAAACTTTTTGGGGTTGCCTCTCGTCCTTCCAACGATGACCCTGCTGACGCCGTTGCTCCTCTCTCGCCAGGGCCTTGATCTTCCCCCAAGGTCCCTTGCCCCCCGAGCATGTCCTCCCAGGACCACGATTTGCCCACCTGGGCCATCGCCAGCCTCTCGATCTCCTTACCAGGCGCTTCCTCCCATGTCCAGCTGTCTTGCTCCTGGACACGCTGCTTGGTCCTTCTATGGTGGGTTTTTCTGTCACGATCGTCTGAAGAAGCGGACCAATACGCAGCGCGTGGAGTGAACATGATGACTTTATTTAATAAAGCAACCACGAAAAAACAACAAATGACGATAGTGAAGTCCTCTGTAACACTGACAGAAACATGGAACAAAACCCACAATACCCACGAGAAAACACACAGTATAAATATGGCTCCCAATCAGAGATAACGAGCCGACAGCTGTCACTCGTTACCTCCGATTGGGAGTCACCTGAATAATCACGAACAATCACCACACATAGAAATGAAACAACCAGAATACCCAACATAGAAATACACCCAAACAAGGAAAATGAACAACCCTGGCTCAATAATAAAGTCCATGGAGCCAGAGTGTCACACACTTTTGAAATGGAGAAACTCCTCTACACGAGGTGAAGAAGAAGACAATGCACTAGACCTTATCATCTCAGTCTGCAGCTGGCATTTATAGTCGTCTAGAGAACTTTCACTCAAGACACGAGATAGAGGACAATCCCTCTCCGACAACCGCTGGTATATCTGAAGTATCCATTCTAACCAGCACTACGACCAGAAACTCCACCAAGGACATTGGGATCTCTGGTGGGCAAACCAGAGTTCTACATCATCAACTCAACTATCGAGGACAGCAACACGTAAATACATGTTGCATTTTGGATCCGAATGAGCGATATTAGGGTGCATAAATATTATGATTACTGTCCAGTCCACTAGGGACCTGTTTCCATTGTATTACGTTAGTAATAAATAACCTATGTGTGTTTGTATTGTGTTATTATTTAGTTAGTTAGTAAATAAATAATTAAGCCAATTTGTGTATTGCTGATTCATCAATAAGATTAGGGTTCTTGCAGGTTCAAGGATTATGCGACGTTCAGATTGAGACTGATAAGAGGTAATTATTTAATAAGTGACTGTTATCGATATATAACATATATATATATCTTCTAAGAGTTTAATTCGGCAGATGATAACTCGTTAAACAACTTATTCCGTGGTGCCCCAAATTCCTAATGAGTTAATTGTTACATGATTCATTTAATCGAGTGACAATTAAACATAGTTAGGTGATTCGATAAATAACAGTCATACATTAAAGTAAGTCACGTCACGACAGCTAGTTAAATCTGTCCTACTGTCTCCATGCCTAGATAAATCTGTTGTACTGGACCTAGACTCAGTGATGGAATGTGATGCCATAACCTGTCCCCTTTGAATCATACAGTGCCTTACGAAAGTATTCATCCCTCTTGCCGTTTTTCCTATTTTGTTGCATTACAACCTGTAATTTAAATGGATTTTTATTTGGATTTCATGTAATGGACATACACAAAATAGTCCAAATTCAAAAAAAATTATAACGGAAAAGGCGTGCGTTCATATTTATTCACCCCTTATGCTATGAAGCCCCTAAATAAGATCTGGTGCAACCAATTACCTTCAGAAGTCACATAATTAGTTAAATAAAGTCCACCTGTGTGCAATCTAAGTGTCACATTATCTGTCACATGATCTCACTATATATACACCTGTTCTGAAAGGCCCCAGTGTCTGCAACACCACTAAGCAAGGGGCACCACCAAGCAAGCGGCACTATAAAGACCAAGGAGCTCTCCAAACAGTTGTGGAGAAGTACAGATCAGGGTTGGGTTATAAACAATATCAGAAACTTTGAACATCCCACGGAGCACCATTAAATCCATGGCACCACAACAAACCTGCCAAGAGAGGGCCGTTCACCAAAACTAACGGACCAGGCAAAGAGGGCATTAATCAGAGAGGCAACAAAGAGACCAAAGATAACCCTGAAGGAGCTGCAAAGCTCCACAGCAGAGATTGGAGTATCTGTCCATAGGACCACTTTAAGCCGTACTTTCCACAGAGCTGGGCTTTACGGAAGCGTGGCCAGAAAAAAGCTTTTTGAAAAAAATAAGCAAACACGTTTGGTGTTCGCCAAAAGCTATGTGGGAGACTCCCCAAACAAATGGAAGAAGGTACTCTGGTCAGATGAGACTAAAATTGAGCTTTTTGGCCATCAAGGAAAACGCTATGTCTGGCGCAAACCCAACACCTCTCATCACCATGAGAACACCATCCCCACAGTGAAGCATGGTGGTGGCAGCATCATGCTGTGGGGATGTTTTTCATCGGCAGGGACTGGGAAACTGGTCAGAATTGAAGGAATGATGGATGGCGCTAAATACAGGCATATTCTTGAGGGAAACCTGTTTCAGTCTTCCAGAGATTTGAGACTGGGATGGAGGTTCACCTTCCAGCAGGACAATGACCCTAAGCATACTGCTAAAGCAACACTCGAGTGGATTGTGTCTCCTGGGTGGCACAGTGGTCTAAGGCACTGCTTCGCAGTGCTAACTGTGCCACTAGAGATCCTGGTTCGAATCCAGGCTCTGTCGCAGCCGGCCGCGACCGGGAGACTCATGGGCGGTGCACAATTGGCCCAGCGTCGTCCAGGGTAGGGGAGGGAATGGCCGGCAGGGATGTAGCTCAGTTGTTAGAGCATGGCGTTTGCAACGCCAGGGTTGTGGGTTCGATTCCCACGGGTGGCCAGTATAAAAAAATAAAAATAAAATGTATTCACTAACTGTAAGTCGCTCTGGATAAGGGCGTCTGCTAAATGACTTAAATGTAAATGATTAAGGGGAAACATTTAAATGTATTGGAATGGCCTAGTCAAAGCCTAGACCTCAATCCAATTGTGGTATGACTTAAAGATTGCTGTACTCCAGCGGAACCCATCCAACTTGAAGGAGCTGGAGCAGTTTTGCCTTGAAGAATGGGCAAAAATCCCAGTGGCTAGATGTGCAAAGCATATAGAGACTTGCAGCTGTAATTGCTGCAAAAGGTGGCTCTACAAAGTATTGACTTTGTGGGGGGGGTGAATAGTTACGCACGCTCAAGTTTTCTGTTTTTTTGTCTTATAAAATATTTCGCATCTTTAAAGTGGTAGGCATGTTGTGTAAATCAAATGATACAAACTCCCCAAAAATCCATTTTAATTCCAGGTTGTAAGGCAACAAAATAGGAAAAATGCCTAGGGGGGTGAAGACTTTCGCAAGCCACGGCCTGACCCACAAAGACAGATGGGTTCATTGAATTATATAGAGAGTGGATTACAGGATCTCTGTGGATGGGTTGCACTTCACTTGAACATGTGTCATAAACTGACAACATCTACCATGACTGTTTATAATCTAATTATCTGTCATGATTATCACCATGTTATGTAGCCCTTATGACGAAGGCTTCAAGTCAAGCGCTCTTGGAATAAAAGGTGGTTTAAAACAGAAGATGAACGAGTACCAAGCTGCGAAAGAGACTGAAAAAGCAACACAATCTTTACTTAGGTACAGCTTCGAAACAGGTACACAGGTTTAGTCCACAATAGCCTTTATTAAAAGTCTGAAATTCTGTTGATATTAGACAGGGGAAATATAGTGCTGGCTTCATCAAACATGAATAATGATGAGGAGTCGCCAAGGAAACCATTATGCTTGTCACGCTCGTTGATAGACGGATCAGACCAAGGTGCAGCGTGGTATGCGTACATATTCCTTTATTAACTGAATACAGAATCAAAACAACAAAATACAAACAAACGTGAAGTTCAACAGGCTACACAAGCCAAAACAGAAACAAGATCCCACAACTAAGGTAGGCAAATTGGCTGCCTAAGTATGATCCCCAATCAGAGACAACGATAGACAGCTGCCTCTGATTGGGAACCACACCCGGCCAACATAGAAATAGAACGTCTACAATTCACACCCTGACCAAACCAACTAGAGAAAAACAGGGCTCTCAAGGTCAGGGCGTGACAATGCTAGTGACATGCTGCGAGCACAATTAAACAAAATACACACTTCAAATCACAAGGTCGAATTTGTTGTGGTCTCTTTAAAGCCTTTATATTCATGGAAACTTTTATCACAATGGTCATTGACATAACTTTTAATACACCTTATATCACAGAGTGCTAGATATAATTACCCATTCACTTGATTGACACAGTGGATTTCACAAAGGTTGCTTTGAAAATATTGAAGAGTGAAGAGTCTATTTTCCCGGCCGACAAACACTCTTCAAATTACGGTGTCAATTATTAAATGTTTTATATTCATGAAAAGTTTATTGATGAAATGTTTTATATTCACGATATGCGAGCTCCCCTTACAGTATTTTAAACTGTTAAGACTTCAAGAATGTCCCTTTTGATTCCCTTCAATGACAATCCAGGCCAATGGTATATGCATGCTGCATGTATATTGGGAATTAATCTGTGAAAGGTAGCCCTAACATAATTCTATGTGATGATGAAAATTTAATATTTCTTATTTTTCTCTTTACTGACATGCCTCTTTTTTTCCCAACCCCAATTAGTTATCTGAGAATTATATACCAGGAAAAAAAATATCTAGCTGTGATGTAAACACAACCATTTTCTGCAATGGAAAGCAGACGTTTTACGGGCTCCTGACCAACTCTGCTATTTTGTGTGTTTTCACGCTGATCTTATCACTTTTTGTACATAATGTTTCCGCCATCGTTTCCTATGACCGAAAAGAGCTTCTGGACATTAGAACAGCGATCACTAACCTCGATTTGGATGGAGATTTCGACTTCAACAAGTCGGAGGCGCGAGACATACTGCTCACCCCAGACCATGCCTTAAAAGAAAAAGGAAAAGGCTGCATAAGAGAGGCCAACGTGCGATCTCAAATATTAAGGAAGTCTCGAGGTTCTGCTCGCCTGAGTTAGAATATCACATGACAAGCTGTACACCATATTATTTACCAAGAGAGTTTCATCTATATTTTTTGTGGTTGTCTATTTCCCACCACAAACCGATGCTGGCACAAAGACTGCACTCAATGAGCTTTATAGGGCCATAAGCCAACAAGAAAATGCTCATCCAGAAGCAGCGCTCAGTGATTTTAATGCAGGACAACTGAAATCCGTCTTGCCTCATTTCTACCAGCATGTCACCTGTGCAACTAGAGGCGAAAAAACTCTAGATCACCTTTACTCCACACACAGAAATGCATACAAAGCTCTCCCTCACCCTCCATTTGGCAAATCTGACCATAACTCCATCCTCCTGATTCCTGCTTACAAGCAAAAACTCAAACAGGAAGTACCAGTGATGCGCTCAATATGGAAGTGGTCCGATGAAGCGGATGCTAAACTATAGGACTGTTTTGCTAACACAGACTGGAATATCTTCATCCGGTGGCATTGAGGAGTTTACCACATCAGTTACCGGCTTCATTAATAAGTGCATCGACGACATCGTCCACATGGTGACCGTACGTAAATATCCCAACCAGAAGCCATGGATTACAGGCAACACCCGCACTGAGCTAATGGCTAGAGCTGCTGCTTTCAAGGAGCGGTACACTAATCCGGACGCTTATAAGAAATCCTGCTATACCCTCCGACGAACCATCAAACAGGCACAGCGTTAATACAGGACTAAGATCGAATCCTACTACACCGGCTCTGATGCTCGTCGGATGTGGCAGGTCTTGCAAACGATCACGGAGTACAAAGGGAAACCCAGCCGCGAGCTGCCCAGTGACATGAGCCTACCGGTTGAGGTAAATTCCTTCTCTGCTCGCTTCGAGGCAAGCAACACTGAACCATGCATGAGAGCACCAGCTGTTCCGAACATCTGTGTGATCACGCTCGCTGTAGCCGATGTGAGTAAGACATTTAAACAGGTTAACATTCACAATGCCCAGGGCCAGACGGATTACCAGGACGAGTACTTAGAGCATGCGCTGACCAGCTGGCAAGTGTCTTCACTGACATTTTCAACCTCTCCCTGACCCTAGTTGGTAATACCTACATGTTTCAAGCAGACCACCATAGTCCCTGTGCCCAAGAATGCCAAGTTAACCTATCTAAATGACTATGACCCCGTTGCACTCACAGCCATGAAATGCTTTGAAAGGCTGGCCATGGCTCACATCAACACCATCATCCCAGACACCCTGGACACACTCCAATTCGCCCCAACAGATCCACATATGATGCAATCTCTGCCCTTTCTCACCTGGACAAGAGGAACACCTATGTGAGAATGCTGTTCATTGACTACAGCTCAGCGTTCAACACCATAGTGCTTTCCAAGCTCATCACTAAGCTAAGGACCCTGGGACTGAACACCTCCCTGTGCAACTGGATCCTGGACTTCCTGAGGGACCACCCCCAGGTGGTGAGAGTAGGCAACAACACATCCACCACGCTGACCCTCAACACAGGTGCCCCTCAGAGGTGCGTGTTTAGACCCCTCCTGTACGCCCTGTTCACCCAAGACTGAGTGCCCGCACACTACTTCAACACCATCATTAAGTTTGCAGATGACACGACGGTGGTAGGCCTGATCACCGACGATGATGAGACAGGCTATAGGGAGGAGGTCAGAGACCTGGCAGTGTGGTGCCTGGACAACAACCTCTCCCTCAATGTCAGCAAGAAAAAAAGAGGTGATAGTTGACTACAGGAAATGGAGGGCCGAGTACGCCCCCATTCACATCGACGGGGCTGTAGTGGAGTGGGTCGAGAGCTTCGAGTTCCTCGGTGTCCACATCACTAAGAATCTATCATGGTCCACACACACCAACACAGTCGTGAAGAAGGCACGACAACGCCTCTTCCCCCTCAGGAGGCTGAAAAGATTTGGCATGGACCCTCAGATCCTCAAAAAGTTATACAGCTGCACCATTGAAAGCATCTTGACTGGCTGCATCACCGCTTGGTATGGCAACTGCTTGGCATCCGACCACAAGTCACTACTGAAAGTAGTGCGTACGGCCTAATAAATCAAATGTTTTATTTTTTCAAGCTCATTTCCTGCAATTCAATGTATTTTGACATGGCTCAGGCCTATGACCAGGGTGGACATTTTTTAAAATAAAAATCACAGGTCAGGTGTATTCAGGATGCTTTGAACATTGAATGAACACAAAAATTTGACGACTTCGTTGCTTTGAGATTTTGGGGGTTTGAAATGTAAAAAATGCAAATATGTTTTTATTTATATTTTTGAGGTTTGCTTTGACACTTTATTTAGACAGTAAGGAAAGGAGATGGGGAGACAGGCAAATTGAGTTGTATGTGACACGTGCCGGGGAGTGTTACCGCTACATCACGGTTCTGAACAGGAAATACTAATATTAACAGTTGACGGCAGTGGGTAACCCTAATATAGATTGCCAACTAGCTCTCACAGTTTCACGTCAGAATTAGACATTCATCCACGTTTCTCAATCAGACTCATTTCAAGGTAAGGACACACTGTGTCACAAACACATGTACATTTGTAATTGGGTGAAATATCTCTTTAAAATAGAGCCAGAAGAAAATCCTGCTTGCTCTCCAGGAGGGTTGACCACCCCTGATCTATGTTTCCCAAGTGCTGGGTATTTGAAAATGTTCTTGTTATAACAATTCATTTATCCAAATCACCCTAATGAATATCAATATTCAGGTGGTTGAGGCCTACGAGTTGAGGATCCTTGCCATCATCTTACTCTACATAGACAAAATATGCCTAGCATGTGCACAATACTAAAATGTCAAAAATATATGATATTTGAGGCCTGGAGCATTTAATATCCAATGCTTATTTGTATGACTTACAGTCCATTAATGAATACATAGCCTCCTATAATTAATTTTCAAAGACACAAGTAGGCATATTAAAATATACTAAGTGTATAAAACATTAGCAACACCTGCTCTTTCCATGACATAGACTGTCCAGGTGAATCCAGGTGAAAGCTATGATCCCTTATTGATGTCACTTGTTAAATCCACCTCAATCAGTGTAGATGAAGGGAAGGAGACAGGTTAAAGAAGGATTTATAAGCCTTGAGACAATTGAGACATGTATTGTGTAGGTGTGCCATTCAGAGGGTGAATGTGCAAGACAAAAGATTTGAACAGGGTATGGTAGTAGGTGCCAAGCACAATGGTTTGAATGTGTCAAGAACTGCAATGCTGCTGGGTTTTTCACGCTCAACAATTTCTGGGGTGTACCAAGAATGGTCCACCACCCAAAGGACATCCAGCCAACTTGACACAACTCTGGGAAGCATTGGAGTCAACATGGCCCAGCATCCCTTTGGAACGCTTTCAACACCTTGTAGAGTCCATACCCCGACGAATTGAGGGTTGTTTTGAGGGCAAAAGGGAGTGCAACTCAATATTAGCAAGGTGTTCCTAATGTTTTGTACACTCAGTGACACTGGAAAAATTGGGAAGAAGTGGAATAATAATAAAATAAGTATGGGGAATAACAGTAGTGTTCTTCCTGACAAGCACACTAATTCCCCTATATTTTAGCCCATTGTTAAGAATGAGAATTGTTCCACTGATCAGATCAAATAAATTAAATAGATAATCAAATATCCTGAAGACAAAATTATATAAATCTGACCCTACACCCTAACTAAATAAGTGTTCTATTTATTGTCCACCCTCTAGAATCAAACTTACAGTTTTGGATTCACAATATGTTTGACAAAACTATTTTCATATTTACAAATCAGGTCTACTTACCAAACTTCAAATCAAATCAAATCAAATTGTATTTATCACATGGGCCGAATACAACCGGTGTAGACCTTACAGTGAAATGGTTACTTACAAGCCCTTAACCAACAAGGCAGTTTTAAGAAAAATAAGTGTTACGTAAAAAATAGATAAGTAAAAAATAAAATAATTAAAGAGCAGCAGTAAAGTAACAGTTGCGAGGCTATATACAGGGGTACCGGTACAAAGTCAATGTGCGGGGGCACAGGTTAGTCGAGGTAATATGTACATGTAGGTAGAGTTAAAGTGACTATGGCAGCAGCATAAAAGAGCCATTTGATTAGCTGTTCAGGAGTCTTATGGCTTGGGGGTAGAAGCTGTTAATAAGCCTTTTGGACCTAGATTTGGCACTCCGGTACCGCTTGCCGTGCGGTAGCAGAGAGAACAGTCTGTGTGGTTGGAGTCTTTGACAATTTTTAGGCCTTCCTCTGACACCGCCTGGTATAGAGGTCCTGGATGGCAGGAAGTTTGGCCGCAGTGATGTACTGGGCCATACGCACTACCCTCTGTAGTGCCTTGCGGTTGGAGGCCGAGCAGTTGCCACCAGTCAGGATGCTCTCGATGGTGCAGCTGTATAACTTTTTGAGGATCTGAGGACCCATGCCAACTCTTTTCAGTCTCCAGAGGGGGAATAGGCCGTGCCCTCTTCACGACTGTCTTGGTGTGTTTGGACCCTGAGAGTTTGTTGTTGATGTGCTCACAACCTGCTCCACTACAGCCCTGTCGATGAAAATGGAGGCGTGCTCGGTCCTCCTTTTCCTGATATCCAGAAGCTCTTTTCGGTCATAAGAGACGGTGGCAGAAACATTATGTACAAGTAACACAATAGTTTACAAATAACACGAAAAAACACACACAATAGCACAATTGGTTGGGAGCCCGTAAAACGGCAGCCATCTCCTCCGTGCCATTATCATTTGTCTGCTGCATTTTCGTTGTCACAGCCCCCTAGATTTTTACCTACAAAAGAAAAAGCCAATCACCAAATCAGGGGACCAGGCTAATGCAACGGTGGAATAAATCAACTTGAGTTGTTGTCAAAAGGCAGAAGGCAGCATTTCGCAATAGGGAAGGGAGTAACAGCAACCTGATTTGTTGACAACATTGTATAAGAATACAGGCTACAGTTTACAGTTATAAATTCAGCAGAGAAATAACTTTCTCCCTCTCCATTCAGCTGCGCATGCTCCACTCTAATCTTGAGGGACGTTTTTTTTCTTTAAACGCGCATCCAAATCCCTTGAGCCCTTACACAACTAGACCAATCATACGCCTCAATGTGCCGTGGTTCAAAGTGCTGTGGCAGGACAGATAGAGGTTACACTCATGTTAAATTGCAGGTCCGATTTCAAAACGATTTTGAGGCACAATTGAAACGTTAACGCACTGACTATACAATGGACTAATTAGAAAAATAAAAACAGTATATTTCAATGCGTGAGATATATGTGGTGTGGCGTGGCGTGTGAGCGTGAGAAGAGGGTCATATGCGTGTCTCACGCCCAATGCTTGAGAGCTGGCAGCTCTGCGTTTTTTATTTGCTTCAGCGCTTTCATGATTGAGGAAAATTACAATCAATATTATTTTTTTCTGAATTGAGGACAAGCGATGAGATGCGGTAACAAGCGAATCAAAAGCCATCAGCACAATAAATGTTTCTGAGCGTGTGACTGTAGCCTATCTAGGTTCTCGTTTCATTTTTTCTGTGCAATGAAAGAGGCTACTGTATAGAGGACGGGAGATTTCAGGTTATTTGAGCACCAATCAATCTAATTGGAGTGAACTTGTTGCCATGGTAAGGCGAGGACAGGCAAGAGCACTAATCAATTTAATCTGACACCTGGAAACGTTGTTATCCTGTCCTGTCCCTGGGTCTGGAGCTCAGCTGTCAATTGGTCAACCTTCACAATCAAACAACACTGGCAGTTGGTTAACCAAGGTTTAAAATAAAACGAGACTGACAGTTTCTGATCTTCTGTTTGTGATTCCTCATTGTCAGTGTCTCTTTGGATTTTGATCCCTGGTCAACGACGGATCACAATCAGAAAACAGTTGATAAATAGACAGCAAGGGTTGACGTTTCCCGCAATTATAAGTAGAACAGGCTGGTATAGTCCTACTGCTCACCATCTCACAACATACTGTGGAGGCAGATGACCAGTTGCTGCAACCCTGACAAATGTCATGAGGTACCCACACAAGGTCTGTTTGAAAGCACAGGGTTTGTTTGAAAGCATCTGAAACTCAAACAAACACATACACACGTATTCAGTACTCTCTTATTGTAGATGTGTTCACTGTTCAACTACAGAGTCTAATTTACATGAAACAAGTGAAGTAATTAAAACAAGCCCAGACCATAGAGCAGGGGCAACATTTCAACTAAACCTAGGATGATAACAAATTTTTTTAAGCTCATTTACTGCATTTCTACACAATTTTAAAACTAAAAAATGCAATTTGGAGAACAGAAAAACAAGCTAAAATTGCTCCAGCCATTATCACCTTGCTGTAGTTTCATTCACCTCAGTCAATGGGGACTTAACATTCTACAAACAGATGTCATACAATAAGTAGCTGCCTGCTACGCAGTAGCTCAGCACCGGGATTAAAACTCTATCTTCATGTAAAGTCAAACTGCAGTTACCTAGCCAAAGCCATCTACAACAGACAATTTTATCTCTGCAATGTGTTTAGAAAAAGTACCGCTGTTCCCTGCAGCTGCGTCAGATACGCTAGATAGATAGAGGAAGAGCACTGGCATAATGCAGTTTCTCTGGACCCCGCAAGGTCGGAGTTGGGCTGCCTCCCCCCCCCCAAAAAACAACAACAACAAATCGAATGTGTCAACCAGATAGCCACTCACAAAGTATACAGTCGTGGTCAAAAGTTTTGAGAATGACACAAGTATTGGTCTTCACAAAGTTTGCTGCTTCAGTGTTTTTAGATATTTTTGTCAGATGTTACTATGGTATACTGAAGTATAATTACAAGCATTCCATAAGTGTCAAAGGTTTTTATTGAAAATTACATTAAGTTTATGCAAAGAGTCAATATTTGCAGTGTTGACCCTTCTTTTTCAAGACCTCTGCAATCCGCCCTGACATGCTGTCAATTAACTTCTAGGCCACATCCTGACTTTCTAGCCCATTATTGCATAATCAATGCTTGGAGTTTGTTAGAATTTGTGGGTTTTTGTTTGTCCACCCGCCTCTTGAGGATTGACCACAAGTTCTCAATGGGATTAAGGTCTGGGGAGTTTCCTGGCCATGGACCCAAAATGTTGATGTTTTGTTCCCCGAGCCACTTAGTTATCACTTTTGCCTTATGGCAAGGTGCTCCATCATGCTGGAAAAGGCATTTTTCATCACCAAACTGTTCTTGGATGGTTGGGAGAAGTTGCTCTCGGAGGATGTGTTGATACCATTCTTTATTCATGGCTGTGTTCTTAGGCATAATTGTGAGTGAGCCCACTCCCTTGGCTGAGAAGCAACCCCACACATGAATGGTCTCAGGATGCTTTACTGTTGGCATGACACAGGACTGATGGTAGCGCTCACCTTGTCTTCTACGGACAAGCTTTTTTCCGGATGCCCCAAACAATCGGAAAGGGGATTCATTAGAGAAAATGTCTTTACCCCAGTCCTCAGCAGTTCAATCTCTGTACCTTTTGCAGAATATCTGTCTGTCCCTGATGTTTTTCCTGGAGAGAAGTGGCTTCCTCGCTGCCCTTCTTGACACCAGGCCATCCTCCAAAAGTCTTTGCCTCACTGTGCGTGCAGATGCACTCACATCTGCCTGCTGCCATTCCTGAGCAAGCTCTGCACTGGTGGTGCCCCGATCCCGCAGCTGAATCAACTTTGGGAGACGGTCCTGGCGCTTGCTGGACTTTCTTGGGCGCCCTGAAGTCTTCTTCACAACAATTTAACCTCTCTCCTTGAAGTTCTTGATGATCCGATAAATGGTTGATTTAGGTGCAATCTTACTAGCAGCAATATCCTTGCCTGTGAAGCCATTTTTGTGCAAAGCAATGATGATGGCACGTGTTTCCTTGCAGGTAACCATGGTTAACAGAGAAAGAACAATGATTTCAAGCACCACCCTCCTTTTAAAGCTTCCAGTCTGTTATTCTAACTCAATCATCATGACAGAGTGATCTCCAGCCTTGTCCTCGTCAACACTTTCACCTGTGTTAACGAGAGAATCACTGACATGATGTCAGCTGGTCCTTTTGTGGCAGGGCTGAAATTTTGTGGAAATGTTTTTTGGGGATTAAGTTCATTTTCATGGCAAAGAGGGACTTTGCAATTAATTGCAATTCATCTGATCACTCTTCATAACAATCTGGAGTATATGCAAATTGTCATCATAAAAACTGAGGCAGCAGACTCTGTGAAAATAAATATTTCTGTCATTCTCAAAACTTTTGACCACAATTGTAGACTACTGATCGCTGTCCATGGTTCTGAAATTGCGACATGTCAATGCGGCTGCGTTCCTACCGAATCGATGATAGGCTTTCTGTGGTGCCAGGGAATGTATAGCTTTGCTTTAGCTAATGGATAAATGTTTATTGGTAGAACTATTTGGTCAACATTTTCTCATGTTAAGCCTAACATTTCAGGAAGCTATACACAGTGTCACAATGCTGCCATTTTTAGACTGCTGGCAGTTGGCATTAATGTAATTACTTAATTAAAGTTGGAATAAAAGTTGTAAATTCAAACATTGCAGATTCTAAAATGAATTTTCAATGCAACAGCATACTAATCAGCTACCCATTGACTTTATTGAATATACAACTGTCCTGTATAGGCTACCTGAACCTGCATGACATGAGCCGTCCTTGCGCTCTCTCCCAGGTTGGATAGAAAGTTGTTGTGCATAAAACCAGTCTATTAATGCCAAATAATACAGTCAATCCACCCTCAAAACACTAGCTTACTAGCTACAGTGCATTCGGAAAGTATTCAGACCATTATTCTAAAATGGATTAAATTGTCTTCCCCCCACCAATCTACACACAATACCCCATAATGACAAAGCAAAAACACGTTTTTAGAAATGTTTGCATATTTATTAAAATTTTAAACTGAAATATCACATTTACATAAGTATTCAGACCCTTTACTCAGTACTTTGTTGAAGCACATTTGGCAGTGATTACTGCCTCGAGTCTTCTCGGTATGACGCTACAAGCTTGGCACACCTGTACTTGGGGAGCTTCTCCCATTCTTCTCTGCAGATCCTGTCAAGCTCTGTCAGGTTGGATGGGGAGCGTCAATGCACAGCTATTTTCAGGTCTCTCCAGAGATGTTCGATCGGGTTCAAGTCCGGGCTCTGGCTGGGCCCCTCAAGGATATTCAGAGACTTGTCCCGAAGCCAGTCCTGTGTTGTCTTGGCTGTGTGCTTAGGGTCGTTGTCCTGTTGGAAGGTGAACCTTAGCCCCAGTCTGAGGTCCTGAGCGCTCTCGAGCAGGTTTTCTTCAAGGATCTCTCTGTACTTTGCTCCGTTCATCTTTCCCTCGATCCTGACTAGTCTCCCAGTCCCTGCCGCTGAAAAACATCCCTACAGCATGATACTGCTACCACCATGGTACCAGGTTTCCTCCAGACGTGTAGCTTGGCATTCAGGCCAAAGAGTTCAATCTTGGTTTCATCAGAACAGAGAATCTTGTTTCTCATGGTCTGAGAGTCCTTTAGGTGCGTATTGGCAAACTTCAAGCGGACTGTCTTGTGCCTTTTACTGAGGAGTGGCTTCCGTCTGGCCACTCTACCATAAAGGCCTGATTGATGGAGTGCTGCAGACAGAGATGGTTGTCCTTCTGGAAGGTTCTCCCATCTCCACAGAGGAACTCTGGAGCTCTGTCAGAGTGACCATCGGGTTCTTGGGCACCTCTCTGACCAAGTTCCTTCTCCCCCGATTGCTCAGTTTGGCCGGGCGGCCAGCTCTAGGAAGAGTCTTGGTGGTTCCAAACTTCTTCCATTTAAAAATGATGGAGGCCACTGTGTTCTTGGGGACCTTCAATGCTGCATACATTTTTTGGTACCCTTCCCCAGATCTGTGCCTCTAAACAATCCTGTCTCAGAGCTCTACGGGCAATTCCTTTGACTTCATGGCTTGGTTTTTGCTCTGACATGCATTGTCAACTGTGAGACCTTATATAGACAGCTGTCCATTCAATTGAATTTACCACAGGTGGACTCCAATCAAGTTGTAGAAACATCACAAGGATGATCAATGGAAACAGGATGCACCTGAGCTCAATGTTGAGTCTCATAGGAAAGGGTCTGAATACTTATGTAAATAAAATATTTATGTTTTTTATTTTTAATACATTTACAAACATTTCTAAAAACCTGTTTTTGCTTTGTCATTATGTGGTATTGTGTGTGGATTGATGATATGTTTTATTTATTTAATCCATTTTAGAATAAGGCTGTAGGCTACCTTAAAATGTTTGGGACAAAGTCAAGGGGTCTTGATTCCTTTTCCGAATGCACTGTATATACTGCATTTAGCTGCCATTTATACACTTTTCTATAAAAAATTACACATCAAATAGCCTAACAATGAGGAAATAAGTAGTCGGCTTGATGATCAATTCAGCCACTATTTATTGTTGAACTCAGAGGGTTTTTGTCTGTCTAATAGCCTACACAAATGGGCTGCAATTTTCAAGGTCAATTAAATTAAATCAAATTAAATCTAACTTGAGAGACTCTCCTGAAGTCCTCCTTTTTTGTGTCCAAATGTTTTCACTACGGCCTGTAGGTCCAGGTTGCAGACCCGACTGTTTTCTATACTGAGTATTGCCAACCCATTGCACTGCATACAATTTAAACTTAGTCTTGAATGATGCATGCCAAGATATACCAGAGATAAGGGACTGTTGATATTGCAACCACACAACTCAAACGCCGGTTCACCAGTATGAACAAAATCCCAAACTGCTTTTTGAGTTCAAGCCCTCAAACTGTTGTCCGCTAAAGATGATAATTTGTTTGCATCTGCCAATTTATTGGCTGTCCAGTATCCAGAAGACCTGTCCCCATAGCTTCCTATACAGTTAATCTCTTGTCTCTCATCTGATGTTGCTACGGCAATCACACTGTTTTTACCATTCATGTAACTGTCACTTCTGCAGAGTGATCGTTTTCTATACTAAAACTCATAAAGAACTAAGAAGCATTAGGCACTCGGTTTGATATGCGCTTTCGAACACCTGAGTAAGCTCCACTCATTTCACTGACACCGTCATTGCCTTGACCACGGCATCGGTTCACCGCTATCCCCTTATACTTTCAATCAGTTAAATGTTTTATTTTTCAAGGCTGAGGCACTTTTTCAGTCACATTCCCGAAGCTCAAGAAACGAACACTTAGCTTCCTAGTACATATGGAAATTAAAAATGTTTATTAATTACTTGTTTGTTTTTTAAATAGACATAGATGACAGGTGAATGGGCCCCCAGAGCTCGTGGGCCTGCCCGCCTTCTCCGGTATGCCAGTGAGGAAGAAGCAAAGCGAGAGGTTTCACTCTCGCCAAAATCTGTCCAAAATAAGCCCAATACGTTTCTATGGGCTTATTTTGGACCTAAGCTTGTCGCCTCCCTTCCTGCCTTTGGGACAACGACTCCCATTGTTAGGGTGGAGACTGAGCATCTCGTCATTATATACAGATCTCTACTCTCCATAAAGCCATGCAGCCATACAAACAGCCTTCCCTCCCGCTCCCAGGCGTCCTCATGGTCCTAAAGTCAGCCGCTTAATCGCTAAACTGCATTTGCCGCTTAATCGGAATTGGAATGATTTTAGTAGACTATTTTGGCGACTGCCATACCCTGCCATACGCAATTGACGACCCCTGCCACAGAGACCAGAATGGTGAAGGAGAATCCCCTTTCACTGCATCACTGCCTCCAGATAACACTGTGAAGGGCAGCCAACTGTTGAGCTTGGATGACACAGACATAATTGAGATGCCTGGTATCACTCTGATGCCAAAAGGGACATCTGTGGCTCTATACACACTAGAATACATAACAGTTAGCCTATACTATTAGTCATGACTCAACCTCATATGAAACCCAATATGTAAATAGAGTCAAATTCATTTTTAACTTTTATCCAGTAGGGCTTATGAGAAAAGATGAGAGATAGAGAATGAACATAAAGACTACAAGATGATTGTACTGAAACAGGGCAACAATGGACAGATCCACTGGTACTACTGTGCTGTTAGCGTCTCCTCCTTGCCCCCCGTCCAAGCCTTGTCCCAGAGGAAAGAGCTTGGACTTCTCAGATTATAGGCACTCCAAGCACCCTGCGGAGCCTTTACTCTCCTCTCAAACTGTCCATAATGCCTCTATCTATTCCCTCAGTGCCATTAGGATTATGTGGCCTTTCCAACCTGCCTCTCATCGGTATGATTTTCCAGATGGCTTCCCTGCCATTAAAGATGATCCATCATTTTGTTTTTGATTTGTCCTCTTTCTCCTCACACCTGGGATATGTCACTAAACCACTGAGCAGCTGGGAAACACTTTTCTAATTTTCCACAGATTTTGGCAGACAGCAGCTTCGTTAAAGGCCAGTTAGACTGATATTAGAAAATTAGCTTCTTTCTTTTTCATTATACTTTTTGGGGAACAATGAAGAAGTGGATGTTATTGTTCATTTTAGCAAGTCACCAATGGTGGGGTGGTTGTCATGTAACCTCTGAGTCCTGGGAAGTAAAGTTGTGAGAGGCTTTCCACATTTGACAGATGGACATGAAGCTAGAGTTAGGGTTAGGGGTTCTAACGTTATTTCCTGGTCTGGGACAGAACATTTTACAGTTGTGATGTTGTTAGGGAGTTTAGCCAGTTTGCAAACCCAGTGTCTTCCTCCCTGTTGATTGTGTTTATGGTAGCTGTAAGATATTCAGGTACCTGCAGGTACACCCAAGACAAAACCCTCATACTGAACCATTGCATCACCATGGAGACTAAATTATTCAAAATCAAAAAAATATACAACTTTCCTTGTTAGGGAAGTTAGATTCCTGGCTACATTTCTATCCAAAATGTGTCTAGTTGTGACTTTCAGTTTGGACACAAACTTGTTGTTGTTGTTGATGTATCCTAACTAAAAGTTTCAACCTGGCTACAGTTTTGTCCCAAATAAAATGTTTAGTTTGGACTTAACAACAACAACCCTAGCAACACAGTATATTGATTTAGCTACATGTTGAATGTAAACATACTGTAACAAATAATTAAATATGTACTATAACGTCTGGCTCATTCTGCCTCTGCAGCAAGATGCGGGTCTCATGCTCCCCATTCTAGCAGGTAGCCTAACGGTTAAGAGTGGTGGGCCAGTAACCGCAAGGTGGTTTGAATCCCCGAGCCACTAGGTAAAAAATCTGTCTATGTACCCTTGAACAAGACACTTACCCCTAGTTGCTCTGGATAAGAGTGTCTGCTAAAATATTAACATGTAGAACCATTAGTTCTCAACGTTAGAGACCTGCTTTATAAACAGGACGTCAAATTCTAAATCCTTTCCAAACAGCTGAAAATTGATAGCTAAGTGCTAACAACTAATATACACAACAAGATAAATAGTCAAACAAAAACACCATAACCACACATCTTCAGATTGTTCAGAAGTAAATATTACTTTTTTGTAGTTTAAAATACACGGAGAGGGCATTTTTTATTAACTACACAGTGAAAATACACAACCTGATTTACTGAAGGTGTGAAGGCGTAGATTCAATCAGATCAAGCATTAACTTGCGATAACCGACACCAACATAGCTGATGCTTTGGAATGTGGGAGGTGTAACTGCATTGGAGCTGCCAAATCGGTGAGCAGCTGCTTTTGTGATCATCAAGCCACACCTGTCCCACTCTGTAGAACTAATTCTTCCAAAATATCACCAACATGTATCCTGCCCCAAGAGAGGAAACAATGTGCTGGACCATGTACATCACTCTCAAAAGAGTGAATACTCACAAAGCCGCTGACCCAGATGACATGTCAGGCTTCTTCCTCAGAGTGTGTGCTGACCAGCTGGTTGAGCGTCTTCTCTGACATCTTCAACCTGTCCCAGGCTGTAATCCCCACCTGCTTCAAGGAGACCACCATCGTCCCAGTGCCCAAGAAAAACAAGGTGACATTCCCAAATGACTATCGCCCCGTTGCACTCACCCCGGTCATCATGAAGTGCTTCGAGAGGCTGGTCATGGCCCACATCAAGGCCAGCATTTTTTTATTTGATTTATTACGATCCCCATTAGCGACAGCTAGTCTTACTGGGGTCCAGTGTGTAATGAAAAATACATTACAGACAAAATATTTTACAATTTACATACATTTAAAAACATTAACATGTAGTGTGTGTGTGCGTCTATTAGTTACACATACAAGTCAGTACATACACACAACAAGTAGGTCACATGGGGAGAGGCGTTGTGCCGTGAGGTGTTGCTTTATTTGTTTTTTTAAACCAGGTTTGCTGTTCACTTGCGCTATATAAGATCAAAGGGAGTTCCATGCACTCATGGCTCTGTATAATACTGTATGTTTCCTTGAATTTGTTCTGGACCTGGGGACTGTGAAAAGACCCCTGGTGGCATGTCTGGTGGGTTAAGTGTGTGTGTCAGTGCTGTGTGTAAGTTGACTATGCAAACAATTTGGAATTTCCAACATATTAATGTTTCTTATAAAAGTAATCATGCCAGTCACAAGTCCTGCCACAATATCTCAATTTGGATTAGGTCTAGACTTTGACTAGGCTATTCCAAAACTCCAAATGTATTGCTTTTTAAACATTTTCATGTAGACTTGATTATGTGTTTTGGATCATTGTCTTGCTGCATGACCCAGCTGCGCTTCAGATTCAGCTCACAGACGGTTTGGCCTGACATTCTCCTGTAGGATTCTCTAATACAGAGCAGAATTCATGGTTCCTTCTATTAAGGCAAGTCTTCTAGTTACTGTGGCAGCAAAGCACCCCCAAACCATCACACTACCACCACCATGCTTGACTGTTGGTATGAAGGTCTTACTGTGGAATGCAGTGTTTAGTTTTCACCAGACATAATGGGACCCATCTCGTCCAAACAATTGACTGAAGTTTGCCAAAAACCACCTGGAAGCACCTAGATGATCATTAAGACTCTTGGAAGAATGTTTCATGGACAGATAAGTCAAAAGTATAACCTTTTGGACGACATGGGTCCCATTATGCCTGGCAAAAACCAAACACTGCATTCCACAGTAAGAACCTTATACCAACGGTCAAGCATGGTGGTGATAGTGTGATGGTTTGGGGATGCTTTAATGCCTTAGGAACTGGACGACTTGCCTTAATAGAAGGAACCATGAATTATGTTCTGTATCAGAGAATTCTGAAACAAGCAGTTCATGATTGAAAACCCACAAATGTCGCTAAGTTAAAGCAATTCTGCATGGAAGAGTGGGCCAAAATTCCTCCACAGCGACATGAGAGACTGATCAACAACTACAGGAAGTGTTTGGTTGGAGTCATTGCAGCTAAAGGTGGCACAACCAGTTATTGAGTGTAAGGGGGCAATTACTTTTTCACACAGTGGCATTGGTTGTTGCATAACTTTGTTTATGAAATAAATTAAATTCAGTGGCTTGCGAAAGTATTCACCCCCCTTGGCATTTTTCCTATTTTGTTGCCTTACAACCTGGAATTAAAATTGATTTTTGGGGGGTTTGTATCATTTGATTTACACAACATGCCTACCACTTTGAAGATGCAAAATATGTTTTATTGTGGAACAAATAAGAGATAAGACAAAAAAACAGAAAACTATTCACCCCCCCCCCCAAAGTCAATACTTTGTAGAGCCACCTTTTGCAGCAATTTCAGCTGCAAGTGTCTTGGGGTATGTCTCTATAAGCTTGGCACATCTAGCCACTGGGATTTTTGCCCATTCTTCAAGGCAAAACTGCTCCAGCTCCTTCAAGTTGGATGGGTTCTGCTGGTGTACAGCAATCTTTAAGTCATACCACAGATTCTCAATTTGATTGAGGTATGGGCTTTGACTAAGCCATTCCAAGACATTTAAATGTTTCCCCTTAAACCACTCGAGTGTTGCTTTAGCAGTATGCTTAGGGTCATTGTCCTGCTGGAAGGTGAACTTCAGTCCCAGTCTCAAATCTCTGGAAGACTGAAACAGGTTTCCCTCAAGAATTTCCCTGTATTTAGCGCCATCCATCATTCCTTCAATTCTGACCAGTTTCTCAGTCCCTGCCGATGGTGTTCTCGGGGTGATGAGAGGTGTTGGGTTTGCGCCAAACATAGCGTTTAGCTTGATGGCCAAAAAGCTAAGTTTTAGTCTCATCTGAGCAGAGTACCTTCTTCCATATGTTTGGGGAGTCTCCCACATGCCTTTTGGCGAACACCAAACGTGTTTGCTTATTTTTTTCTTTAAGCAATGGTTTTTTTCTGGCTACTCTTCCGTAAAACCCAGCTCTGTGGAGTGTACGGCTTAAAGTGGTCCTATGGACATATACTCCAATCTCCGCTGTGGAGCTTTGCAGCTCCTTCAGGGTTATCTTTGGTCTCTTTGTTGCCTCTCTGATTAATGCCCTCCTTGCCTGGTCTGTGAGTTTTGGTGGGCAGCCCTCTCTTGGCAGGTTTGTGGTGGTGCCATATTCTTTCCATTTTTTTATAATGGATTTAATAGCACTCCGTGGGATGTTCAAAGTTTCGGATATTGTTTTATAACCCAACCCTGATCTGTACTTCTACCCAACTTTGTCCCTGACCTGTTTGGAGAGCTCCTTAGTCTTCATGGTGCCGTTTGCTTGGTGGTGCCCCTTGCTTAGTGGTGTTGCAGACTCTGGGGCCTTTCAGAACAGGTGTGTATATACTGAGATCATGTGACAGATCATGTGACACTTAGATTGCACACAAGTGGACTTTATTTAACTAATAATGTGACTTCTGAAGGTAATTGGTTGCACCAGATCTTATTTAGGGGTTTCATAGCAAAGGGGGTGAATAAATATGCATGCACCCCTTTTCCGTTATTTATGTTTTAGAAGTTTTTTGAAACAAGTGGTCCTCTGTAGCTCAGCTGGTAGAGCACGGCGCTTGTAACGCCAAGGTAGTGGGTTCGATCCCCGGGACCACCCATACACAAAAATGTATGCACGCATGACTGTAAGTCGCTTTGGATAAAAGCGTCTGCTAAATGGCATATTATTATTATTATAAGTTATTTTTTTCATTTAACTTATTTTGTGTATGTCCATTACATGAAATCCAAATAAAAATCAATTTAAATTACAGGTTGTAATGCAACAAAATAGGAAAAATGCCAAGGGGGATGAATACTTTTGCAAGGCACTGTAAGTATGTAATTGTTGTGTTATTTGTTCACTCAGGTTCCCTTTATCTAATATTAGGTTTTGGTTGAAGATCTGATAACATTCAGTATCAAGAATATGCAAAAGTAGAGAAAATTAGAAAGGGGGCATTTACCTTTCACAGCATTGTAGGTCTGATAACCAACAATGACGAGTCAGCCAATAGACAGGAGGTAAGTGAACTGGCATTGTGGTGCAAGGACAACAACCTCTCCCTCAATGTCAGCAAAACAAAGGAGTTGATTGTTGACTTCAGAAAGCAGAGAAGGGTACATGCCCCGATCCACATCAACATGACTGCAGTAGAGAGAGTCAGCAGTTTTAAGTTCCTCTGTGTCCACATCATCGAGGACTGGACATGGACCAACAACACCACCCCTCTTGTCAAGAGAGCACAACAGCATCTCTACTTCTTAAGGCGGCTGAAGAAATTCGGCATGCCACACCCGGGTCCTCTCCAAATACTACCGCTGCACCATGGAGAGCTTCCTGATCGGTTACATCACGGCCTGGTATGGGAATTGCGAAGGCCTCAAGCGGGTGGTGAAGACGGCCCACTATATCACTTGGACCATGCTCCCACCCATCCAGGACATCGAGGACATTCCATCCAGGATATCTACTTGAAACGGTGGCTGAGGAAGGACCTCACACACCCCAGCCACGAGCTGTTGAGGTCTGATACCAGCAGGCTCAGAGACAGTTTCTATGTACAAGCAGTCAGACTGCTGAACACTTGAACTGGACTGACCACCTGCACTGACTCTCCGCACCTTAGCACACACACACACACACACACACATATATACATTCATGCTAAACACGACTTTTTATAGCTAATATTTACAGGCGTCCTGGGCCGTATACAGTGTTCCTCACTGAGTTCACTGAAATCCTATTGGACCTCGTAGTCATGGCAGATAATGTTCACATTTTTTGTAACTTACATATTAACATGGAGAGGTCCACAGACCCACTCCAAAAGGCTTTCGGAGCCATTATCGACTCAGTGTTTTTTTCCCCAACATGTCTCGGGACCTACGCATTGCCACAATCATTCTCTGGATTTAGCTTTGTCCCGTGGAATAGATATTGTGGATCTAAATGTTTTTCCTCATAATCACCACCATTTTATTACGTTTGCAATCGCAAAAAATAATAATTCGCTCAGACCCCAACCAAGGATTATCAACAGCCACGCTATAAAGATTACTAGATGCCCTTCCAGACTCCCTCCACCTACCCAAGGACGTCGGAGTACAAAAATCAGTGGTCTAAGGCACTGCATCGCAGTGCTAACTGTGCCACTAGAGATCCTGGTTCGAATCCAGGCTCTGTCGCAGCCGGCCGCGACCGGGAGACTCATGGGCGGCGCACAATTGGCCCAGCGTCGTCCAGGGTAGGGGAGGGAATGGCCGGCAGGGATGTAGCTCAGTTTATAGAGCATGGCGTTTGCAACGCCAGGGTTGTGGGTTTGATTCCCACGGGGGGCCAGTATAAAAAAAATATATATATGTATGTGTGACAGGTTAAAGGACATATTCATAGCCTGTTATACACTAAAAAGTATTAGTAAGTTCATGGTATGTAAGGATCTTAAAATATCTAAGGTTAAAAAGATTATGCATCCAGTACTAGTTCATAGAGATTGATAAAATGCATAAATGTGTTTAAAATCCGTCAAGAGTCAAAGGGTTAATATTGTAAGAGGAATGTGTAAATGTTATATTGACTACTTTAGTTTGTGGTGCCTAATTTAAGGGTAAAAGTGTTCATCTGTGATCTACTAAATGCTCTTAATCTATGAGCCTGAGATCGATTGCTCTGGTCTCCACCCAACTTCCTGGGGGAATCGCGGTCTTTTTCTCATTACACTAAATTTGTCAGTGAGGAAACATAACTGCGTCACGTTCGTGATTATTTCTCCCCTTTTTCAGGTACGTTATTGATATGAAACGAGTTAATTTGAATGTAATAACTTGCTAACCTGTGAAGAGAGTTTAAGGTATGTGTTAGTAACATCTTGAGGAAGTTAGAGTTAAGTTGAAGAGAGTTATTAGGTGCGTGTGTGACTGTAATCTGCTTGGTTGCAGCGATAGCTTCGTACTGAGAGTAGCTGCCATTTTATGCTAATTGTGAATGAATATGTGCGTTGTTAATATAATATTTGGGGTTATTTGTATAATGTGTTTCGAATACTTTGTTGACATGGTTGATAAATGTAGTTATGGGTTACTGAGCTAAAGCTACTTTGTGTTTGACAGTTATATTGAAACATTTGTATATGTTTTAGTGAATTACAGTTTATGCTGTTGTGACTTGAATAAGCTTTGTACCCTACAAAACTCTGGTTCCTGTAGATCTGTTGTTCTGTAAAATGTGGTATTTTTTGTAAAATCATTACACTAAATTTGTCAGTGAGGAAACATAACTGCGTCACGTTCGTGATTATTTCTTCCCTTTTTCAGGGGTGTAACATTTTGGAGGCTCCGCTGAGATTGCTGCTCAGATGTCCGGCTTCCACATCCTGGTCGCTGAATTCCGAGCCAGCTAAATCCCTACATAACAACCCAGGCAGGCTGCAGTGAGGAAAGTGTTGCTGTTCGAGGGGAGCTGGAAGTTGGGGGTTAAGTACGTGTCGACTGAGGCCGTTGAGAGACCATCAGAGACAGTAAGGACCACCTAATTCAGAGTCAACTCCTGCACAGTAAAGGTTCCTCCTGTCCTGTCAACATGACAACCGCCTTGGAAGAACTACAGGAAGAGGTAGTAGGAGAATTGCAAACCCTGACTAAAGACAAGTTACTAGACGTATGTGATTTCCTTGACATATCAGGCGAACAGAGAAGAGATGTTCAAGACAAATCCCGCATATCACTGATGACTCACATTATGATGTTCCTTGAAAGAGAGGAAGTTGCAGAGTTAGAAGATGGCGGCATGTCGGAATTATTGTTACTTAAAGACAAAATGACAGAGATGATCAGTGGCATAGATAGCAAGACAGGGCAAACTGACCATGATATTGAAACAGCCAGAACACATCACAGAATAGAGGGACTGAGAACTGTAACCCCACAACAAGGGGTGGGAACTGAGCAGAGTACTGCAGACCAAGCCAGTGATTCTCTGCGCCAGCCCCAACCCCCTGCCCATCTTCAGAGGAGCATGCAGCTCTCACCCAGTGCACAGCCCGGCTCATACTGGCGCAAAGAGTTAAAAATTTCTGGTCAGATAGGTGAACCGGGCCAGAAAGATAAACTGACTTTTTCCAGCCTTGCCCATCAGATTGAGAATGGACTTAACAGAGGCTATCCTGAGGTAGAAATAGTAGACGCAGTAATCAGGGCTATTTCTCCAGGCTCACAGCTACGCAGCTACTTGGAAGGTAAACCCCAGCTAACTCTTCCCACACTTAGATGCATCCTGCGTTCCCACTTCCAAGAGAAGAGTGCAACAGAGCTTTACAAACAGCTAGCTTCAGAAGCACAGCATAGCAAGGAGACCCCTCAAAGCTTCCTGATGCGCGTCTTAGATTTGAGGCAGAAAGTACTATTTGCGTCCCAGGAGTCAGAATCAGGGCTTAAGTATGACCCTGCCCTAGTCCAGCGCATGTGTTTACACACAGTCCTTACAGGTCTCCAGAGTGACAGTATCAGGATAGACATGCAGCCTCTCCTGCTTGATAGCGAAACATCAGATGAGGTTTTGCTAGAGAAGCTTAACATTGCTTGTGCTAATGAGTTAGAAAGACGAAACAAAAAAGCGTTTTAATGCCCCACAGCCTGCTACAACTGTAAGTGTAGTCCAGTTAGAAGATACGCCATCTGCAAAGTGTCCTGTGAAGGAAGCCAAAGCTAAGATACCCGCAGAACTGTTAACAGAGTTAGCTGAACTTAAGACAGGTGTAAGCTTCCCTAAAAGGTCTCAGTGCAGAGATTGCTCAGATTAAGGAGACATTACAGCAGCCTATGTTTCAGTCATCGCCTTATGCCCATGCCCCACTTCCAGTTAGGAGGCCAGATAGGGAACCCCAGCCACCTGTTTCCCAGCAGCAGTATTACAGCAACTACAGTCAGCCCCAAGCACCTGACCCTGCGCAGTATCAATATGCACCTAACCTGTATACCAACCGCTCTGCTCAAGCTCCAAGGAGGTGTTTTGTCTGCCAGCAGGCCAGAACAGATGCACGCTGCACACACTGCTTCCGATGTGGGAGTGGAGAACATTTTCAAGCTGGATGTAAAATCCGGGGAGTCAGACCATCCAAAGAGGCCCCTTTAAACGGGAAGGGTTACCGCTGAGGGACAAGTGTTAACCGTAGCTACCAAAAAGTCCCAGAAATGTGCAAATTGTGCCAGAGAAGATTCATTTGAGAACCTGAAACAATGTTCATCATGTAAAGAGACACTGTACTGTTCCAAAGGATGTCAAAACCAACATTGGACTAAACATAAGGAAAAATGCACTCACCTGAAAATTGACTCTACCTGTGAAAAGCTTTCCTGTACAGAAGAAAATGCCCACTCTTTACCATCCCTAGCTCAAGGTTGCCACCCCATAAGGTCACCTCGCTAGTCGGTAGACAGTGCCTTGTTGAGTGTCACCTGAATCGCCACCACCTCCAAGCTCTATGGGACACAGGCTCTCAGGTATCGGTCATTGATGAACGATGGAAAGCGGAATCTCTCCCAAACGCAAGGCTGAGGGATGTTTCAGAAATTCTGGACTCACCTGATGATCTAAGATTGACGGCAGCAAATGGGACTGAAATGCCGTACCTGGGATGGATTGAAACAACTTTTCGGTTAGCCTCTGAAACTGACCAAACGAAGGAACTGATCATCCCAGTGCTGGTAATGAAAGGCTGTCACCTATCTCATCCCATCATAGGTTTCAATGTTATTGAGCACATCCTGACAATGACCGAAAAGACTAAACGGTACAGTACAGTAAAAAAAGCTTTCCCAAGCCTCAAAAGAAATAAGGTGAGGGCTTTTATACAGGCTGTTAGCGCAGAACAGACAGATGAATACGCAGTGAAGACCAAGAAAGAGAAGGTTGCTGTACCAAAACACAGTAGCATTCAGATTGAGTGCCGGGTAGCTTCCCAGCCTTTCAAAGATGACATGACAATGCTTTTCCAGCCAGACCTGAACCCGCAGTGGCCAGATGAACTTGAGTTCTTTGACACACTAGTCAGAGTTAAGAAAGGTGTTTTTCCAGTTGTCATGCTTGATGTCTCTAACCCCACTGACCACGACATTGCCCTGCTAGGACGCACCATAATCGGTACAGTACAAACCATTATGACTGTGTTACCTGCCCAAGTCTTTGAAAAAGCTGTCACCCCAGCCACAGTGAATCACACTAGTGTTCAAACTCCATGTACTGCTACTGAACAGTGGGATCCACCAGTAGGTTTAAGTCACCTAACCGAAGAACAGAGAGAGGTTGTTAGGAAAATGCTTAGAGAAGAGTGTCACTCCTTCTCCAGATCAGACAATGACATTGGCTGCATTGAACGATTGAAAATGACTATTTCTCTAAAGGACTCTGAACCAGTCAAGCGCACATACATGTCAGTGCCCAGGCCACTGTATCAGGAGATGAAGGGTTACCTTCATGACCTCATAGCCCAGGGTTGGGTTAGGAAGTCAAACTCTTCATATTCTTCACCTGTCGTGTGCGTTAGGAAGAAGGACGGGACCCTCCGGTTGTGTATAGATTACAGAGACCTGAACAGAAAGACACATCCCGACCGCCAGCCCATCCCTCGGGTCCAGGACATCATGGACAGTTTAGGTGGTAATTCCTGGTTCTCCCTTTTAGATCAGGGAAAAGCATATCACCAAGGGTTCATCTCGGAAGAAAGCAGATCACTGACAGCATTTGTGACCCCATGGGGACTCTATGAGTGGATACGTATGCCATTCGGCCTCATGAACGCTCCTGCAGCTTTTCAGCGTTGTATGGAGGAATGTTTGGAAGGGCTCCGGGACAACATCTGCATTCCTTATCTGGACGACACGCTAGTTTTCAGTAAAACTTTCGACAGCCATGTGAATGATGTGCAAAAGGTTTTGCAGCGTCTCAGAGAGTATGGCATCAAACTCAAGCCAAGTAAGTGTGATCTCTTTAAACCCCAGGTCCGTTATTTGGGCAGAATAGTGTCTGCAGACGGCAGCAAAGTTGACCCAGCCGATTTTGAAGCAGTAAGAGCATTGAAAGAGATCAGACCACAGACTGTGGGCCAGCTCAGAAAAATGCTTGGTTTACTCACTTACTACAGACAGTACATCAAAGACTTTTCTAGGAGGGCCAGCTGTCTGTATGACCTCCTGAAAGCAGATTCAGAGAAATTACCTGACCACCCACGGAAAGCAAAAACAAAGAAAGTAAGTCATGTGGTGCCCTCAAACAAGCCAATCCTGTGGACTGACCAGCATCAACAGGCACTTGAACAGCTGATTGAGTGTCTGCTTCACCCACCAGTCTTAGGTTTCCCTGACTTCACTCAGCCATTTGTTGTACACACTGATGCGTCACACCAAGGCTTGGGAGCAGTTCTTTATCAAGAGCAAGATGGGAAGCTTAGGGTCATTGCTTATGGCTCTCGAACCTTAACAGCAGCTGAGAAGAACTATCACTACCACTCTGGCAAGCTAGAATTTCTAGCTCTAAAATGGGCAATCACTGATAAGTTCCATGATTATTTGTACTATGCTCCGACCTTCACTGTATACAGTGATAACAACCCGCTGAGCTACATTCTGTCTACTGCAAACTGAACGCAACCACTTCCAGGTGGGTTGCAGAATTGGCTGATTTCCACTTTACAATAAAGTACAGGCCAGGCAGAGAGAACGGTGATGCAGATGCTTTGTCGAGGATGCCACTGGATGTAGAGTCACTGATGAGAGAATGTTCTGAGGAGCTTCCACCAGACACCATTGCCGCCACTATACAAGCAGTAGAGGTACAGAAAGAGCCTTTTGTGCCTTGGTCAATTTCAGCTGCATCTATGTCAGTATCAGCTGAAGGTGAGACAACTACAGCAACAATCAGCTCGATCCCAAAAGAGGGGATAAGAGAGGCACAAGAGTCTGATCCGGTCATCCGTCCTGTGCTCGATTTCAAGCTGTCTGGTTCCAAACCGCCAGTTAAAGAGCAAAAGGAATTCAGTCCAAAGACAAAATGCCTATTCAGAGAATGGGACAAATTGACAATCGACAGTGATGGTATTCTTTACAGAATCACTACAGCCCGCAAGCAGTTAGTTCTACCAGAGCAGTACAAAGGTAAAGTGATGGAAGAGTTGCACAATAACATGGGACACCAAGGTACTGACCGCACTGTATCACTAGTACGTGACCGCTTCTTCTGGCCTTATATGCAATCTGACATTGAGCACTATGTGACTAAAACTTGTAGCTGTGTCAAGCAGAAAAAGCCAGGCCATGAAACAAGAGCTCCTCTGACAAACATTGTGACAACACAGCCATTTGAACTGGTATGTATAGATTTCCTCCATCTCGACAGATGCAAAGGGGGATATGAGTACATCCTCGTGATTGTTGATCATTTTACACGTTACACTCAAGCCTACGCCACCACATCAAAGTCAGGAAAAACTGCTGCAAATCTCATCTTCAATGACTTTGCCCTGAAGTTTGGGTTCCCCTCCCGCATCCACCATGACCAAGGGGGAGAATTCGAAAATCAGTTGTTCCATCAGTTAAAGAAACTCAGTGGCATGGCGGGGTCCAGAACAACACCCTACCACCCGATGGGGAACGGTCAAGTGGAACGAATGAACAGAACATTGTTGCAAATGCTAAAGACACTAACTGAGACACAAAAGTCAAACTGGAAGGAGTCTCTAAACAAACTGGTTTATGCCTATAACTGCACCCGTTGCGAAGTGACTGGCTATTCACCATTTTATCTTCTGTTTGGGAGATCCCCCAGGCTTCCAGTTGATATGTTCTTTGGATTGTGCACAGAGGCAGGTTCCAGTAACCAGCGAGACTACGTGGAGAACTGGAAACGAGGAATGGAAGAAGCATACGCCATTGCAAATGAAAATGCTCAGAAAGCTGCTGAAAGAAGTAAAAAGTACTATGACACTAAAGTTAGGAGTTCAGTGCTACAGCCTGGCGAGCGAGTTCTGATTAAAAACCTGACACCAAGAGGAGGACCAGGCAAACTCCGTAACTATTGGGAAGATCAAATTCACACAGTAGTGAGACAAATGGGTTCAGACCTGCCGATTTATGAGTTGAGACCAGAAAAGGGTAGGGGGACGCTCCCGGGTCCTGCACAGAAACCTGCTCATGTCCTGTGACCACTTACCTTTTGAGAAACAACCAGAAATGACTAAAGATGACAAAAGTAAGAAAAAGAGACATCAGCCTGGATCACAGCCTCTAGATTCTGATGAAGACAGCGGGGATGAATATGACCTTCATCATGAGCCGCTACAGGTCCCCACATTTCCTACAGTGCCTGAGAGGTATGCTGAACCAGCGAGAGAGTCGGAAAACAGGCCCCCCACCAGTGAAACAAACAGTTGCGGTGCCAGTTCCTGATACGCTACCAGCACAGCCTCTTGTTGAAAATCAGCTGGAGGAGAAAACAACAGTTAAAGAACTGCCTGCTGAGGAGATGAACTTGCCTGCTGAAAATGTGCTGGATGATCGTCCACTAAGTGCCTTTCCTTCATTAACTGCTGCTGCTGAACCTGAGGAACCAGCTTACCAGCTGCCACAAAGAGAGAGACACCCTCCAAGACGTATCACCTATGATCAGCTTGGTATCCCTTCCTGCTACAGTATCCAGCCACAGCCACAGTTGTTCCCTGTCTACCCTGCACCAGGACTGGTTCCATGGCTGCCATCACTACAGGGATATTACCTTCAGCCACCCTACATGTATGGACTTCAGCAAACTTGAGGCCACAGACAGAGTTGACATGTTTGACCATGGACTACTGACTGATTTCACAGACTTTCACGAGACAATTAGCAGACTATGCATAGAGATCATTAAAACTGATGGACTGTTGACAATAGTATGAGAAAAGACTGCTTATGGACTGTTTATACAGCTGGTCAACAGATATGGACTGTGAATATAACTTCTTGGTTCTATTTGAACTGTGAACTTTGACCTCTGCTCAAGGACTATCTTACAGAAGAGGATTTTCTACGTCCAGTGCTTATAGACTGTTTAAGAAGACAATGTTGGTAATGTTGGGACAACATTTATTTTGTCGGGGGAGAGTGTGACAGGTTAAAGGACATATTCATAGCCTGTTATACACTAAAAAGTATTAGTAAGTTCATGGTATGTAAGGATCTTAAAATATCTAAGGTTAAAAAGATTATGCATCCAGTACTAGTTCATAGAGATTGATAAAATGCATAAATGTGTTTAAAATCCGTCAAGAGTCAAAGGGTTAATATTGTAAGAGGAATGTGTAAATGTTATATTGACTACTTTAGTTTGTGGTGCCTAATTTAAGGGTAAAAGTGTTCATCTGTGATCTACTAAATGCTCTTAATCTATGAGCCTGAGATCGATTGCTCTGGTCTCCACCCAACTTCCTGGGGGAATCGCGGTCTTTTTCTCATTACACTAAATTTGTCAGTGAGGAAACATAACTGCGTCACGTTCGTGATTATTTCTCCCCTTTTTCAGGTACGTTATTGATATGAAACGAGTTAATTTGAATGTAATAACTTGCTAACCTGTGAAGAGAGTTTAAGGTATGTGTTAGTAACATCTTGAGGAAGTTAGAGTTAAGTTGAAGAGAGTTATTAGGTGCGTGTGTGACTGTAATCTGCTTGGTTGCAGCGATAGCTTCGTACTGAGAGTAGCTGCCATTTTATGCTAATTGTGAATGAATATGTGCGTTGTTAATATAATATTTGGGGTTATTTGTATAATGTGTTTCGAATACTTTGTTGACATGGTTGATAAATGTAGTTATGGGTTACTGAGCTAAAGCTACTTTGTGTTTGACAGTTATATTGAAACATTTGTATATGTTTTAGTGAATTACAGTTTATGCTGTTGTGACTTGAATAAGCTTTGTACCCTACAAAACTCTGGTTCCTGTAGATCTGTTGTTCTGTAAAATGTGGTATTTTGTAAAATCATTACACTAAATTTGTCAGTGAGGAAACATAACTGCGTCACGTTCGTGATTATTTCTTCCCTTTTTCAGGGGTGTAACATATTCACTAACTGTAAGTCGCTCTGGATAAGAGCGTCTGCTAAATGACTAAAATGTAAATGTAAATGTAACCGAAGATCTAAACTTAACTTCGCATTATACATTAGATGCAGTCGCACCGCTAAAAACCAAAAACATTTGTCACAAGAAACTAGCTCCCTGGTATACAGTAAATGTGAGAGCCCTGAAACAAGCTTCCAGAAAATTGCAACGGAAATGTCTCTACACCAAATTGGAAGTCTTCTGAGTTGCTTGGAAAGACAGTACCGTGCAATATCGAAAAGCCCTTGTTGCTGCATTATCAGCCTACTTTTCCATCCTGATTGAGGAGAATAAAGACAATTAAAAAAAAAATTTGATACTGTTGCAAAGCAGCATTCCCCAAGTGCGGATGGCCTTCACTTCAGCAGTGATGAATTCATGAACTTCTTCGACAAAAAGATCATGATCATTAGAAAGCAAATTACAGACTCCTCTTTGAACATGTGTATTTCTCCAAAACTCAGTTGTCCCGAGTCTGCAGAGAACTGCCAGGACCTCGGATCAATGGAGATACTCAATTTTTCTAATCCTGTATCTATCTCAAGTTTTTTATAATTCATGAAAATATTAATGGCCTCTAAACCTTCCAGCTGCCTTCTGGACGCTTTTCCAACTAAACTACTGAAAGAGCTACTTCCTGTGCTTGGCCCTCCTATGTTGAACATAATAAATGGCTCCCTATCCTCCGGATGTGTACCAAACTCACTAAAAGTGGCAGCCTCTCCTGAAAAAGCCAAACCTTGACCCGGAACCTACAGTTGAAGTTGGAAGTTTACATACACTTACTTTGGAGTCATTAAAACTTGTTTTTCAACCACTCCACACATTTCTTGTTGGTTAGGACATCTACTTTGTGCATGACACAAGTCATTTTTCCAACAACTGTTTACAGACAGATTATTTCACTTATAATTCACTGTATCACAATTCCAGTGGGTCAGCAGTTTACATACACTAAGTTGACTGTGCCTTTAAACAGCTTGGAAAATTCCAGAAAATGATGTCATGGCTTTAGAAGCTTCTGACATCATTTGAGTCAATTGGAGGTGTACCTGTGGATGTATTTCAAGGCCTACCTTCAAACTCAGTGCCTCTTTGCTTGACATCATGGGGAAATGAAAAGAAATCTGCCAAGACCTCAAAAAAGAAATTGTAGACCTCCACAAGTCTGGTTCATCCTTGGGAGCAATTTCCAAACGCCTGAAGGTACCACGTTCATCTGTACAAACAACAGTATGCAAGTATAAACACCATGGGACCACACAGCCGTCATACCACTCAGGAAGAAGTCTCCTAGAGATGAACGTACTTTGGTGCAAAAAGTGCAAATCAATCCCAGAACAACAGCAAAGGACCTTGTGAAGATGCTGGAGGAAACAGGTACAAAAGTATCTATATCCACAGTAAAACTAGTCCTATATCGACATAACCTGAAAGGCCACTCAGCAAGGAAGAAGCCACTGCTCCAAAACCACCATAAAAAAGACAGACTACGGTTTGCAACTGCACATGGGGACAAAGATCGTACTTTTTGGAGAAATGTCCGCTGGTCTGATTAAACAAAAATAGAACTGTTTGGCCATAATGACCATCGTTATATTTGGAGGAAAAAGGGGGATGCTTGCAAGCTGAAGAACACCATCCCAACCGTGAAGCACAGGGGTGGGGTGCTTTGCTGCAGGAGGGACTGGTGCACTTCACAAAATAGATGGCATCATGAGGAAAGAAAATGATGTGGATATATTGAAGCAACATCTCAAGACATCAGTCAGGAAGTTAAAGCTTGGTTGCAAATGGGTCTTCCAAATGGACAATGACCCCAAGCATACTTCCAAAGATGTGGCAAAATGGCTTAAGGACAACAAAGTCAAGGTAATGGAGTGGCCATCACAAAGCCCTGACCTCAATCCTATAGAACATTTGTGGACAGAACTGAAAAAGCGTGTGCGAGCAAGGAGGCCTACAAACCTGACTCAGTTACACCAGCTCTGTCAGGAGGAATGGGCCAAAATTCACCCAACTTATTGTGGGAAGCTTGTGGAAGGCTACCCGAAATGTTTGACCCAAGTTAAACAATTTAAAGGCAATGCTAACAAATACTAATTGAGTGTATATAAACGTCTAACCCACTGGGAATGTGATGAAATAAATAAAATATGAAATAAATCATTCTCTCTACTATTATTCTGACATTTCACATTCTTAAAATAAAGTGGTGATCCTAACTGACCTAAGACAGGGCATTTTTACTAGGATTGAATGTCAGGAATTGTGAAAAACTGAGTTTAAATGTATTTGGCTAAGGTGTATGTAAACTTCCGACTTCAACTGTATATAGAATCTCCAATTCCTCTCAAAAATTGTAGAAAAAGCTGTTGCTCATCAACTCACTGCCTTCCTGAAGACAAATCATGTATACGAAACGCTCCAGTCTGGTTTTAGACCAGTAAATGACCTTTTAATGGCGTCAGACCAAAGCTCTACATCTGTCCTTGTGCTCCTAGACCTTAGTGTCGCTTTTGACATCATCGATCACCACATTCTTTTGGAGAGATTGGAAATTCTAATTGGTCTATGTGGACATGTTCTTGCCTGGTTCTGTCCTCTGACAAATCAATGGTAGGTTTCGGTGTTCCTCAAGGTTCCGTTTTAGGACTACTATTGTTTTCACTATATATGCTACCTCTTGGTGTTGTCATTCGGAAACACAATGTCAACTTTCACTGCTATGCAGATGACACACAGCTGTATATTTCGATGAAACATGGTGAAGCTCCAAAATTGCCTAACCTGGAAGCCTGTGTTTCAGACATAAGGAAGTGAATGAAACAAAGAGATCTGCTGTATGATCTGACAATGAATCTTATCTTGATGGTTGTACAGTCGTCTCAAATAAAACTTGGCTTTACTCTGGACCCTGATCTCTCTTTTGACGAATATATCAAACATATTTCAAGAGCATCTTCGTAACATTGCAAAAAATCTGAAACCTTTTGTTTCATGGACTTGCTCCTACCTATCTCTCCGATTAGGTCCTGCCGTACATACCTACACATACGCAACGGTCACAAGACACAGGCCTCCTTATTGTTCCTAGAATTTCTAAGTAAACAGCTGGAGGAAGGGTTTTCTCCTTTTATGTAATGGTCTGCCGATCCATGTGAGAGACGCAGACTCAGTCTCAACCTTTAAGTCTTTACTGAAGACTCATCTCTTCAGTAGGTCCTATGATTGAGTGCAGTCTGGCCCAGGGGTCAGACCAAGGCGCAGCGTGATATGCATACATGTTTATTTTAAACTTAATAAACAACGACAAAACAATAAACCAACGAAACGTGACGTCCAAAGGTAACACACAACAAACCTCACACGGAACAAGATCCCACAACCCACTAGTGCCAATAGGCTGCCTAAGTATGCTCCCCAATCAGAGACAATGAGCGACAGCTGCCTCTGATTGGGAACCACACCGGCCAACATAGATCTAAACCTACTAGATCCTATAACATAGAACAAGCACAACAAGGAATATACACACCCTGACTCAACATATAATCGTCCCCTGAGTCAGGGCGTGACAACCATGTGTATCCTATACATGCGACTATGTACAACTCGTGTTAGAAGTTCAGAACGAGAAAGTGTTGGCTATATTGAAATAATGACACTCAAATTAAAATCATTAAACTGAATAATTAGGATTTTTATCAGCCTAATCGAGGTGTAGATTACATCTCACATTCCAATGTTCGAACTTGTAAACAAGGCTGCATGGGATTTCTCTTAATGCCAGCTTTAGGTATAATGCCGGGAGCCGCTTGTGGATTGACAGCTCTAACGCGGTCCCACCTCCGACACCGCCAAAAGAACCGCTATGTGGATGTCGGCTAAAGCGGATATGATTTAATCAAGCCCTGTAAAGTCGCATTAGCCCTGTAAAGGGCTTTTATTGATGGATTTATTGATAGATTACATAATGCCAATGGACAGTTCAGCCAGAGAGAACCAGACATTTTTCGTCATTTCATTCACCTTTTCCGTGACCTTGAACCTGCCAAGAGTAGACTGGGACTGCCTGGGGCTAAATGTGTGCGAGTGCCTTATTGACGTGTTAATGATAGAGTACCAGATAACCTCTGTCTCACTTCATCCCTGCTGATGTACAGTGCAGTGCAGACAGCTAGAAAATAACATGTTGTAAGATACAGGGCTCTATTTTCGGCTGGCAATAAGGCGGCACTAGTGTCAAACGCACGCTCTTTGGCAATTTCGACTAGTAAAAGCCAGCGCACTGCTGGCACCAGGGTTGGTAATGTACAGTGGGGGAAAAAAGTATTTAGTCAGCCACCAATTGTGCAAGTTCTCCCACTTAAAAAGATGAGAGAGGCCTGTAATATTCATCATAGGTACACGTAAACTATGACAGACAAAATGAGAAAAAATCCAGAAAATCACATTGTAGGATTTTTTATGAATTTATTTGCAAATTATGGTGGAAAATAAGTATTTGGTCAATAACAAAAGTTTCACAATACTTTGTTATATACCCTTTGTTGGCAATGACACAGGTCAAACGTTTTCTGTAAGTCTTCACAAGGTTTTCACACACTGTTGCTGGTATTTTGGCCCATTCCTCCATGCAGATCTCCTCTAGAGCAGTGATGTTTTGGGGCTGTCGCTGGGCAACACGGACTATCAACTCCCTCCAAAGATTTTCTATGGGGTTGAGATCTGGAGACTGGCTAGGCCACTCCAGGACCTTGAAATGCTTCTTACGAAGCCACTCCTTCGTTGCCCGGGCGGTGTGTTTGGGATCATTGTCATGCTGAAAGACCCAGCCACGTTTCATCTTCAATGCCCTTGCTGATGGAAGGAGGTTTTCACTCAAAATATCACGATACATGGCCCCATTCATTCTTTCCTTTACACGGATCAGTTGTCCTGGTCCCTTTGCAGAAAAACAGCCCCAAAGCATGATGTTTTCACCCCCATGATTCACAGTAGGTATGGTGTTCTTTGGATGCAATTCAGCATTCTTTGTCCTCCAAACACGACGAGTTGAGTTATATTTTGGTTTCAACTGACCATATGACATTCTCCCAATCCTCTTCTGGATCATCCAAATGCACTGTTGCAAACTTCAGACGGGCCTGGACATGTACTGGCTTAAGCAGGGGGACACGTCTTGCACTGCAGGATTTGAGTCCCTGGCGGCGTAGTGTGTTACTGATGGTAGGCTTTGTTACTTTGGTCCCAGCTCTCTGAAGGTCATTCACTAGGTCCCCCTGTGTGGTTCTGGGATTTTTGCTCACCGTTCTTGTGATCATTTTGACCCCACGGTGTGAGATCTTGCGTGGAGCCCCAGATCGAGGGAGATTATCAGTGGTCTTGTATGTCTTCCATTTCCTAATAATTGCTCCCACAGTTGATTTCTTCAAACCAAGCTGCTTACCTATTGCAGATTCAGTCTTCCCAGCCTGGTGCAGGTCTACAATATTGTTTCTGGTGTCCTTTGACAGCTCTTTGGTCTTGGCCATAGTGGAGTTTGGAGTGTGACTGTTTGAGGTTGTGGACAGGTGTCTTTTATACTGATAACAAGTTCAAACAGGTGCCATTAATACAGGTAACGAGTGGAGGACAGAGGAGCCTCTTAAAGAAGAAGTTACAGGTCTGTGAGAGCCAGAAATCTTGCTTGTTTGTAGGTGACCAAATACTTATTTTCCACCATAATTTGCAAATAAATTCATAAAAATCCTACAATGTGATTTTCTGAAAAAAAAATCTCAATTTGTCTGTCATAGTTGACGTGTACCTATGATGAAAATTACAGGCCTCTCTCATCTTTTTAAGTGGGAGAACTTGCACAATTGGTGGCTGACTAAATAATTTTTTCCCCCACTGTACCTGTCTTATATCAGCTCGCTTACGCTGAGGTGGGAGGGGTGGAAATATTTGTGGAGGGTCCTTAAAAATGTGTGCCAATGTGCCAATTTCAAGCAGCGCTACTGGTGATATTTAAGACTCACCAAAAGATGGTCTTAGTTGTAAAAAAATTGGTTATGGCATCTATTTTGCCAGCGGAGGCGCACAGTAGCCTAATCAGTAGCCTAGTTTGGACTCATACTTCAGTGCCATGAAAAAGTATTCACCCCCTTTCTGATTTTCTCTATTTTTGCATATTTTTGACACTGTGACGATCCCGGCTGTCTGAGTCGGGTCCTGTCTGGTGACTAGTGTTCCTGCTCGTATTCTCCAGTTTCCCGAGGGTTCGGGAACGCTCCGGGGAGCGCTCTGGTTTTCCGCACCTGCATCTGTTACACCCCTGAAAAAGGGGAGAAATAATCACGAACGTGACGCGAGTTATGTTTCCTCACTGACAAATTTAGTGTAATGATTTTACAAAAATACCACATTTTACAGAACAACAGATCTACAGGAACCAGAGATTTGTAGGGTACAAAGCTTATTCAAGTCACAACAGCATAAACTGTAATTCACTAAAACATATACAAATGTTTCAATATAACTGTCAAACACAAAGTAGCTTTAGCTCAGTAACCCATAACTACATTTATCAACCATGTCAACAAAGTATTCGAAACACATTATACAAATAACCCCAAATATTATATTAACAACGCACATATTCATTCACAATTAGCATAAAATGGCAGCTACTCTCAGTACGAAGCTATCGCTGCAACCAAGCAGATTACAGTCACACACGCACCTAATAACTCTCTTCAACTTAACTCTAACTTCCTCAAGATGTTACTAACACATACCTTAAACTCTCTTCACAGGTTAGCAAGTTATTACATTCAAATTAACTCGTTTCATATCAATAACGTACCTGAAAAAGGGGAGAAATAATCACGAACGTGACGCAGTTATGTTTCCTCACTGACAAATTTAGTGTAATGAGAAAAAGACCGCGATTCCCCCAGGAAGTTGGGTGGAGACCAGAGCAATCGATCTCAGGCTCATAGATTAAGAGCATTTAGTAGATCACAGATGAACACTTTTACCCTTAAATTAGGCACCACAAAATAAAGTAGTCAATATAACATTTACACATTCCTCTTACAATATTAACCCTTTGACTCTTGACGGATTTTAAACACATTTATGCATTTTATCAATCTCTATGAAGTAGTACTGGATGCATAATCTTTTAACCTTAGATATTTTAAGATCCTTACATACCATGAACTTACTAATACTTTTTAGTGTATAACAGGCTATGAATATGTCCTTTAACCTGTCACACTCTCCCCGACAAAATAAATGTTGTCCCAACATTACCAACATTATCTTCTTAAACAGTCTATAAGCACTGGACGTAGAAAATCCTCTTCTGTAAGCTAGTCCTTGAGCAGAGGTCAAAGTTCACAGTTCAAATAGAACCAAGAAATTATATTCACAGTCCATATCTGTTGACCAGCTGTATAAACAGTCCATAAGCAGTCTTTTTCTCATACTATTGTCAACAGTCCATCAGTTTTAATGATCTATATGCATAGTCTGCTAATTGTCTTGTGAAAGTCTGTGAAATCAGTCAGTAGTCCATGGTCAAACATGTCAACTCTGTCTGTGGCCTCAAGTTTGCTGAAGTCCATACATGTAGGGTGGCTGAAGGTAATATCGCTGTAGTGATGGCAGCCATGGAACCAGTCCTGGTGCAGGGTAGACAGGGAACAACTGTGGCTGTGGCTGTATACTGTAGCAGGAAGGGATACCAAGCTGATCATAGGTGATACGTCTTGGAGGGTGTCTCTCTCTTTGTGGCAGCTGGTAAGCTGGTTCCTCAGGTTCAGCAGCAGCAGTTAATGAAGGAAAGGCACTTAGTGGACGATCATCAGGCACATTTTCAGCAGGCAAGTTCATCTCCTCAGCAGGCAGTTCTTTAACTGTTGTTTTCTCCTCCAGCTGATTTTCAACAAGCGGCTGTGCTGGTAGCATATCAGGAACTGGCACCGCAACTGTTTGTTTCACTGGTGGGGGCCTGTTTTCCGACTCTCTCGCTGGTTCAGCATACCTCTCAGGTACTGTAGGAAATGTGGGGACCTGTAGCGGCTCATGATGAAGGTCATATTCATCCCCGCTGTCTTCATCAGAATCTAGAGGCTGTGATCCAGGCTGATGTCTCTTTTTCTTACTTTTGTCATCTTTAGTCATTTCTGGTTGTCTCTCAAAAGGTAAGTGGTCACAGGACATGAGCAGGTTTCTGTGCAGGACCCGGGAGCGTCCCCTACCCTTTTCTGGTCTCAACTCATAAATCGGCAGGTCTGAACCCATTTGTCTCACTACTGTGTGAATTTGATCTTCCCAATAGTTACGGAGTTTGCCTGGTCCTCCTCTTGGTGTCAGGTTTTTAATCAGAACTCGCTCGCCAGGCTGTAGCACTGAACTCCTAACTTTAGTGTCATAGTACTTTTTACTTCTTTCAGCAGCTTTCTGAGCATTTTCATTTGCAATGGCGTATGCTTCTTCCATTCCTCGTTTCCAGTTCTCCACGTAGTCTCGCTGGTTACTGGAACCTGCCTCTGTGCACAATCCAAAGAACATATCAACTGGAAGCCTGGGTGATCTCCCAAACAGAAGATAAAATGGTGAATAGCCAGTCACTTCGCAACGGGTGCAGTTATAGGCATAAACCAGTTTGTTTAGAGACTCCTTCCAGTTTGACTTTTGTGTCTCAGTTAGTGTCTTTAGCATTTGCAACAATGTTCTGTTCATTCGTTCCACTTGACCGTTCCCCATCGGGTGGTAGGGTGTTGTTCTGGACCCCGCCATGCCACTGAGTTTCTTTAACTGATGGAACAACTGATTTTCGAATTCTCCCCCCTTGGTCATGGTGGATGCGGGAGGGGAACCCAAACTTCAGGGCAAAGTCATTGAAGATGAGATTTGCAGCAGTTTTTCCTGACTTTGATGTGGTGGCGTAGGCTTGAGTGTAACGTGTAAAATGATCAACAATCACGAGGATGTACTCATATCCCCCTTTGCATCTGTCGAGATGGAGGAAATCTATACATACCAGTTCAAATGGCTGTGTTGTCACAATGTTTGTCAGAGGGAGCTCTTGTTTCATGGCCTGGCTTTTTCTGCTTGACACAGCTACAAGTTTTAGTCACATAGTGCTCAATGTCAGATTGCATATAAGGCCAGAAGAAGCGGTCACGTACTAGTGATACAGTGCGGTCAGTACCTTGGTGTCCCATGTTATTGTGCAACTCTTCCATCACTTTACCTTTGTACTGCTCTGGTAGAACTAACTGCTTGCGGGCTGTAGTGATTCTGTAAAGAATACCATCACTGTCGATTGTCAATTTGTCCCATTCTCTGAATAGGCATTTTGTCTTTGGACTGAATTCCTTTTGCTCTTTAACTGGCGGTTTGGAACCAGACAGCTTGAAATCGAGCACAGGACGGATGACCGGATCAGACTCTTGTGCCTCTCTTATCCCCTCTTTTTGGGATCGAGCTGATTGTTGCTGTAGTTGTCTCACCTTCAGCTGATACTGACATAGATGCAGCTGAAATTGACCAAGGCACAAAAGGCTCTTTCTGTACCTCTACTGCTTGTATAGTGGCGGCAATGGTGTCTGGTGGAAGCTCCTCAGAACATTCTCTCATCAGTGACTCTACATCCAGTGGCATCCTCGACAAAGCATCTGCATCACCGTTCTCTCTGCCTGGCCTGTACTTTATTGTAAAGTGGAAATCAGCCAATTCTGCAACCCACCTGGAAGTGGTTGCGTTCAGTTTTGCAGTAGACAGAATGTAGCTGAGCGGGTTGTTATCACTGTATACAGTGAAGGTCGGAGCATAGTACAAATAATCATGGAACTTATCAGTGATTGCCCATTTTAGAGCTAGAAATTCTAGCTTGCCAGAGTGGTAGTGATAGTTCTTCTCAGCTGCTGTTAAGGTTCGAGAGCCATAAGCAATGACCCTAAGCTTCCCATCTTGCTCTTGATAAAGAACTGCTCCCAAGCCTTGGTGTGACGCATCAGTGTGTACAACAAATGGCTGAGTGAAGTCAGGGAAACCTAAGACTGGTGGGTGAAGCAGACACTCAATCAGCTGTTCAAGTGCCTGTTGATGCTGGTCAGTCCACAGGATTGGCTTGTTTGAGGGCACCACATGACTTACTTTCTTTGTTTTTGCTTTCCGTGGGTGGTCAGGTAATTTCTCTGAATCTGCTTTCAGGAGGTCATACAGACAGCTGGCCCTCCTAGAAAAGTCTTTGATGTACTGTCTGTAGTAAGTGAGTAAACCAAGCATTTTTCTGAGCTGGCCCACAGTCTGTGGTCTGATCTCTTTCAATGCTCTTACTGCTTCAAAATCGGCTGGGTCAACTTTGCTGCCGTCTGCAGACACTATTCTGCCCAAATAACGGACCTGGGGTTTAAAGAGATCACACTTACTTGGCTTGAGTTTGATGCCATACTCTCTGAGACGCTGCAAAACCCTTTTGCACATCATTCACATGGCTGTCGAAAGTTTTACTGAAAACTAGCGTGTCGTCCAGATAAGGAATGCAGATGTTGTCCCGGAGCCCTTCCAAACATTCCTCCATACAACGCTGAAAAGCTGCAGGAGCGTTCATGAGGCCGAATGGCATACGTATCCACTCATAGAGTCCCCATGGGGTCACAAATGCTGTCAGTGATCTGCTTTCTTCAGAGATGAACCCTTGGTGATATGCTTTTCCCTGATCTAAAAGGGAGAACCAGGAATTACCACCTAAACTGTCCATGATGTCCTGGACCCGAGGGATGGGCTGGCCGGTCGGGATGTGTCTTTCTGTTCAGGTCTCTGTAATCTATACACAACCGGAGGGTCCCGTCCCTTCTTCCTAACGCACCACGACAGGTGAAGAATATGAAGAGTTTGACTTCCTAACCCAACCCTGGGCTATGAGGTCATGAAGGTAACCCTTCATCTCCTGATACAGTGGCCTGGGCACTGACATGTATGTGCGCTTGACTGGTTCAGAGTCCTTTAGAGAAATAGTCATTTTCAATCGTTCAATGCAGCCAATGTCATTGTCTGATCTGGAGAAGGAGTGACACTCTTCTCTAAGCATTTTCCTAACAACCTCTCTCTGTTCTTCGGTTAGGTGACTTAAACCTACTGGTGGATCCCACTGTTCAGTAGCAGTACATGGGGTTTGAACACTGGTGTGATTCACTGTGGCTGGGGTGACAGCTTTTTCAAAGACTTGGGCAGGTAACACAGTCATAATGGTTTGTACTGTACCGATTATGGTGCGTCCTAGCAGGGCAATGTCGTGGTCAGTGGGGTTAGAGACATCAAGCATGACAACTGGAAAAACACCTTTCTTAACTCTGACTAGTGTGTCAAAGAACTCAAGTTCATCTGGCCACTGCGGGTTCAGGTCTGGCTGGAAAAGCATTGTCATGTCATCTTTGAAAGGCTGGGAAGCTACCCGGCACTCAATCTGAATGCTACTGTGTTTTGGTACAGCAACCTTCTCTTTCTTGGTCTTCACCGCGTATTCATCTGTCTGTTCTGCGCTAACAGCCTGTATAAAAGCCCTCACCTTATTTCTTTTGAGGCTTGGGAAAGCTTTTTTCACTGTGCTGTACCGTTTAGTCTTTTCGGTCCTTGTCAGGATGTGCTCAATAACATTGAAACCTATGATGGGATGAGATAGGTGACAGCCTTTCATTACCAGCACTGGGATGATCAGTTCCTTCGTTTGGTCAGTTTCAGAGGCTAGCCGAAAAGTTGTTTCAATCCATCCCAGGTACGGCATTTCAGTCCCATTTGCTGCCGTCAATCTTAGATCATCAGGTGAGTCCAGAATTTCTGAAACATCCCTCAGCCTTGCGTTTGGGAGAGATTCCGCTTTCCATCGTTCATCAATGACCGATACCTGAGAGCCTGTGTCCCATAGAGCTTGGAGGTGGTGGCGATTCAGGTGACACTCAACAAGGCACTGTCTACCGACTAGCGAGGTGACCTTATGGGGGTGGCAACCTTGAGCTAGGGATGGTAAAGAGTGGGCATTTTCTTCTGTACAGGAAAGCTTTTCACAGGTAGAGTCAATTTTCAGGTGAGTGCATTTTTCCTTATGTTTAGTCCAATGTTGGTTTTGACATCCTTTGGAACAGTACAGTGTCTCTTTACATGATGAACATTGTTTCAGGTTCTCAAATGACTCTTCTCTGGCACAATTTGCACATTTCTGGGACTTTTTGGTAGCTACGGTTAACACTTGTCCCTCAGCGGTAACCCTTCCCCGTTTAAAGGGGCCTCTTTGGATGGTCTGACTCCCCGGATTTTACATCCAGCTTGAAAATGTTCCTCACTCCCACATCGGAAGCAGTGTGTGCAGCGTGCATCTGTTCTGGCCTGCTGGCAGACAAAACACCTCCTTGGAGCTTGAGCAGAGCGGTTGGTATACAGGTTAGGTGCATATTGATACTGCGCAGGGTCAGGTGCATGGGGCTGACTGTAGTTGCGTGTAATACTGCTGCTGGGAAACAGGTGGCTGGGGTTCCCTATCTGGCCTCCTAACTGGAAGTGGGGCATGGGCATAAGGCGATGACTGAAACATAGGCTGCTGTAATGTCTCCTTAATCTGAGCAATCTCTGCACTGAGACCTTTTAGGGAAGCTACACCTGTCTTAAGTTCAGCTAACTCTGTTAACAGTTCTACGGGTATCTTAGCTTTGGCTTCCTTCACAGGACACTTTGCAGATGGCGTATCTTCTAACTGAGCTACACTTACAGTTGTAGCAGGCTGTGGGGCATTAAAACGCTTTTTGTTTCGTCTTTCTAACTCATTAGCACAAGCAATGTTAAGCTTCTCTAGCAAAACCTCATCTGATGTTTCGCTATCAAGCAGGAGAGGCTGCATGTCTATCCTGATACTGTCACTCTGGAGACCTGTAAGGACTGTGTGTAAACACATGCGCTGGACTAGGGCAGGGTCATACTTAAGCCCTGATTCTGACTCCTGGGACGCAAATAGTACTTTCTGCCTCAAATCTAAGACGCGCATCAGGAAGCTTTGAGGGGTCTCCTTGCTATGCTGTGCTTCTGAAGCTAGCTGTTTGTAAAGCTCTGTTGCACTCTTCTCTTGGAAGTGGGAACGCAGGATGCATCTAAGTGTGGGAAGAGTTAGCTGGGGTTTACCTTCCAAGTAGCTGCGTAGCTGTGAGCCTGGAGAAATAGCCCTGATTACTGCGTCTACTATTTCTACCTCAGGATAGCCTCTGTTAAGTCCATTCTCAATCTGATGGGCAAGGCTGGAAAAAGTCAGTTTATCTTTCTGGCCCGGTTCACCTATCTGACCAGAAATTTTTAACTCTTTGCGCCAGTATGAGCCGGGCTGTGCACTGGGTGAGAGCTGCATGCTCCTCTGAAGATGGGCAGGGGGTTGGGGCTGGCGCAGAGAATCACTGGCTTGGTCTGCAGTACTCTGCTCAGTTCCCACCCCCTTGTTGTGGGGTTACAGTTCTCAGTCCCTCTATTCTGTGATGTGTTCTGGCTGTTTCAATATCATGGTCAGTTTGCCCTGTCTTGCTATCTATGCCACTGATCATCTCTGTCATTTTGTCTTTAAGTAACAATAATTCCGACATGCCGCCATCTTCTAACTCTGCAACTTCCTCTCTTTCAAGGAACATCATAATGTGAGTCATCAGTGATATGCGGGATTTGTCTTGAACATCTCTCTCTCTGTTCGCCTGATATGTCAAGGAAATCACATACGTCTAGTAACTTGTCTTTAGTCAGGGTGTGCAATTCTCCTACTACCTCTTCCTGTAGTTCTTCCAAGGCGGTTGTCATGTTGACAGGACAGGAGGAACCTTTACTGTGCAGGAGTTGACTCTGAATTAGGTGGTCCTTACTGTCTCTGATGGTCTCTCAACGGCCTCAGTTGACACGTACTTAACCCCCCAACTTCCAGCTCCCCTCGAACAGCAACACTTTCCTCACTGCAGCCTGCCTGGGTTGTTATGTAGGGATTTAGCTGGCTCGGAATTCAGCGACCAGGATGTGGAAGCCGGACATCTGAGCAGCAATCTCAGCGGAGCCTCCAAAATGTTACACCCCTGAAAAAGGGGGAGAAATAATCACGAACGTGACGCAGTTATGTTTCCTCACTGACAAATTTAGTGTAATGATTTTACAAAAATACCACATTTTACAGAACAACAGATCTACAGGAACCAGAGATTTGTAGGGTACAAAGCTTATTCAAGTCACAACAGCATAAACTGTAATTCACTAAAACATATACAAATGTTTCAATATAACTGTCAAACACAAAGTAGCTTTAGCTCAGTAACCCATAACTACATTTATCAACCATGTCAACAAAGTATTCGAAAACACATTATACAAATAACCCCAAATATTATATTAACAACGCACATATTCATTCACAATTAGCATAAAATGGCAGCTACTCTCAGTACGAAGCTATCGCTGCAACCAAGCAGATTACAGTCACACACGCACCTAATAACTCTCTTCAACTTAACTCTAACTTCCTCAAGATGTTACTAACACATACCTTAAACTCTCTTCACAGGTTAGCAAGTTATTACATTCAAATTAACTCGTTTCATATCAATAACGTACCTGAAAAAGGGGGAGAAATAATCACGAACGTGACGCAGTTATGTTTCCTCACTGACAAATTTAGTGTAATGAGAAAAAGACCGCGATTCCCCCAGGAAGTTGGGTGGAGACCAGAGCAATCGATCTCAGGCTCATAGATTAAGAGCATTTAGTAGATCACAGATGAACACTTTTACCCTTAAATTAGGCACCACAAAATAAAGTAGTCAATATAACATTTACACATTCCTCTTACAATATTAACCCTTTGACTCTTGACGGATTTTAAACACATTTATGCATTTTATCAATCTCTATGAAGTAGTACTGGATGCATAATCTTTTTTAACCTTAGATATTTTAAGATCCTTACATACCATGAACTTACTAATACTTTTTAGTGTATAACAGGCTATGAATATGTCCTTTAACCTGTCACACATCCCATCAGCAATCTGCACACCTGGTCCTGATCATCACCCTTCTTAGGCTCTGGCCCAACATCCAGTTCCTGCCGGATCGTTAGCCATGAACAGTATGTTTGTCAGCGTATCAGCCTTTGAGTTCTAGCGTTAGTTTTGTTGTTTTGCACCTTGTTGATTTGCTGTGTACTCACCTCCGTTTTGTTCTGTCTGCAGTCTCTCACCGGAACCTTCACCCAACCTCTGCCTGATGGTCGGCGGCTGCCGAGCCAGTACCGGACCAACCACTGCACCCTCAACAACCCATCCACGCCACCCGCTCTGTTCCCTGGATTATTCAGCTTCACTCGGACTCTATAAATAAACACTCACCTTTGTCTCACGTACCGTGTCCTGGTCTGCTTCTGGGTTCTGGCTTAGTTAACCGTGACAGAACGATCCGGCCAGTAATGAACCCAGCGGACCTGGACTCTGTTCGCCATGCTATTACCCAGCAGGAGAAGATGTTGGGCCATCATAGCACGGTACTACAGGAGATCGCGTTGTCAGTTCGGAACCTTTCTACCGGTCTGACGGAGGTCCAGAACCAACGCAAGTGTCCGGTGGAGGATCCACTACCGGTTTCACCCATCTCGCCTGCCGCTTCTGAAGCTGTGTCCATCCGTGAGCCCAAGGTTCCGACGCCGGATAAGTATGAGGGAGAGCTGGGAAGATGCCGTTCCTTCCTTATGCAGTGTGGACTAGTGTTCGATCTACAGCCCTACTCTTATGCCACAGACAAGGCTAGGATAGCCTTTGTGATTGAGTTGCTGCGTGGTCGAGCGCTGGAGTGGGCTTCAGCCGTTTGGGAACGACAGGATCCCTGCATGGCTTCATACCAGGGGTTCACGGCCGAGATGAGGAAGCTCTTCGACCATTCCGTCCGAGGGAGGGACGCAGCTAGGCGCCTGTTTTCGCTTCGCCAAGGAACTCGCAGCGTGGCCGACTTCGTGATCGAGTTCAAGACGTTGGCTGTGGAGAGTGGGTGGAACGAGGAGTCTCTGCAAGCGGCCTTTTACCAGGGTCTGTCGGAGCAGCTCAAGGATGAGTTGATCTCCTATCCGGAGCCTAGTGACCTGGACAGCTTGGTAGCTTTGTCTATTCGGGTGGATAATCGAGTCCGAGAGCGAAGGAGGGAGAAGCAAGGGGTCCCGTCCAACCGATCAGCTTCTCAGGATCCAGTCGGGTCGTCAAACTGCGCGGCTCGCTAAAGTTGGGAGGACTTTTAGCGAGCCAGTTTCGACCTCTCAATACCTCTGTCAGACCCCGTTTCCCGGCTACCCTTATGAACAGGAATCAGAGCTTAGCGATTAACGCGTTTATCGATTCAGGTGCCGATGGAAGCTTTCTAGATGCCGAGTTGGTGGAACAGCTGGGGCTTTCCAAGGAGCAATTGCCGGAAGCCATTGAAGCTACCACTCTGAACGGCAGTAGTCTGGCACGTATCACGATGAGGACTGAACCGGTTAAGATGCGGTTGTCGGGGAATCATTCTGAGATGATTTCATTCTTCATTCTGCCGTCTTCCCATGTTCCTCTGGTCCTTGGATACCCCTGGCTGAAGGAACACAATCCCACGTTCGATTGGGTGACGGGCAAGGTAACGAGTTGGAGCCTTGATTGTCATGCTAACTGTCTCAAGACTGCCTGCCCCCATTCGGTTCCCAGTCAGGTGATTGAGGCTAAACCCCCAGATTTGTCCCTGGTTCCCGAGACATATCACGATTTGGGGAAGTTTTCAGTAAGCAGAAGGCTCTGTCACTCCCTCCCCACCGACCATATGATTGTGCCATCAACCTGGTCCCTGGAGCTGTCTACCCCAAGGGAAGGTTATACAGTATCTCCCGACCTGAACGTGAGGCGTTGGAGACCTACATCAAGGAGTCCCTAGCTGCTGGTCTCGTTCGTCCCTCGTCATCACCCCTGGGGGCAGGATTCTTCTTTGTGGGTAAGAAGGATGGCTCTCTTCGACCGTGTATTGATTATCGGGGTTGAATGACATCACGGTCAAGAACAAGTATCCCCTGCCCTTGATGAGTTCTGCCTTCGACTCCTTACAGGGTGCTACGGTGTTCACCAAGCTAGACCTACGCAATGCGTATCACCTGGTCCGGATCAGAGAGGGGGACGAGTGGTTGACGGGTTTCAATACACCGATGGGTCACTTCGAGTATCAGGTGATGCCGTTTGGACTGACCAATGCTCCAGCGGTATTCCAGAGTATGGTGAACGACGTCCTGAGAGATATGATCGGTCTCTTTGTGTTTGTTTACCTGGATGACATTCTGATCTTCTCGAAGGAACCTTCCGACCACGTCCAGCATGTCCGGCAGGTTCTGCAGCGATTGTTGGAGAATCGCCTGTTTGTGAAGGCCGAGAAGTGCGAGTTTCACGCCCACACGACATCCTTTCTCGGGTACATCATCTCCAGGGGAGAGATTAGGATGGACCAGGAGAAGGTTAGAGCGGTTCTGGAATGGGCCCAGCCCGGTACGAGATTGCAGCTCCAGAGATTTTTGGGGTTTGCGAATTTCTACCGCAGATTCATCCGGGATTACAGCCGTGTGGCCGCTCCGTTAACTGCCTTGACTTCCAGCATCAGGACCTTCAAGTGGAATCCGGAGGCGGATCGAGCGTTTCTGGATTTGAAGAGGCGATTCACCAACGCACCGATTCTCTCTCAACCGGACACGGCCCGTCAGTTCGTCGTTGAAGTGGACGCGTCTGATGTGGGAGTTGGCGCCATCCTGTCGCAGCGATGCTCCACGGACAGTAAACTCCATCCCTGCGCCTACTACTCTCGTCGCCTTTCGCCTGCGGAGAGGAATTACGATGTGGGTAACCGGGAGCTTCTCGCGGTGAAACTTGCCTTGGAGGAGTGGCGCCACTGGTTGGAGGGGGCGGAGCAACCGTTTATGGTCTGGACGGACCACAAGAATCTTGCTTACGTGCAATCGGCTAAACGTCTCAACTCCCGTCAGGCCAGGTGGGCGTTGTTTTTCGGACGATTCAAGTTTGCCCTGACGTTCCGACCTGGATCTAAGAACGGCAAGGCGGGACGCCTTGTCCCGGATGTTCTCCAAGACGGAGGAGAGTGGGTCCAAGACCGAGACAATCCTCCCCCGGAACTGCGTCGTGGGAGCAGTTATGTGGAAGATTGAGGAGGAGGTGCTGGCGGCCCTTCGGACTCAGCCCGGTCCCGGTAACGGTCCACCCGGTCGGTTGTTTGTGCCTGAGTCGGGTTCGTCCTGCTGTCCTCAAATGGTCCCACGCCAGCAAGATGGCTTGTCACCCTGGCGTGGCTCGGACTATGGCGTTTCTTCGCAGACGCTTTTTGGTGGCCTGCCATGGCCGAGGATACTCGGGGTTTTGTTGCTGCCTGTCCAGTGTGTGCGCAGAATAAGAGTACCAATCGGCCCAGCTCTGGACTACTTCACCCCCTTCCTATTCCCCGCGACCATGGTCGCATCTGGCCCTGGACTTCGTCACGGGGTTGCCCGCTTCTGAGGGGAACACGGTCGTTCTGACTATCGTGGACAGATTCAGCAAGTTCGCCCACTTTGTGCCAATTGCCAAGCTTCCCTCTGCCTCGGAGACGTCCGAGATCCTGGTTAGGGAGGTTTTCAGGGTCCACGGTTTGCCCAGTGATATCGTTTCCGACCGTGGCCCTCAGTTTACCTCTGCTGTCTGGAAGTCCTTCTGTTTGGCCATTGGAGCTACGGTCAGTCTCACATCTGGTTTTCACCCCCAATCCAATGGTCAGGCGGAGAGAGCCAACCAGAAGATGGAATCAACGCTACGCTGTCTGGTCTCTTCCAACCCCACCTCCTGGGCCTCTCAGTTGCCTTGGGTTGAGTATGCCCACAATACTCTTCCTACATCTGCCACTGGGATGTCTCCCTTCCAGTGCCTGTATGGCTATCAACCTCCCCTGTTTCCTTCTCAGGAGAAGGAGCTCTCAGTGCCTTCTGTGCAGGCCCATATTCGGCGTTGCCACCGGACCTGGCATCGGGCCAGAAAGGCACTCCTTAGAGTTTCGACCGGTATCAGCTCCAGGCGAATCGTCGCCGGATTCCCGCTCCCACCTATACCATCGGAGATAGGGTTTGGTTGGCCACGCGGGATCTTCCGTTACGGACTGAGTCTAGGAAGTTGTTGCCGAAGTTCATTGGTCCGTTTGTGGTGGAGAAGGTGATCAATCCAGTGGCAGTTCGACTCAAACTACCGAGGACGCTCAGAGTCCATCCCACCTTTCATGTCTCCTGCCTCAAGCCTGTCTTCCTCAGTCCTCTGTTGCCTCCTCCGCCTCCTCCTCCTCCTCCTCGGATGATCGGAGGTGGTCCTGCCTACACGGTGCGTCGCATCATGGATTCCAGACGGCGGGGCCGGGGTTTCCAGTATCTCGTGGACTGGGAGGGGTATGGCCCTGAAGAGAGGAGTTGGATTCCGCGGCGACAGGTCCTAGACGCAGACCCTCATCAGTGACTTCTACCGCCTCCATCCTGGCGCTCCGGGAAGTCCGCCCGGTGGCGTTCGTCGGAGGGGGGGTACTGTGACGATCCCGGCTGTCTGAGTCGGGTCCTGTCTGGTGACTAGTGTTCCTGCTCGTATTCTCCAGTTTCCCGAGGGTTCGGGAACGCTCCGGGGAGCGCTCTGGTTTTCCGCACCTGCATCCCATCAGCAATCTGCACACCTGGTCCTGATCATCACCCTTCTTAGGCTCTGGCCCAACATCCAGTTCCTGCCGGATCGTTAGCCATGAACAGTATGTTTGTCAGCGTATCAGCCTTTGAGTTCTAGCGTTAGTTTTGTTGTTTTGCACCTTGTTGATTTGCTGTGTACTCACCTCCGTTTTGTTCTGTCTGCAGTCTCTCACCCGGAACCTTCACCCAACCTCTGCCTGATGGTCGGCGGCTGCCGAGCCAGTACCGGACCAACCACTGCACCCTCAACAACCCATCCACGCCACCCGCTCTGTTCCCTGTCCCCAGCGCCGGAGAAGATGGCTGCCGTTTTACAGCCCTCTAACCAATTGTACTATTATGTGTGTTTTTCCGCGTTATTTGTAATTTATTTTGTACATAATGTTTATGCCATCGTCTCTTATAACCAAAAAGAGCTTCTGGATATCAGGACAGCGATTACTCACCTCGCATTGGACGAAGACTTTTTCTTCAACGAGTCGGACGCGAAGGATATTCTACAGACACCCGGCAAGGCCCAGATCCCCGTCATTCGCCTGAGGAAGAGACGGAGATATCGTGGACGTAGGTCGGGGTGCCTTGTGAGGATCCGACGGCGAGCGCAGTAAACTGCCTCTCCCATCAATACTATTAGCCAACGTTCAATCTTTTGAGAATAAAATTGACGATTTAAGATTACGGTTATCCTACCAACGGGACATTAAAAACTGTAATATCTTATGTTTCACGGAGTCGCGCTGAACGACAACAATGATACCATTCAGCTAGCAGGCTACACGCTACATCGGCAGGACAGAACGGCTGGCTCCGGTAAGACAAAGGGTGGCGGTCTCTGTATATTTGTAAACAACAGCTGGTGTACAAAATCAAATACTAAGGAAGTCTCGAGGTTTTGCTCGCCTGAGGTAGAGTATCTTATGATAAGCTGTAGACCACACTATTTACCAAGAGAGTTTTCAGCTATATTTTTCATAGCTGTCTATTTACCACCACAAACCAATGCTGGCATTAAGATTGCACTGAACGAGTTGTACAAGGCCATTAATCAACAGGAAAACGCTCATCCAGATGCAGCGCTCCTAGTGGCCGGGGACTTTAATGCAGGGAAACTTAAATCCGTTCTACCTAATTTCTACCAGCATGTCAAATGTGCAACCAGAGGGAAAAAAAACTCTAGACCACCTTTACTCCACACACAGAGACGCATACAAAGCTCTCCCTCGCCCTCCATTTGGCAAATCTGACCATAACTCTATCCTCCTGATTCCTGCTTATAAGCAAAAACTGAAGCAGGAAGCACCAGTGATTCGGTTAATAAAAAAGTGGTCAGATGACGCAGATGCCAAGCTACAGGACTGTTTTGCTAGCACAGACTGGAACATGTTCCGGGATTCTTCAGACAGCATTGAGGAGTACACCACATCAGTCACTGGCTTCATCAATAAGTGCATCGATGATGTCGTCCCCACAGTGACCGTACGTACATACCCCAACCAGAAGCCATGGATTACAGGCAACATCCGCACTGAGCTAAAGGGTAGAGCTGCCGCTTTCAAGGAACGGGACTCTAACCCGGAAGCTTATAAGAAATCCCGCTATGACCTCCGACGAACCATCAAACAGGCAAAGAGTCAATACAGGTCTAAGATTGAATCATACTACACTGGCTCTGACGCTCGTCGGATGTGGCAGGGCTTGAAAACTATTACAGACTACAAAGGGAAGCACAGCCGCGAGCTGCCCAGTGACACAAGCCTACCAGACGAGCTAAACCACTTCTATGCTCGCTTCGAGGCAAGCAACACTGAAGCATGCATGAGAGCACCAGCTGTTCCGGACGACTATGTGATCACGCTCTCCGTAGCCGATGTGAGTAAGACTTTTAAGCAAGTCAACATTCACAAGGCCGCTGGGCCAGACGGATTACCAGGGCGTGTACTCCGAGCATGTGCTGACCAACTGGCAAGTGTCTTCACTGACATTTTCAACATGTCCCTGACCGAGTCTGTAATACCAACATGTTTCAAGCAGACCACCATAGTCCCCGTGCCCAAGAACTCTAAGATAACCTGCCTAAATGACTACCGACCCGTGGCACTGACGTCTGTAGCCATGAAGTGCTTTGAAAGACTGGTCATGGCTCACATCAACAGCATAATCCCAGAAACCCTAGACCCACTCCAATTTGCATACCGCCCCAACAGATCCACAGATGATGCAATCTCTATCGCACTCCACACTGCCCTTTCCCACCTGGACAAGAGGAACACCTACGTGAGAATGCTATTCATTGACTACAGCTCAGCATTCAACACCATAGTGCCCTCTAAGCTCATCACTAAGCTAAGGATCCTGGGACTAAACACCTCCCTCTGCAACTGGATCCTGGACTTCCTGACGGGCCGCCCCCAGGTGGTAAGGGTAGGTAACAACACATCTGCCACACTGATCCTCAACACGGGGCCCCTCAGGGGTGCGTGCTCAGTCCCCTCCTGTACTCTCTGTTCACCCATGACTGCATGGCCAGGCACGACTCCAACACCATCATTAAGTTTGCCGACGACACAACAGTGGTAGGCCTGATCACCGACAACGATGAGACAGCCTATAGGGAGGAGGTCAGAGATCTGGCCGTGTGGTGCCAGGACAACAACCTCTCCCTCAACGTGACCAAGACAAAGGAGATGATTGTGGACTACAGGAAAAAAAAGAGGACTGAGCACGCCCCCATTCTCATCGACGGGGCTGTAGTGGAACAGGTTGAGAGCTTCAAGTTCCTTGGTGTCCACATCACCAACGAACTATCATGGTCCAAGCACACCAAGACAGTCGTGAAGAGGGCACGACAAAGCCTATTCCCCCTCAGGAGACTAAAAAGATTTGGCATGGGTCCTCAGATCCTCAAAAAATTCTACAGCTGCACCATCGAGAGCATCCTGACTGGTTGCATCACCGCCTGGTATGGCAACTGCTTGGCCTCTGACCGCAAGGCACTACAGAGGGTAGTGCGTACGGCCCAGTACATCACTGGGGCAAAGCTCCCTGCCATCCAAGACCTCTATACCAGGCGGTGTCAGAGGAAGGCCCTCAAAATTGTCAAAGACTCCAGCCACCCTAGTCATAGACTGTTCTCTCTGCTACCGCACGGCAAGCGGTACCCGGAGTGCCAAGTCTAGGTCCAAAAGACTTCTCAACAGCTTCTACCCACAAGCCATAAGACTCCTGAACAGCTAATCATGGCTACCCGGACTATTTGCACTGCCCCCCACCCCATCCTTTTTACGCTGCTGCTACTCTGTTAAGTATTTATGCATAGTCACTTTAACTCTACCCACATGTACATATTACCTCAACTACCTCAACTAGCCGGTGCCCCCCGCACATTGACTCTGCACCGTTACCCCCCTGTATATATAGCCTCCCTACTGTCACTTTATTTTACTTCTGCTCTTTGTTTTTCTCAACACTTTTTTTTGTTGTTGTTTTATTCTTACTTTTTTTGTTTAAAATAAACGCACTGTTGGTTAAGGGCTGTAAGTAAGCATTTCACTGTAATGTCTGCACTTGTTGTATTCGGCGCATGTGACCAATAAAATTTGATTTGATTTGATTTGATTTATTCAGCTTCACTCGGACTCTATAAATAAACACTCACCTTTGTCTCACGTACCGTGTCCTGGTCTGCTTCTGGGTTCTGGCTTAGTTAACCGTGACAGACACTGAATGTGTTGAGATCTTCAACCAAAGCCTAATATTAGATAAAGGGAACCTGGGTGAACAAATAACACATTTTCAAATAAAATCAATTATTTTTGTCACATGCTTCGTAAACAACAGTACAATGTAATTGAGGTAGCTCTGTATATATAGGTAGGGTTAAAGTGACTAGGGAACAGGGTAGACAATAGACTGAGCTCGACCAGCAGCGTATGTGGAGCATTAGCAGCAGCGTATGTGGTGAATGCGAAAGTGTGTCTGTGTGAGTGTGTGTGTGGCGTCAGTATGCATGTGTGCGCATGTTATGTGTGTGTGGGAGTGTGTTGGTTCCAGAATTGGTGCACTGGTACTGCTTGCCATGCGGTAGCAGAGAGGACAGTCTATGGCTTGGACGGCTGGAATCTTTCCAAAAACATTGGGCCTTCCTCTGACACCGCCTGGTATAGAGGTCCTGGATGGCAGGAAGCTCGGCCCCATTAATGTACTGGACTGTACTCACCACCCTCTGTAGCTCCTTGCGGTCGGGTGCGTTGCAGTTGCCGTACCAAGCGGTGATGCAGCCAGTCAAGATGCTCTCAATGGTGCAGCTGTTTAACTTTTTGAGGATCTGAGGGCCCATGCCAAATATTTTCATCCTCATGACAGGGAAGAGGCACTGTCATGCCCTTTTCACAACTGTGTGGGTGTGTGTGGACCATGTTAATTCCTTAATGATCTGGACACTGAGGAATTTGAAGCTCTTGACTGGCTCCACTACAGCCCCATTGATGTGGATGGGGGCGTACTCGCCCTTCTATTTCCTGTAGTCCACGATCAGCTCCTTTGTCTTGTTGACGTTGAGGGAGCAATGCCAAGTCTCTGGCCTCCTCCCTATAGGCTGCCTCATCGTTGTCAGTGATCAGTCCTACCACCGTCTTTTTGTCAGCAAACTTGATGGTGTTGGAGTCGTTTGTGACCACACAGTCGTGGGTGAACGGGGGTTACATGAGGGGACTAACCACACATCCCTGAGGTACACCTGTGTTGATGGTAACCATGGCAGATGCTTTGTTGCCTCACCACCTGGGGGTGGCCAGTCAGGAAGTCCAGGATCCAGTTGCAGAGGGAGGTGTTCAGTACCAGGGTCCTGAGCTTGGTGATGAGCTTGGAGGGGACTATGGTGTTCAATGCTGAGCTGTTGTCAATGAACAGCATTATTACATAGGTTTTCCTTTTGTCCAGGTGGGTGAGGGCAGTATGGAGTGCAACTGAGATTGCGCCATCTGTAGATCTGTTTGATAGGTATGTGAATTGGAGTGGGTCCAGGGTGTCTGGGATGATGGTGTTGATGTGAGCCATGACCAGCCACCAACGCCACGTTGCACCACAGACTGTCCAGGAGTTGGCAGATGCTTTAGTCCAGGTCTGGGAGGAGATCCCTCAGGAGACCATCCGCCACCTCATCAGGAGCATGCCCAGGCATTGTAGGGAGGTCATACAGGCACGTGGAGGCCACACACACTACTGAGCCTCATTTTGACTTGTTTTAAGGACATTACATCAAAGTTGGATCAGCCTGTAGTGTGGTTTTCCACTTTAATTTTGAGGGTGACTCCAAATCCAGACCTCCATGGGTTGATACATTTGATTTCCATTGATCATTTTTGTGTGATTTTGTTGTCAGCACATTCAACTATGTAAAGAAAAAAGTATTTAATAAGATTATTTCATTCATTCAGATCTAGGATGTGTTATTTTAGTGTTCCCTTAATTTTTTTGAGCAGTGTATATGTATGTATGTATGTATGTATGTATGTATATATAGTTGCAGTGGGAAGTTTACATACATCTTCGCCAAATACATTTAAACTCAGCTTTTCACAATTCCTGACATTTAATCCTAGTAGACATTCCCTGTCTTAGGTCAGTTAGGATCACCAATTTATTTTAAGAATGTGAAATGTCAGAATAATAGTAGAGATAATGATTTATCCTTGCTCGCACACGCTTTTTCAGTTCTGCCCACAAAGTTTCTATAAGATTGAGGTCAGGGCTTTGTGATGGCCACTCCAATACCTTGACTTTGTTGTCCTTAAACCATTTTGCCACTGTAGTGTATGAAGAATTATGACTTTGCTAATGTTTTCAAGTGGAACCTGAGAGGATGTTTATTCAGTTTTACAGGGAGCCGTTTTAGAGTGACACACCATAGAACAGAGGAAGTCTGTTAGGTGTCCTCCTGGGATTGGTCTGTAGGGGAACACCCATATCAGATTACATAGCATATATACCACAGTTAGGACAGAAAAGAGGTCAGAATAATCATATTAGAGATGGGGCGATTATTCTCCGGGTATCTGCAGGTATCTGTAAATCGCCGCTGTAACCCTTTGTTATGAATAAACCTTATGATGAAAATACAGCGTCAGCGGGTCCTCCTTGTCATCACAGCATAATTAGCAACGTTAACTCGACACTACAAAATGGCGGCGAGGATTTGGAAGGAATTGCGTTTTTCCTCAGCGTTTCATTCATGGGCGCCGAGCTGACTCTGGCTCCAGAGGCAGATAAGGGTGAGTTTTCTCGCTACTTTGGGCTCTGGTCAGTTCGTGTGTCTGTGTGTGTGCGTTGAAAGAATACACCGTTAAAGAACTTGCGTGTGTGCGTTGCTGATGTGCTGTGGGATAGGAGTCCGTTCTAAATTTGTTTGCGCTGGTAAACAACGCAAAAAGGGGGGAGTGTCTATGGGGATATTTTGCTTGAATGAAGTTCAAGAAGAATAGATTGAGAGGAATAAGGCCAAGGTATATGTGTGTAACTTAGAACCGCTGCGAATCTACGGAAACCCTCTTAAGGAGGTGATCATTATGATGGGCCAAAAAATCCTATAACACGTTAGGTGAAGTAGGTAAGTCCAGGGGACTTGAGGCTGTGGTATATATTTGGTTGTATGTTACCTCTCAGCTTGTGGTTGACGAATCATTTTGATTGACGTAACCGCTCATTAGATTTCCGGCGGGACCTCGTGGTAGCAGAAATTTAGGAACAAAGGAATTTTACGACGCGGCGGAGGTTAAAATGCCAAATGCTACATGCTAAATGCTTCATGCTACATGCTATCTTATACATGCTACATGCTAATTTGATGCGTGCTACATGCGGTATTTTTACCTTGGAGGTCCATTGGAATGGATCGAGCCTCCAGAACTGTGTTTAGGATAGCGTGGGATTTGAGTCCTATGATTTGTGAGCTCTGTTAAGTTTTATTGTTTGTCTATGAGGGGTAAAAGAGAGGAAATACAGTGGGACTGTTAACTTTCTGTTGCCTGACTTGGAGAGAGCTGGGAGAGAGCTCCTTCCACTGTGAAATCGTAGTGATGAATGGACTGCGCATGCGCGTGTGATTTTATGACTAGCGTGACGTAGGGGTAAATATGCCACTCCTCTGCTACACTCCTCTGCGGGGAGACGCAGACGAATGAAGGAACAAAGAGAGGAGAGAAGAGTTAGTCTAATAGTGTATTCTGGTTGTTACATCGGCTGTTGTTTGACGATGAAACTGTTTTCTTGAGACCTATTGAATTGATAAATGAGAGAGAGATGTTGACGGATTAAAAATAAAAATAATTAAATAAATAAATAAAATAAAAAATGTTATTGAGCTATTTATATTATTCCTGAGTTAATTCTTAGCGCGAATGTGACTGGAGGAATATTTAATGGTTGAAATAACTCAGTGACTGCATAAACTGCTAAATTCTTGTCTGTTTCTTTGTTATTCTGTCATATGAGAGACATAAGAGGAACGAGGAGAGAGAGAGAGAGCGGAAGTGCTGACGTGTACATCATGTGACAGGGTGTGACGCGACAGAGTCTGCTGCAACAGATCAAAAATCAAGTCAAAAATCAAGGCGAGTACTGTTTTGTTGTTTTGTTTCTGGAAAGAGGGAATTTCAGAGGAAGATACAGGAGCAAGTGAAGATCATCTGGAGGACAGGTGAACCCTTAAAGGAGCAAGGATTCTAGGGGTGCCTAGAAGATCCGAAGGGGGGTGTCAGCTGGTAGCACCAATTAGGGAAAAAAATAATCCAACAATTGAAGTGAAAATAAACAAAGGACTATGAGAAGTGATGGTGAATAGTAGAAAAGCTTTTATCTGTGTTCAGCCTGAAGAGGTTACACATCTCACTATGTAAAATTGACTAATTAGGATAGGGATTTGAGGGAGTAAAACAGTTGATTACTCTTAAAGGAACCAATTGAGCTCTGCTATAAAAATAAAGAAAATTAATCTATTGCATTGTTGGGAAGAGAAGCATTGTGTAAGTTGAACTGTACAATAAGATGTACACCAGACGGCTGTCTGGTAGAAGATTTTAAAAGAGTAGGGTTTTTGGGAATCATATTTGCTTCCATCGGCACCTGAATCGACGAAAGCGTTAATCGCTAGACTCTGATTCCTGTTCATGAGGGTAGCCGGGAAACGGGGTCTGACAGAGGTATTGAGAGGTTGAAACTGGCTCGCTAAAAGTCCTCCCAACTTTAGCGAGCCGAGCAGTTTGACGACCGCCGGGAACAAGTGGACGGGCCCCATTGCTTCTCCCTCCTTCTCTCTCGAACTCGGTTATCCACCCGAATAGACAAGGCTACCAAGCTGTCCAGGTCACTAGGCTCCGGATAGGAGATCAACTCATCCTTGAGCTGCTCCGACAGCCCCTGGTAAAAGGCTGCTTGCAGAGATTCCTCATTCCACCCACTCTCCACAGCCAAAGTCCTGAACTCGATCACGAAGTCGGCAACGCTGCGAGTTCCTTGGCGAAGCGAAAACAGGCGCCTAGCTGCGTCCATACCTCGGACGGGATGGTCAAATAGCCTCCTCATCTCGGCCGTGAACTCCTGGTATGAGGCCATGCAGGTGTCCTGTTGTTCCCAAACGGCTGAAGCCCACTCCAGAGCTCGACCACGCAGCAACTCAATGACAAAGGCTATCCTAGCCTTGTCTGTGGCATAAGAGTGGGGCTGTAGATCGAACACTAATCCACACTGCATAAGGAAAGAACGGCATCTTCCCAACTCCCCCTCATATTTATCAGGCGTCGGAACCTTGGGCTCACGGAAGGGCACAGCTCCAGAAGCGGCAGGCGAGATGGGTGAAACCGGTCGTGGATTCTCCACCGGCAAACTGAGCTGAGCCTGGATCTTCGTCAGACGGGTAGAAAAGTTCCGAACGGACAAAGCTATCTCCTGTAGCGCCGTGCTATGTTGTCCCAACATCTTCTCCTGATGGGTAATGGCATAGCGAACAGAGTCCAGGTCCGCTGGGTTCATTTCTGGCCGGATCGTTCTGTCACGGTTTATTAAGCCAGAACCCAGAAGCAGACCAGGACAAGGTGAGTTGAACGAAGGTGAGTATTTATTTAACAGATTCAAAAAAACGATGTAGAATAATCCAGGGGACAGAGCGGACGGCGGAGACGAGTTGGTGGAGGTGCAGTGGTAGATCCAAGAATGGCTCGGCAGCCGCCGACAACCAGGCAGGGGTTGGGTGAAGGTTCCGGGAGATTGACTGCAGATAGAAACAAAACGGGGGTAAGTACACGGCAAGCCAACAAGGTGCAAAACAACAAAACTAACGCTAGAAACTCCAAGACTGATACACTGACAAACATACTGTTCATGGCTAACGATCCGGCAGGGAATGGATGTCAGGTCAGGGCTTAAGAAGGGTGATGATCAGGACCAGGTGTGCAGACCGCTGATGAGATGCAGGTGCGGTTAATCGGGAGATCTCCCGCCTAGCAACGTCGCCCGGCAACCAGGCCGGGAGCGTTCACGAACCCTCAGGAAACTGGAGATTCCGAGCAGAAAAAAGGCAACACAGGCAGGAACCGACTCAGGATGCAGGGTTCATGACAGCAATGATATATAGACATATTTGCATGTCGAATACATAATTTGTGTCATATTCTTTCTGTATTAGGTATTAATTTTTGTAGAATGATATTTGCTGTTATTAGATACATGTGGGGATCTCAGATGTTTTTGTTTATTTCGTGGAAGCTTAGGGATATGGAGTCTAGGAAGGGATAGAGAGAATCCACAGTAGGGTCCGATGGGTCGACCAGCCTGAGTGTGGACATTTTGGATAGTATTTTGTTTGCTGGGGCTTTCATGTGTATTTAATTGCATCATAGTTTCAAATGCATTGATAAAGATGTATGAATTGATCTAGAGTACTTAAGTGGTTGCCTGGGGCAGAGGGGCCGTGAGAGAATTTTACTGTCTTGATTGATTGATGGATGGATATTTGGAAAGAAGGCTGCCAGACAGGTTTTTCGCTCTCACACTCCATAAAGATTTGTTCATATTTCATAGTAATGTATTCACACTCCATAAAGATTTGTTCATAGTTCATAGTAATGTATTCACACTCCATAGAGATTTGTTCATATTTCATAGAAATGTATTTACACTTCATAAAGATTTGTTCATATTTCATAGAAAGGTATTTACACTCCTTAGAAAAATTTGTTTTTGGTTTAATGTTAAAAAATACTCAATAAGAGAAATTGTTACTTGTCATAATCCTATTATTTTTGTTTTCGAGACTTTTAGTTAGTCTCGAAGGGGGGAATATGTAGTGTATGAAGAATTATGACTTTGCTAATGTTTTCAAGTGGAACCTGAGAGGATGTTTATTCAGTTTTACAGGGAGCCGTTTTAGAGTGACACACCATAGAACAGAGGAAGTCTGTTAGGTGTCCTCCTGGGATTGGTCTGTAGGGGAACACCCATATCAGATTACATAGCATATATACCACAGTTAGGACAGAAAAGAGGTCAGAATAATCATATTGGAGATGGGGCGATTATTCTCCGGGTATCTGCAGGTATCTGTAAATCGACGCTGTAACCCTTTGTTATGAATAAACCTTATGATGAAAATACAGCGTCAGCGGGTCCTCCTTGTCATCACAGCATAATTAGCAACGTTAACTCGACACTACACCACAACTTTGGAAGTATGCTTGGGGTCATTGTCCATTTGGAAGACCCATTTGCGACCAGGCTTTAACTTCCTGACTGATGTCTTGAGATGTTGCTTCAATATATCCACATCATTTTCCTTCCTCATGATTCCATCTATTTTGTGAAGTGCACCAGTCCCTCCTGCAGCAAAGCACCCCACCCCTGTGCTTCACGGTTGGGATGGTGTTCTTCAGCTTGCAAGCATCCCCCTTTTTCCTCCAAATATAACGATGGTCATTATGGCCAAACAGTTCTATTTTTGTTTCATCAGACCAGAGGACATTTCTCCAAAAAGTACGATCTTTGTCCCCATGTGCAGTTGCAAACCGTAGTCTGGCTTTTTTATGGCGGTTTTGGAGCAGTGGCTTCTTCCTTGCTGAGTGGCCTTTCAGGTTATGTCGATATAGGACTCGTTTTACTGTGGATATAGATACTTTTGTACCTGTTTCCTCCAGCATCTTCACAAGGTCCTTTGCTGTTGTTCTGGGATGGATTTGCACTTTTCGCACCAAAGTACGTTAATCTCTAGGAGACAGAACGCGTCTCCTTCCTGAGCGGTATGACGGCTGCGTGGTCCCATGGTGTTTATACTTGCGTACTATTGTTTGTACAGATGAACGTGGTACCTTCAGACGTTTGGAAATTGCTCCCAAGGATGAACCAGACTTGTGGAGGTCTACAATTTATTTTCTGAGGTCTTGGCTGATTTCTTTTGATTTCCCCATGATGTCAAGCAAAGAGGCACTGAGTTTGAAGGTAGGTCTTGAAATACATCCACAGGTACACCTCCAATTGACTCAAATGATGTCAATTTGCCTATCAGAAGCTTCTAAAGCCAGTACATCATTTTCTGGAATTTTCCAAGCTGTTTAAAGGCACAGTCAACTTAGTGTATGTAAACTTCTGACCCACTGGAATTGTGATACAGTGAATTATAAGTGAAATAATCTGTCTGTAAACAATTGTTGGAAAAATTACTTATGTCATGCACAACGTAGATGTCCTAACCGACTTGCCAAAACTATAGTTTGTTAACAAGAAATTTGTGGAGTGGTTGAAAAACTAGTTTTAATGACTCCAACCTAAGTGTATGTAAACTTCCGACTTCAACTGTATATCCATGTCCTCGTTCAACCATGACTCTGAGAAACATAGGATATTGCAGTTTTTTAGGGCCCGTTGATAGTATACAGTACCAGTCAAAAGTTTGGACACCTACTCATTCCAGGGTTTTTCTTTATTTTTACTATGTTCTACATTGTAGAATAATAGTGAAGACATCAAAAGTATGAAATAACACGTATGGAATCATGTAGTAACCAAAAAAGTGTTAAGAAAATCTTAATATATTTTATATTTGAGATTCTTCAAATAGCCACCCTTTGCCTTGATGACAGCTTTGTACACTCTTGGCATTCTCTCAACCAGCTTCATGAGGTAGTCACTTTGAATACATTTCAATTAACAGGTGTGCCTTCTTAAAAGTTAATTTGTGGAATTTCTTTCCTTCTTAATGTGTTTGATTCAATCAGTTGTGTTGTGACAAGGTAGGGGGGTATACAAAAGATAGCCCTATTTGGTAAGAGACCAAGTCCATATTATGACAAGAACAGCTCAACTAAGCAAAGAAAAACGACAGTCCATCATTACTTTAAGACATGAAGGTCAGTCAATACGGAAAATGTCAAGACCTTTGAAAGTTTCTTCAAGTGTGTACAAAGCTGTCATCATGGCAAAGAGTGGCTATTTGAAGAATCTCAAATATAAAATACATTTTGATTTGTTTAACACTTTTTTGGTTACTACATGATTCTATATGTGTTATTTCATAGTTTTGATGTCTTCTTTATTATTCTACAATGTAGAAAATAGTAAAAATAAAGAAAAACCATTGAATGAGTAGGTGTGTACAAACTTTTGACTGGTAGTGTAGCTTTTGATTGGCCCCGTGTAGCTCAGTTGGTAGAGCATGGCGTTTGCAACGTCAGGGTTGTGGGTTCGTTTCCCACGGGGGGCTAGTATGAAAAATGTATGCTCTCACTAACTGTAAGTCGCTCTGGATAAGAGTGTCTGCTAAATGACTAAAATGTAGTGTAGAGTCATTGAACTTTAGATATGTATTCGGTACATGAAAACTTAAGCAGAAAAGTACATTTTGTGTGCACTATGTCATCACACACTCATTTTTATCCGCGACAAGTCCGTTTGGTGGAAACACCACTGATGGGAAAATGCTTTTTTATTATAAAAAATTTCTAATATTTGCATGAAAATCTGTCACCAATTGGATGGAAATCTAGCTACTGACAGTCACTCAAATAGCCCATTTTAGTTTTTAAAAAAGAAAGCGTTTCAAATACATGAATGTAATAATAAACAGTGAGAAATATAAAAACACAATACATTTCTAGACAAATAAAAACATTGAGAGGTTAGGAGTCTGTTCATGCAGTCCAACATAACAGTAAACTAATCTCACATTTACACCAAACAGACAAGTGATGGTGAAGGTGAGATCACACTATGGACTCCATCTCTAAGCCGTGTAGAATAACCCCTGATAGATATGTATTATGGCTGTCAGTCCAGTTAGGGTTCACTGTCCTTGCTTCCACTGTGTGTGTGTGTTTGTGTGCATGCGCATTCTTGCATGCATGTGTGTGTGACCTGCTAGTCAATTTTTTTGAGTGAAACTAGTATTTCTTTCTCATCTGTTGAGAGGTGTAACGATGCACCAGAAGCAATACATTATGTAGAATCATGAAGACAGAGAACGATGATGACAAAACAAAAACCATCAAATAAGATGGTTTATGTCATTTCTAATGAGGCAAGGACAAGTATAGAATTCCTTTTGTAGTGCCTGCCATGTTCCCTTGTGACAATTGCCACTTCGGTAGAGTCTTTACTAGTGTCCATGCGATAATGAACTACAACCTCATGTTACAGTGTGTCATTAGTGTTGGAATAAAACTTTAATTTGGTCATACTTGTTCATTTTTGTCACGACTTCTTCCGAAGCTGCCTCCTCTCCTTGTTCGGGCAGGCTTTGGCGTTTGTCGTCACCGGCCTTCTAGCCACTGCCGCTCCTCATCTCATCATTCAATTTTTTTTGTCTTGTTTTTACACACACCTGGTTAATATCCCCTCATCAGTCCCTGTATAAGTATTCCATCTGCCCCCCATGTCTTTGTGTGTGATTGTTTCATGTGGAGGTGTCGATAGCTCGGTGGAGCTTTATTTACTGTGATCGCCGGGATATTCACCCGTATGTTTTGTTTTTCTCCAGTGCGCCGTTATACCGCACTGTAGTTGTTCTACGCATTGCTGCGAACTGCTGTATTGGCTGAATAAACCATTTATTCTGTGATTTACCCCTCCTGCACCTGACTCCATCCAAATCACCCGCTACAGAATCACACACCCAACAGCATGGAGTCAGCAGGAGCGGGGAATATGCCTGGAGTCGTTGAGCGCGTCCGGGAGCATTCCAACATGTTAGCCAGCTTGGGCAAAGTGATGGATCGGGTTCTCCAGGTCGTCCAGTGCCTGGAGAGTAGAGGACCCGACCCTGCGGAACCAGCTGAGCGACCGGATCCAGCCACCCACACCACAGCGCCCAGAGGTATTCACCTGTCTCGACCGAGGGAATATGACGGGACCACAGCCCGCTGCCAGGGTTTCCTCCTGCAGCTGGACCTCTATTTTTACACCATCAGCCCGGCTCCATCGGATCGGGAGAAGGTGTCCGCCCTCGCTTCCTGCCTCTCAGGGAAAGCCCTGGAGTGGGCCAACGCTGTCTGGAGTGAAGGAGGAGACGCGTTGGACAACTACGGGGAGTTCGCTCGCCTCTTCCGGGCCGTCTTCGATCATCCCCCTGAAGGAAGAGAGGCGGGCGAGCGTCTGGTCCATCTGAGGCAGGGAACGAGGACCGCGCAAAACCTTGCCCTGGAGTTTAGAACTCTAGCGGCTGTGTCCGGGTGGAACGAGCGGGCCCTCATCGACCACTTCCGATGCAGCCTGCATGAGGACATCCGAAGAGAGCTAGCCTGCCGGGATACCACATTGACCTTCAACCAACTGGTGGACATGGCCATCCGGTTGGACAACCTGCTGGCTTCAAGAGGACGTCCTGGAAGGGGCCTGCCTGTTCCACCCCCCTTCAACCCGGATCACGTTCCGATGGAGCTGGGTGGTGCAGCGATCCGAGAGAACAGAGGATGACAGATCCAGTGTCACTCTTGTGGCAAGAGAGGACATTCTGCTGCATGCTGTCATCAGAGTTCTTTTGGGTCTGGAGGCGGCAGGCAGGGCACTCTCGCGTCACCCCAGGTAAGGCAAACCCACACTCGTTCAGAGCCCTCTGCTGCGCATTTCACCATCCACGTCAACTTCCCTGATTACACGATAGTTCCCCAGTGTAAGGCGCTGGTCGATTCATGCACAGCTGGGAACTTTATGGACAGGTCTTTAGCTAATAGTCTACGTATTACATTGGTTCCCCTGTCCATTCCATTGCCCATCAAAGCACTTGACAGTCGACCACTAGGGTCAGGTTTTGTTAGGGAGGTTACAGCACCAGTCACTATGCTTACGCAGGAGACCCATAGGTAGCAAATCACCTTTTATATTATTGAGTCCCCTGATTTCACTGTTGTGTTGGGCCTTCCCTGGCTAACACTACACGACCCCACCTTTTCATGGCCGCAGATGGTTCTCACGGGGTGGTCGTGAGAGTGCCATGGTAGGTGTCTAGCTGTTTCCGTTGGTGCAACCACGGTGGAAAGTCCAGACATTACCTCCACCGTGCGCATTCCCCCCGAATACCTCTTTTTGGCGCACACGTTTTCCAAAACGCAGGCGACCAAATAACCACCCCATCGGGCGGGGGATTGCGCGATAAACCTCCTGTTAGATGCTGTGCCTCCCAGGAGTCATATACACTACCGTTCAAAAGTTTGGGGTCACTTAGAAATGTCCTTCTTTTCGAAAGAAAATCAATTTTTTGGTCCATTAAAATAACATCAAATTGATCAGAAATACAGTGTAGACATGGTTAATGTTGCAAATGGCTACTGTAGCTGGAAATGGCTGATTCTTTATGGAATATCTACATACAGTGGGGGAAAAAAGTATTTAGTCAGCCACCAATTGTGCAAGTTCTCCCACTTAAAAAGATGAGAGAGGCCTGTCATTTTCATCATAGGTACACGTCAACTATGACAGACAAAATTAGAAAAAAAAATCCAGAAAATCACATTGTAGGATTTTTAATGAATTTATTGGCATATGATGGTGGAAAATAAGTATTTGGTCAATAACAAAAGTTTCTCAATACTTTGTTATATACCCTTTGTTGGCAATGACACAGGTCAAACGTTTTCTGTAAGTCTTCACAAGGTTTTCACACACTGTTGCTGGTATTTTGGCCCATTCCTCCATGCAGATCTCCTCTAGAGCAGTGATGTTTTGGGGCTGTCGCTGGGCAACACAGACTTTCAACTCCCTCCAAAGATTTTCTATGGGGTTGAGATCTGGAGACTGGCTAGGCCACTCCAGGACCTTGAAATGCTTCTTACGAAGCCACTCCTTCGTTGCCCGGGCGGTGTGTTTGGGATCATTGTCATGCTGAAAGACCCAGCCACGTTTCATCTTCAATGCCCTTGCTGATGGAAGGAGGGTTTCACTCAAAATCTCACGATACATGGCCCCATTCATTCTTTCCTTTACACGGATCAGTCGTCCTGGTCCCTTTGCAGAAAAACAGACCCAAAGCATGATGTTTCCAACCCCATGCTTCACAGTAGGTATGGTGTTCTTTGGATGCAACTCAGCATTCTTTGTCCTCCAAACATGACGAGTTGAGTTTTTACCAAAAAAGTTATATTTTGGTTTCATCTGACCATATGACATTCTCCCAATCCTCTTCTGGATCATCCAAATGCACTTCAGACGGGCCTGGACATGTACTGGCTTAAGCAGGGGGGACACGTCTCGCACTACAGGATTTGAGTCCCTGGCGGCGTAGTGTGTTACTGATGGTTGGCTTTGTTACTTTGGTCCCAGCTCTCAGCAGGTCATTCACTAGGTCCCCCCGTGTGGTTCTGGGATTTTTGCTCACCGTTCTTGTGATCATTTTGACCCCACGGGGTGAGATCTTGCATGGAGCCCCAGATCGAGGGAGATTATCAGTGGTCTTGTATGTCTTCCATTTCCTAATAATTGCTCCCACAGTTGATTTCTTCAAACCAAGCTGCTTACCTGTTGCAGATTCAGTCTTCCCAGCCTGGTGCAGGTCTACAATTTTGTTTTTGGTGTCCTTTGAAAGCTCTTTGGTCTTGGCCATTGTGAAGTTTGGAGTGTGACTGTTTGAGGTTGTGGACAGGTGTCTTTTATACTGATAACAAGTTCAAACAGGTGCCATTAATACAGGTAACGAGTGGAGGACAGAGGAGCCTCTTAAAGAAGAAGTTACAGGTCTGTGAGAGCCAGAAATCTTGCTTGTTTGTAGGTGACCAAATACTTATTTTCCACCATAATTTGCAAATAAATTCATTAAAAATCCTACAATGGGATTTTCTGGATTTTTTTTTCTCAATTTGTCTGTCATAGTTGACGTGTACCTATGATGAAAATTACAGGCCTCTCTCATCTTTTTAAGTGGGAGAACTTGCACAATTGGTGGCTGACTAAATACTTTTTTGCCCCACTGTAGGTGTACAGCGGACCATTATCAGCAACTATCAGTCCTGTGTTCCAATGGCATGTTGTGTTTGCTAATCCAAGTTTATCATTTTAAAAGGCGAATTGATCATTAGAAAACCCTTTTGCAATTATGTTATCATAGCTGAACACTGTTGTGCTGATTAAAGAAGCAATACAACTGGCCTTCTTGAGACTAGTTGAGTATCTGGAGCATCAGCAAATTGTGGGTTCGCTCAAAATGGCCAAAAACAAATAACATTCTTCTGAAACTCGTCAGTCTATTCTTGTTCTGAGAAATGCATGCTATTCCAAGCAAAGTTTGAAGGACACAATTATTATTTCAATAAAACATCATTATTTCTAACCTTGTCAATGACTACATTTCCTATATATTTTGCAATATTTCCTATTCAAACTCATTTCATGTATGTTTTCATGGAAAACAAGGACATTTCTAAGTGACCCCAAACTTTTGAATGGTAGTGTATATATCCCCTGCCGCAGGCTGAAACAGAGGCTATGGAGACATACATCTCCGAGTCCCTGCGCCAGTGGTTCATATGTCCCACCACTTCGCCCGCCTCCTTGAGTTTCTTTTTCGTGAAGAAGAAAGACGGAGGTCTGCACCCTTGCATTGATTACCGTGCACTTAATCAAACTACCATTCGCTATAGTTACCCTCTACCCCTCATCTCCTCTGTTATCGAATCAATGCATGAGGCGCGCTTCTTCACAAAATTAGATCTCAGGAGTGCGTACAACCTGGTGCGTGTCCAGGAAGGGGACGAGTGGAAGACAGCATTTAGCACAACCACGGGGCATTATGAATACCTGGTGATGCCGTACGGGTTGATGCACTCTCTATCAGTCTTCCAGTCCTTTGTGAACTAGGTGTTTCGGGACATGCTTGGTCGCGGTGTGGTGGTCTACATCGATGACATTCTGGTGTATTCCGCTACGCGCGCCGAGCATGTGTCCCTGGTTCGCAGAGTGAAGCCGACTGTTGGAGCATGACCTATATGCCAAGGCAGAAAAGTGTCTGTTCTTCCAACAATCCGTCTCCTACCTCGGATACCACATCCCCACATCAGGTGTGGAGATGGAGGGAGACCGAATTTCAGCCGTGCGTAGTTGGCCGATTCCAACCACGGTAAAGGACGTGCAGCACTTCATTGGCTTTGCCAATTACTATCTGAAGTTAATCCGGGGCTTTGACAATTTCGCAGCTCCCATCACCTCTCTGTTGAAGGGTGGGCCATCCCGGCTCCATTGGTCTGCTGAGGCTGACAGGGCTTTCAGTAACCTGAGAGCTCTGTTCACCTCAGCCCCGGTACTGGCCCATCTCGATCCGTCATTACCGTTCGTAATGGAGGTGGATGTGTCCGAGGTAGGGGCAGGCGCTGTCCTATCCCAACGCTCGGGCACGCCACCTAAGCTCCGCCCCTGTGCCTTCTTCTCTCAGCCCGGCAGAGCAGAACTATGATGTTGGTGATCGGGAGCTGTTGGATGTTGTCAGAGCCCTGACCGCGTGGAGGCACTGGTTCGAGGGGGTGAAACACCATTTCCTCTGGACTGAGCACTGTAACCTGGAGTACATCTGGGCAGCGAGGAGGCTGAACCCTCGCCAGGCTAGGTGGGCCTTGTTCTTCACCCGGTTTGATTTCACGCTGTCCTATATACCAGGCACAAAGAACGTGAAGGCAGACTCACTGTCACGGCTGTACGACACAGAGGAGAGGCCCATATACAACACCCCCATACTCCCGGCCTCCTGCATTGTGGCGCCTGTAGTGTGGGCGGTGGACGCGGACATAGAGCGGGCATTACGCACCGAGCCATCTCTACCTAAGTGCCCAGCTGGGCTGCGGTACGTGCCATCTAGTGTCCGTGATCGCCTTATCTATTGGACCACACGTCCCCCTCCTCTGGTCACCCAGGCATCGGCCATACAGTGCGCTGCCTGACCGGGAAGTACTGCTGGACTACCTTGGCTAAGGACGTGAGGGTGTATGTCTCCTCCTGCTCGGTGTGCGCCCAGAGTAAGGCACCTTCCAGCGGGTAAGTCACATCCCTTACCAGTTCCACAACGGCCATGGTCCCACTTATCGATTGACTTCCTAACTGATCTTTCCCTCTCTCAGGGTAACATCACCATCCTGGTCAATGTGGACCGCTTTTCTAAAGCCTGACACCTCCTTCCTCTGCCCGGTCTCCCCACGGCCCTGCAAACTGTGGAAGCCCAGTTTACTCACGTCTTCCGGCACTACGGGGTGCCAGAGGACATAGTGTCTGACCGGGGTCCCCAGTTTACGTCTAGGGTCTGGAAGGCATTCATGGAACGTCTGGGGGTCTCGTCAGCCTGACCTCTGAGTTTCACCCCAAATCTAATGGGCAGGTGGAACAGGTGAATCAGGATGTGGGTAGGTTCCTGTGGTCCTACTATCAGGACTGGCCGGGGGAGTGGTCGGTGTACTTGCCATGGGCCGAAAATGCCCAGAACTCTCTCCGCCACTATTCCACTAACCTCTATCTTCCACTAATCTCCATTTCAATGTGTTTTAGGGTATCAGCTGGTCCTGGCACCATGGCATCAGAGCCAGACTGTAGCTCCTGCGGTGGATGACTGGTTTTGGCGCACGGAGGAGATGTGGAACGCCGCCCACGTCCACCTCCAGCACGCCGTGCGTTGTCAGAGAGCCAACACTGACCGTCACCGCAGTGAGGCCCCGGTCTTTGTACCGGGTGATCGGGTCTGGCTCTCGACCCGGAACCTGCCCCTCCGCCTGCCCTGCCGGAAGCTGAGCCCGCGGTTTGTGGGGCCGTTCATCCCCTCATCAGTCCCTGTATAAGTATTCCCTCTGCCCCCCATGTCTTTGTGTGTGATTGTTTCATGTGGAGGTGTCGATAGCTCGGTGGAGCTTTATTTACTGTGATCGCCGGGATATTCACCTGTATGTTTTGTTTTTCTCCAGTGCGCCGTTATACCGCACTGCAGTTGTTCTACGCATTGCTGCGAACCGCTGTATTGGCTGAATAAACCATTTAGTCTGTGATTTACCCCTCCTGCGCCTGACTCCGTCCAAATCATCCGCTACAGTTTTCTCTCTCTCTCTCTCTCCCTCTTCCTCCCTCTCGCTGCAGGTGTTTTGATACCAGCTCCTCTCCTCCAATTAAAAATGTTACTCATCATCTCTCCTCTACTCATGTTAATCACATTGGAAACAGCACCACCGTTTATTATGCATGCACACTATGACACCTCCCGAGTGGCACAGCGGTCTAAGGCACTGCATCTCAGTGCTTGAGGCGTCACTACAGACTCCCTGGTTCGATTCCAGGCTGTATCACAACCGGCCGTGATTGGGAGTCCCATAGGGCGGCGCACAATTGGCCCAGCGTCGTAAATAAGAATTTGTTCTTAACTGACTTGCCTAGTTAAATAAAGGAATAAAAAAAATAAAAAGACATGCACATGACTATGCCCTTGGAGAGAGAAACTGTTAATTAGTAGTCATGAAACTTTTTGCATGTCTCTGATATCTTAAAGCCCCCAAGCAGTCTTTTTATGTTGAAATAATCACTTTATGTCTAATAAATCACTGTGTGTTTGTGTATTTTTTATTTTTTTAACTCCAATTTTTTATTTTTTTTATTTTATTTCCCTGAGCCTCCTTGGGCCACTGAAATGCTCAGTCCGACTGTGTAGGTGTGGGGATACAAATGTGAATATATTTGCATATACAGCCCTGATTGGCTGATAAAATCATTGAGAGACCGCCCCCTTACCCCTTCCAAAAAATTAAAAAATAAAGGCACACGGTATTCAACCTGTCAGTTGGAGCAGGACCCTTAAAGTGACAAACTTCCACAGGTGTGTAGGCTACTTTGTATTGTCATCAAAACAAAAGGCGTACATCACGCATCTTAATTTGCTATAGCATTGTTGTACTGTTTTCAAGATGCAGTAGGTCACCAGAAGATGCAGGACCAGAACAGTCTGTTTGCATGGTGGACCATCCTGGCCTATATACTGTCTGATGCAGAGGCCCATGGAATAATCTTCACTATCATCAAAACGTTTTTCATAATGTAGCGAGTAAATAAAGAAACCAGACTGCAATGAAAGGTTGTTGTCATTCTACATAAATTATCTTGTTAGTTATTTACATAACATAATAAACAAATGGTAAACAAGGTTATATTGAAAGTCAAAATCATGGCATGTAAGTATCTTTTCAAGTTCTTGTTTTACAACTCAAGCTCTGGAAGGTATAACTCGTTTACAGTAATACACTGCTCAAAAAAATAAAGGGAACACTAAAATAACACATCCTAGATCTGAATGAATGAAATAATCTTATTAAATACTTTTTTCTTTACATAGTTGAATGTGCTAACAACAAAATCACACAAAAATGATCAATGGAAATCAAATGTATCAACCCATGGAGGTCTGGATTTGGAGTCACCCTCAAAATTAAAGTGGAAAACCACACTACAGGCTGATCCAACTTTGATGTAATGTCCTTAAAACAAGTCAAAATGAGGCTCAGTAGTGTGTGTGGCCTCCACGTGCCTGTATGACCTCCCCTACAATGCCTGGGCATGCTCCTGATGAGGTGGCGGATGGTCTCCTGAGGGATCTCCTCCCAGACCTGGACTAAAACATCCGCCAACTCCTGGACAGTCTGTGGTGCAACGTGGCGTTGGTGGATGGAGCGAGACATGATGTCCCAGATGTGCTCAATTGGATTCAGGTCTGGGGAACGGGCGGGCCAGTCCATAGCATCAATGCCTTCCTCTTGCAGGAACTGCTGACACACTCCAGCCACATGAGGTCTAGCATTGTCTTGCATTAGGAGGAACCCAGGGCCAACCGCACCAGCATATGGTCTCACAAGGGGTCTGAGGATCTCATCTCGGTACCTAATGGCAGTCAGGCTACCTCTGGCGAGCACATGGAGGGCTGTGCGGCCCCCCAAAGAAATGCCACCCCACACCATGACTGACCCACCGCCAAACCGGTCATGCTGGAGGATGTTGCAGGCAGCAGAATGTTCTCCACGGCGTCTCCAGACTCTGTCACGTCTGTCACATGTGCTCAGTGTGAACCTGCTTTCATCTGTGAAGAGCACAGGGCGACAGTGGCGAATTTGCCAATCTTGGTGTTCTCTGGCAAATGCCAAACGTCCTGCACGGTGTTGGGCTGTAAGCACAACCCCCACCTGTGGACGTCGGGCCCTCATACCACCCTCATGGAGTCTGTTTCTGACCGTTTGAGCAGACACATGCACATTTGTGGCCTGCTGGAGGTCATTTTGCAGGGCTGTGGCAGTGCTCCTCCTGCTCCTCCTTGCACAGGAACAGGCCGGACCGGGCTGTTGACACGCACCACTGGCTTGGTGCGAGGGACAGGAACAGGCCGGACCGGGCTGGCGACGCGCACCACTGGCTTGGTGTGAGGGGCAGGAACAGGCCGGGCCGGGCTGGCGACGCGCACCACTGGCTTGGTGCGAGGGGCAGGAACAGGCCGGACCGGGCTGGCGACGCGCACCACTGGCTTGGTGCGAGGGGCAGGAACAGGCCGGGCCGGGCTGTCGATGCACACCACTGGCTTGGTGCGAGGGGCAGGAACAGGCCAGGCCGGGCTGGCGAAGCGCACCACTGTCTTGGTGCGAGGGGCCGGAACAGGCTGGACCGCGCTGGCGACGCGCACCACTGGCTTGGTGCGAGGAGCAGGAACAGGCCGGGCTGGACTGGCGACGCGCACCACTGTCTTGGTGCGAGGAGCAGGAACAGGCCGGACCGGGCTGGCGACGCGCACCACTGGCTTGGTGCGAGGAGCAGGAACCGGTCGGGCCGTACTGGGAACACGCACCACTGGCTTAGTGCGGGGAGCAGGAACGGGCCGGACCGGACTGGCGACACGCACCACTTGCTTGGTGCGAGGAGCGGGACTGGGTTCCTTTATTAACCCCCGCTCCTTCTGCTGCCTAACCAGCTCCTCTCGCTGTGCCTCTACACTTTCCTTCTCCCTTTTAGCCTCCTGTAGCGCCTCCCTCTGACCGAATAACTCCTGCTCCCTCTGAACCAATAGCCCCCGTAACATGGTGGCCTCCTCTCCTAATCTGCAGATCCGCCCTTTAACGGCCTCCTGCTGCCTCGTCATCCACCCCGTGTGCCCCCCCAAAAAAAATTATTGGGGTTGCCTCTCGGGTCTCCGTCGTCGGCACGGTTGGCGCCGTTTCTCCTCTCCTACCTGGGCATCAACCTTCATCGCCTCCCGATAACGGACGGCCTCCTCCTCAGTTATTCTCCCCCAACCGAGGAAGATATCTACTAAAGTTACCTCCCGTTGAATCCCCGGCGTTTGCTCCTTCTGGGCACGCTGCTTGGTCCTTGTTCGGTGGGATCTTCTGTCACGTTCGTTCATAGACGGGTCAGACCAAGGCGCAGCGTGATATGCATACATGTTTATTTAAACTTAATAAACACTCGACAAAACAATAAACAAAACGAAACGTGAAGTCCAAGGTAGACACAAACAACATACCTTTCACGGAACAAGATCCCACAACCCACTAGTGCCAATAGGCTGCCTAAGTATGGTCCCCAATCAGAGACAACGAGCGACAGCTGCCTCTGATTGGGAACCACACCGGCCAACATAGATCTAGACATACTAGACTATAAACATAGATCTACACCACATAGAAAATCACACCCTGACTCAACAAATAAGAGTCCCCAGAGTCAGGGCGTGACATACATTGTGTTGTTTAAGTGTTCCCTTTATTTTTTTGAGCAGTGTAGGTATTTCTATTCTGATCCTTACAAAATAAGGAACACCTGTTTTAGTGACTGATCATACTTTTCAAAAATTCTATGGTATTCTTCATGATCAGACTTTCTTAACCAGATAGTAAATTAAACAAATAAAAAAACTACAGAAAGCATTGCGTCTTACATTTGATAAGGAAAGACATACACAAGTAATATAAAATCAATAAAGCAATAGCTATATTGAAAGAATAAGGTTAGGGGAATACTTTGTCTCATTCAAACCTGAAAACAAAGTGCAAGTTAGGACCTACATCACTATCATAACCATAACATCATACACAACCGCTTGCCATCGCATTCAGGTGCAGCACAAAAAAACAACGTAATATTCTCCATTTTATATTTTCTGTAATAAAGCCAACAATTTCTAGAGTAGTCTTCAAGTACATTGAAGTTTCACTCTTTCTGTTCTGACAGTCAGAGAAATGTTAGCTGGTCTTCGATCTGTTTGTGAAATATTGCCAACTCCTATATATACCTAAATTCTATGGTAACATTGCATGACAACTATCATACGTTAGGAGTTAGCACGACAACATAAACACATCTGGGGCCAGGCTAAAGCATTTCTACGACTGCACCACCAGTTTGGTATGTACAGCAGCCACCTCCACCAGCATCAACCTAGGAGGGTTAGCGGGGAACCCGTTCAGCTGCTTCTTTACCTGTCGATGTTCACCTGTCTGTCCTGTGTGTGTGTGTGTGTGTGTGTGTGTGTGTGTGTCAGTCTCATACTCTTCGTCCTCATCTTCAAGTAGCTCCTCATCAAAAGCATCTTCCTCCAGGAAGTCCATGACCTCATGGTCCTCCTCATCATTCAGGTCTTCCTCAGCAATGACCCTTTAGCACATAAGAAAGGTGATCATGAATGGAAGAGAATTGTGTAGGTAAATGTTATCAACCTGTTTGCAAGGTGACAAAGTAACATTTTACAATCCTAAGGTTTTCACTCTAACATTTGAGAAAACATGTAACATCATTTTATATCTGAATGTCCATACCTGAAATATTTATGATATTATATGCCTGTAAGTAACAAAGTCACAAACCAGCTAGACCAGGCAGGATTATTTAGTTACCAATCTGAGCACAAAGCCTGATCTTTCATAGTCATATGATCTATTATCATAAGGGTTAGGCAATACAAAGACAAAATACCTGAAGTGCTGCTTATTCACCCTCATTGATTCACTGGTGGAGGAGAGGCAGGTTTTTTTTTATGCTGAAAGACAAATTCCAGAAATATAGGTTAGAGTTAAAACATGTATTCATTCATCTCCTATAACTTGTTATTGCCTGTTGACTGCTACAACTGTACACAAATTCACCAGCTAAAAAACAAGTCACAGAGGTTCCTAGTCTGATTAATTAGGCTGTAATACACAATTAATTGGTATACACAGCATGAAACTAATGCCTGCAAAATTGTGCAAATGTTGAATAAAATTACATTTATACTCTCGTTGTTACAATTGTCATTGTCATGGCATGCATGTTCAATTATTATTCATATATTTTTTTTACGTTAAGAAAAACTGTTACATTCCTCAGCTGCTACTGTAGGTCCTCAATCAACACCCTACACTGCCAGAGCGGCACCAGAACATCCAATTGTAATGAGTTATGCAAATTGTTCCAGCAATGTGGCGCATTAAAACTAAATGTGGATTTACCTATTTAGGTGGAGACCCTGTGAACGGGTTTGGTAACTCATGTTTTTATACTTTAACAACAACGTTAGGTAAGTCGGAAGCTTGTGTAGTAGAGTTTTTAAACAAAAAGAGAATAGTGAAGTGACCTACGGGACTTTAATGAGGACCAGCCAACCTTTTGATACAGGATGCAGTGGTGAGTATTAAAACTATCCCCTGTGATAAAGCGAAGGGCGCTATGGTAGACGACATCCAAAGGTTTAAGAGTAGTGGCTGCTACATTCTGGTAAATTTTGTCATCATAGTCAAGAACTGGCAGGAAAGTTGACTGTACAAACTGCTTCCTGATTTTTAGGGAGACCCAAGATCTATTTCTAAAAAAGAAGCCCAATTTAAATCTTACTTTCCTGTGGATATTTTGTCTCAAATTCCAAGCAGCTGAAGGACAAACCGCACAGACAACCGGTAGACTAAGTTTAAATGTAATTTCAGTCAACATTCTGGCTAGCTACCTGGCTAACAATATAGCTAGCAAAGCAAACAACTTGATACAGTTGAACAAAAAATGTATGCACTGTAACATAACTTTAGTCTCATACCTGTATATGGTTGAATGATTCACGGCAGAAGACTGAAAGTGAAACATTCTCACTCGACATTAACTTTCTTTCTGACTTTCTTGACTGAGCTCTGTGTTGTCGATGGCATCAGGTAAATTCAGGGCAAGCATTATTGAAAGCACATTATTAAAAACTCCACACTGTAACGTTAGCTAGCTAGCTAGTAGCCTAGGGCAGGATGTGTTTTTGACAGAAGAAGCCTCTCTCTCGTTCTAGCATAGGAGGGTACATAGGCAAATACAAGATAATTATGCAAATATTGGTCTATTATAATCAGATTACCATGTGACGTTATGCGGCGCCCAAAAACTCCATTCCACCTCAAACAGGCTGAAATTCCAAGCATTCTAAGATGACATATGGAATTGTTTTAAGATGGTCATACCATGGATCATTTAGCTATTTGATGTAGAATTTTAGGTATTCCAAAAATATATACAAAAACTATTTGATACAATTTGATAGTCTGGAGATTGTGCTGGCCATTCCATGATTTGATGCCTACTGTCTTGTTATTTTCTTCTAAGGTAGTTCTGACAGCCTGGAGGTATGTTTTGGGTCATTATCTTGCGGTAGGAACCCCTTACCAACTAGGTGTACACAGAGGGTATTGCATGGCGCTGAAAAATGCTGTGGTGACGTTTTGGTTCAGGGTGCCACTCACTCTGTGCAAGTCACTGACTCTGGATCCAGCAAAAGAGCCCCAGACCATCACGCTTCCTCCTCCATGTTTGACAGTTGGTGTCACACACTGAGGAACCATCCTTTCGCCAGTTGACGGTGTACAAAAACCCTGCGTGATGAACCGAAGATTTAACATTTTGATTAATTGGTCCATAAGACCTTCTTCCAGTCTTCAGGAGTCCACTGGTGGTGCTTCATAGCAATGGCTTTCTTACTGCCGCTCGACCTACCAAACCTGCAGCTCAAAGTCTTCTCTTCACAGTTGAAACTGAGACTTGCTTACTTCGACCAGTGTTAAGCTGTGCTTGAAGCTGTTGTCCTGTGAGCCGCCTATCACTCAAGCTGTTGACTCTCAGAAACTTGTCTTCTGATTCTGTTGTGGCTTTGGGTCTGCCAGACCTCTTCCTGTCAGAGTTCCCTCCAGTTTCCAAGTGCATTTTGATGGTGTAGGAAACTGTACTCACTGACACCTTGGCTTTCTTTGCAATTTCTCTAAAGGAAAGATCTACACTTTTAAGGGTTATAATGGTCTGTCTTCCTTTGTTAATTGCCTTTTTCTCGCCATTATGATAGCAATATACTACTTCCTGCAGTACAATACTGTCCAAATAATGCTTAAGAGGGTGTAATAGCACAGTCTGTTCCAACATCCAATGTGAAATTTGGTGGAGGATCGGTGATGATCTGGGGGTGCTTCAGCAAGGCTGGAATCGTCAGGCAGATTTGTCTTTGTGAAGGACGCATGAATCAAGCCACGTACAAGGTTGTCCTGGAAGAAAACTTGCTTCCTTTTGCTCTGACATTGTTGCCCAACTCTGAGGATTGGTTTTTCCAGCTGGACAATGCGCCATGCGACACAGCCAGGTCAATCAAGGTGTGGATGGAGGACCACCAGATCAAGACCCTGTCATGGCCAGCCCAATCTCCAGACCTGAACCCCATTGAAAACTTCTGGAATGTGATCAAGAGGAAGATGGATGGTCACAAGCCATCAAAGAAAGTCGAGCTGCTTGAATTTTTGCGCCAGGAGTGGCATAATGTCACCCAACATCAATGTGAAAGACGGGTGGAGAGCATGCCAAGACGCATGAAAGCTGTGATTGAAAATCTGGGTTTTCCACCAAATATTGATTTCTGAACTCTTCCTAAGTTAAAACATTACTATTGTGTTGTTTAAAAATGAACATGAACTTATTTTCTTTGCATTATTCGAGGTCTGACAACACTGCATTTTGTTGGGTTATTTTGACCAGTTGTCATTTTCTGCAAATAAATGCTCTAAATGACAATATTTTTATTTGGAATTTGGGAGAAATGTTGTCAGTAGTTTATAGAATTTTTAAAAATGTAACTTTTACTCAAACACATACCTATAAATAGTAAAACCACAGAAACTGATACTTTTTCCAGAGCTGTATATATATATATATTTATTCTAAAAAATAAATAACAGAAAAGTGGTGCGTGCATATGTATTCACCCCCTTTGCTATGAAGCCTGATCTGGTGCAACCAATTACCTTCAGAAGTCACATAATTAGTTAAATAAAGTCCACATGTGTGCAATCTAAGTGTCACATGATCTGTCACATGATCTCAGTATATATACACCTGTTCTGAAAGGCCCCAGAGTCTGCAACACCACTAAGCAAGGGGCACCACTTTTAACATCCCACGGAGCACCATTAAATCCATTATAAAAAAATGGAAAGAATATGGCACCACAACAAACCTGCCAAGAGAGGGCCGCCCACCAAAACTCACGGACCAGGGAAGGAGGGCATTAATCAGAGAGGCAACAAAGAGACCAAAGATAACCCTGAAGGAGCTGCAAAGCTCCACAGCGGAGATTGGAGTATCTGTCCATAAGACCACTTTAAGCCGTACACTCCACAGAGCTGGGCTTTACGGAAGAGTGGCCAGAAAAAAGCCATTGCTAAAGAAAAAAATAAGCAAACACGTTTGGTGTTCGCCAAAAGGCATGTGGAAGACGGTACCATTATTACATATATTGATTTATAGGATCTCTGTGGTCACAAAAATTCAGCTGGACATCTTTTCAACCAATTTTGCCAAGTTGTCAGTAATCAGTCAACCTCCTCCCACCATCTGTTAACCAGTGTGTGGTGTGTGATTGATAGTCTGTACTCCTGCACACCCTGCGTCCTGCAAACGGCCTCAGGCGTTGATTCAGAAACACTTAAACAGCATTCTGACATTTCCTTTCTTCCCAAGACCCTGTTTCCATGGCAATTCATTGCTCCTATATCAGAAAGGGTTGGTTTTATCGCAGGGTGAATGTCCATACTCATACATTATGAATGACTCATATTGATTAATGCATTTCACACCTCTAAAATTATATTTATTCCTTTGCATTATAATAGGAGGTTCTGGGGGGCAGCTTAACATTCCCTTCAATTATGTTTCTTCTTTTACTATTGCAGTTTTCCATTCTTAGGACTGAGCATCCTTCAGTGGTCCAGACAATCTTGATTAGAGCGTCAGCACACCACAACAATCATGTTTTATTCCTTTTACTTTTGGTAGCTTACTGTACTATGTCACACTACAGATCGCCTCGAGTGGCAGTACTTGTGGACAGTCTTGCGCCATATGGGTCTCGGAAAAAGCTTCATAGATACAGTATGATTGAACTTCTATATGCCAATTCTTCTGCGATTGTCCTGACGGGCAACAATTGCTCCTCCCATTGTGCTCTACCCCGGGGCACACGAAAGGGCTGTCCACTCTCTCCTCTGTTATTTGCCTTATCATTGGAACCTTTGCCCAGACGGTCCGCCAATCCACTATTCACATACCAATCATTATACATGACACTAAGCATTACATCTCCCTATATGCAGACGATATCCTGCTATTCCTCCTAAATATACAGCAATCTCTACCTCATATTCTTGACATCTTTAATGAATTTAGGCACATTTTAAGCTATAAAATCAACTGGGTCAAGTCTGCTATTTTACCTCTCATTAATATGGGAGATTATCCAATTGCAACACTTGGTACCCTGTAGTACCCTTTAGATACCTGGGAGTTAATATCCACCCCACAATCAAATCCCTAGTTACAAATAATTACAACAAGATTCTCAAAGACGTGGTGTCAGATCTGGAAAGATGGAAAGAAAATCCAAATTAATTTCAATCTCAAATTTCTATTATCAAGATGGACATCCTTCCACGCTTGAACTTTTTGAGCTCAATGCTCCCTCTGGCACCACCAACTGGATATTGGGGAAAAAATCAATTCCTCAGTCTCTAAATTTGTCTGACAAAACTAGCCTCCACACATTAAACGACCCTGCAAAGGCAAAAGAGCGCAGGTGGCCAAAGCCTTCCAAATGTTGAGTATTATTTCTGGTCATTTGTTTTCCCTCTTTCTACGTGGTTTGATTTAGACGCTCAGATTGCTTGGCGTCCCATAGAGGAGAACCTAATACATCTGCACCATCTCTCCTTGAGATACTCCAAAACAACATTTGGCGCCTTAATAACACAGCCATCATTAGCACATTAGAGGCTGCTGCTGCCTATAGAAATCACTGGCCACTTTAAGAAATGGAACACTAGTCACTTTAATAATGTTTACATATCTTGCATTACTCATCTCATATGTATATACTGTATTCTATAATATTCTGCTGTATCTTAGTCCATGCCGCTCTGTCATTGCTCATCCATATATGTATATATTCTTAATTCCATTCCTTACTTAGATTTGTGTGTATTGGGTATATGTTGTGAAATTGTTAGATATTACTGCACTGTCGGAGCTAGAAGCACAAGCGTTTCGCTACACCCACAATAACATCTGCTAAACACGTGTATGTGACAAATAACATATGATTTGATTTGATCTATCTATGTGTGGCAAACCACAGAAAAGTTATCCAAAATCAAAACCAATTGGCACAATCACACTCCTTTGTTCCACAATCACGACCTCTGTTTGAGGAAGGGCACTTATATCTTTCCACCAGTGGAGTGACAAGGCTGTACACATCACAGCTAATGTTCTCGATGAGGGGGTCCTCTGGGCATTTCAGGATTTACAAACAACTTTTAATTTACTGGGCAAATCGTTCTTATTTCATTTACAACTTCACTACGCCATGCGAGCTGATGGTGTCCTCTGTTGCGAAACACTACCAATTCACCCCCTAAACCCAGGGGACTGGTTTCTGATCTATAATTGCATTTCTTAAAAGCATCTCAGAAGCCCCTGCCACTGACCAACAATGGAAGAGAGACCTCTCACCTTCAGTCACTGAAATTAGCTGGTAAACTGTATGGCCTAATCTAATTCTCTCTTCTAGAAATCCTAATCATCAGAATATAATTTTTTATTTTGTCCACAGATCTTATCTTAGCCCGTGCGGACCGTTCCAAATGAAAATACATCCAAACCCGAAATGCTCTCTTTCCCCTCAGGGTGTTCCCAGTACCTTCATTCATATGGTCTGGGAGTGCTCGGAGGTATCCCAATTCTGGAGACTAGTCTCCAGTATTCTCTCCACAATTCTCTCCGCAGATTATACCTCTCAATGACACCTCCAAATTGGATCTGTCTTTGCAGGAAAAGCGATTATGGGTGTCTGGCCTCACGGCAACCAAAAAAATGGTTGCCTGGTGATGGAAACCTCCTCATTCACGATCTAAACATGAATGGTTACTATCTTTTATTGACATAGCTCAATTAGAGTTTTCGGTGGTGCGAATGCATGGCGGAAAAAGCCATAACATTCACTATTGAAGTTCTGTGGTGGTTAAGATCAAATCATATCTTTAATGACCTTGAGTACCTGTAGCAGTCCTGTGGGGGAGGGGTGGTTGGGTGTAGTGGTCCTGTGGGGGGGAATGGGTGGGAGGGCTACTGAACTTTACACTTTCTTTCTTGCTTGGTCTAAGGGAGGGGGAGGGAGGGAGGGAGGTTAGACGGGCGGGTGTGAGGGTAAAGGTTTAGCATCCTGCTGTTTTCTCTTACTAAAATGTAATGTAAATGTTTGTTTAATTTCAGGATTGTGTGGGCGCGGGGAGGGAGGGGGGACAGAGGGTTAATGTGATTCCTCCTTGTTTTCTTTGTACCCCTCTTTCAGTATAAATTCAATTAAATACACATTTTATCAACAAAAACATAAATAATAATAATGACTCATGTGGTTTAATGCATGTAACAACTGTTATTTAAAACCTCAAAAATAAGATGTATTCCTCTGCAATTATAAAATAAATGTCATGATGGCAGCTTAATTTCCTTTGATGATGTTTCTTTTTTACAATTGCAGTTTTCCATTCCTAGGACTGAGCACTCCTTCAGCGGTCCAGACAATGTTTTGAAATCTTGGTTAGAGCTCAAGCACACCAAAACAATCAAGTTAGATTCCTTTTACTTTTGGTAGTTTACTGTAGTATGTCACCCTGACCAAGATACTTAAAAAATAACAATCGTACCATATAACATTTTAGCTTCCATCCATACTAAGTGGTTAAGGATCCTGTCTAGAGTAAATGTGGGATCTTCATTGGTACATTCTTTATTCATTTTATCCTTTTTCTCATTGAAAACGGTACCATTATTTTCAGACAAATAAGTAGCATGTCACTGTGACCAAGTTACTTTTGAAATAACAATCCCACGATTGATCATTTCAGCTTTTATCCATAGGGTTCTCGCTACATCAAATTTGGGCTTATTCTTCATTGGTTTCTTTTTTATTTCTTTGTTATTTTTAGCAATAATCATATTGAAAACAATACTATTATTGCAGGCAATGTAAGCTAATCAAAGAATGATGGTAATATCAAATTAAATCGTTTCTGTTGAATTGCTCTGACACAATACACTACTCATTTAATCAAACACACTTGAAGCCATTTTCCTTCTGGGTTCCTGAATCTGTCACACAGATTTCTCGAATTTAACCTCTGGATCCAGAGTTAATTTGTGGTCCTCAGATTCAGGTCATACGGTGAGAGAGTCGCATAGAAGGCTTGTGGGTGGAGATATACACTGAGTGTACAAAACATCAGGCCACATGCGCTCTTTCCATGACATACACTGACCTGGTGAATCCAGGTGAAAGCTATGATCCCTTCTTGATGTCACCTGTTAAATCCACTTCAATCAGTGGAGATGAAGGGGAGGAGACAGGTTGAAGAAGGATTTTTAAGCCTTGAGACAATTGAGACATGGATTGTGTGTGTGCCATTCAGAGGGTGAATGGGCAAAACAAAATATTTAAGTGCCTTTGAACGTGTTATGGTAGTAGGTGCTAGGTGCACCGGTTTGAGTGTTTCAAGAACTGCAACCCTGCTGGGTTTTTCACGCTCAATAGATTCCCGTGTGTATCAAGAATGGTCCACCACCCAAAGGACATCCAGCCAACTTGACACAACTGTGGGAAGCATTGGAGTCAACATGGGCCACCATCCCTGTGGAACACTTTCGACACATTGTAGAGTCCATGCCCCAACGAATTGAGGCTGTTTTGAGAGCAAAAGGTGTTCCTAATGTTTTGTACACTCAGTGTAGGAGGACATGCTTATTGTAATGCCTGGAATGGAATAAATGGAACTGTGTTAAACCGTTGATCAAATTGTTTGATACCTTTCCATCCATTCGGTTCGCGTCGCATTACGATGAGCTTGTCCTCCTATATCTCTTTTGTGGTGACGGTTGCATTTAAATATTCTACAGTTGTATATTTATAAATGCATAGCTTTGCTTTTCAAAAGGATTCATTTCTTTGCTGAAATTATTCAGAAATGATTCTCGGGACAGCACCGCACACCAACTATTACAACTAAAAATGCTCATTTTATCCAACCTTAATGTTAACACTGTTTTCCACCTGACTGAATTCACTTTGTAAACTCCCTCCTCAGCCCTCCTCTAAACTCATCTACGCTCTCTCTGCTCTCAACTCATCTACGCTCTCTCTCCTCTCAACTCATCTATGCTCTCTCTCCTCTCAACTCATCTATGCTCTCTCTCCTCTCAACTCATCTACGCTCTCTCTCCTCTCAACTCATCTATGCTCTCTCTCCTCTCAACTCATCTATGCTCTCTCTCCTCTCAACTCATCTACGCTCTCTCTCCTCTCAACTCATCTATGCTCTCTCTCCTCTCAACTCATTTATGCTCCCTCTCCTCTCAACTCATTTATGCTCCCTCTCCTCTCAACTCATCTATGCTCTCTCTCCTCTCAACTCATCTACGCTTTCTTTCCTCTCAACTCATTTACCCTCTCTCTCCTCTCAATTATTCTAGCCTCTCTCTCCTCTCAACTCATCTACCCTCTCTCTCCTCTCAACTCATCTACCCTCTCTCTCCTCTCAACTCATCTATGCTCTCTCTTCTCTCAACTCATCTACCCTCTCTCTCCTCTCAACTCCTCTACCCTCTCAACTCATTTACATTTACATTTACATCATTTAGCAGATGCTCTTATCCAGAGCGACCTACAAATTGGTGCATTCAACTTATGATAGCCAGTGGGACAACCACTTTTTTTATGGGGGTGGGGGGGGGGGGGAGGGAGGGGTAGAAGGATTACTTTCATACTATTCCAGGTATTCCTTAAAGAGGTAGGGTTTCAAGTGTCTCCGGAAGGTGGTCAGTGACTCCGCTGTCCTGGCGTCGTGGGGGAGCTTGTTCCACCATTTGGGTGCCAGAGCAGCAAATAGCTTTCACTGGGCTGAGCGGGAACTGTGCTTCCGTAGAGGTAGCTAGCAGGCCAGAGGTGGATGAACGTAGTGCCCTCGTTTGGGTGTAGGGTCTGATCAGAGCCTGAAGGTAAGGAGGTGCCGTTCCCCTCACAGCTCCGTAGGCAAGCACCATGGTCTTGTTGTAGATGCGAGCCTCAACTGGAAGACAGTGGAGTGTGCGGAGGAGCGGGGTGACATGAGAGAACTTGGGAAGGTTGAACACCAGATGGGCTGCAGCGTTCTGGATAAGTTGTAGTGGTTTAATGGCACAGGCAGGGAGCCCAGCCAACAGCGAGTTGCAGTAATCCAGACGGGAGATGACAAGTGCCTGGATTAGGACCTGTGCCGCTTTCTGTGTGAGGTAGGGTCGTACTCTGCGAATGTTGTAGAGCATGGACCTGCAGGATCGGGTCACCGCTTGATGTTAGCGGGAGAACGACAGGGTGTTGTCCAGGGTCACGCCAAGGTTCTTTGCACTCTGGGAGGAGGACACAATGGAGTTGTCAACCGTGATGGCGAGATCATGGAGCGGGCAGTCGTTCCCGGGAGGAAGAGCAGCTCCGTCTTGCCGAGGTTCAGCTTGAGGTGGTGATCCGACATCCACACTGATATGTCTGCCAGACATGCAGAGATGCGATTCGCCACCTGGTTATCAGAAGGGGGAAAGGAGAACATTAATTGTGTGTCGTCTGCGTAGCAATGATAGGAGAGACCATTTGAGGATATGACAGAGCCAAGTGACTTGGTGTATAGAGAGAATAGGAGAGGGCCTAGAACTGAGCCCTGGGGGACACCAGTGGTGAGAGCACGTGGTGCGGAGACACATTCTCGCCACGCCACCTGGTAGGAGTGACCTGTCAGGTAGGACGCAATCCAAGAGTGAGCAGCGCCGGAGATGCACAACTCGTAGAGGGTGGAGAGGAGGATCTGATGGTTCATAGTATCAAAGGCAGCAGATAGGTCTAGAAGGATAAGAGCAGAGGAGAGAGAGTTAGCTTTAGCAGTGCGGAGAGCCTCCGTGACACAGAGAAGAGCAGTCTCATTTGAATGACCAGTCTTGAAACCTGACTGGTTTGGATCAAGAAGGTCATTCTGAGAGAGATAGCAGGAGAGTTGGCTAGAGACGGCACGCTCAAGAGTTTTGGAGAGAAAAGAAAGAAGGGATACTGGTCTGTAGTTGTTGACATCGGAGGGATCAAGTGTAGGTTTTTTGAGGAGGGCTGCAACTCTCGCTCTCTTGAAGACAGAAGGGACATGGACAGCGGTCAAGGATGAGTTGATGAGCGAGGTGAGGTATGGGAGAAGGTCTCCGGAAATTGTCTGGAGAAGAGAGGAGGGGATAGGGTCAAGCGGGCAGGTTGTTGGGCGGCCGGCCGTCACAAGTTTTCATCTGGAGAGAGAGGGAAGAAAGAAGTCAAAGCATAGGGTAGGGCAGTATGAGCAGGACCAGCGGTGTCATTTGACTTAATAAATGAGGATCGGATGTCGTCAACCTTCTTTTCAAAATAGTTGTCATCCACAGAAAGGGAGGAGGGAGGGGGAGGAGGAGGAGGATTCAGCAGGGAGGAGAAGGTGGCAAAGAGCTTCCTAGGTTTAGAGGCAGAGGCTTGAAATTTAGAGTGGTAGAAAGTGGCTTTAGCAGCGGAAACAGAGGAAGAGAATGTAGAGAGGAGGGAGTGAAAAGATGACAGGTCCGCAGGGAGTCTAGTTTTCCTCCATTTCCGCTCGGCTGCTCGGAGCCCTCTTCTGTGAGCTCGCAATGAGTCGTCAAGCCACGGAGCAGGAGGGGAGGACCGAGCCGGCCAGAAGGATAGGGGACATAGAGAGTCAAAAGATGCAGAAAGGGAGGAGAGGACGGTTGAGGAGGCAGAATCAGGAGATCGGAGGGAGAAAGATTTAGCAGAGGGAAGAGATGATAGGATGGAAGAGGAGAGAGTAGTGGGAGAGAGAGAGCGAAGGTTGCGACGGCACATTACCGTCTGAGTAGGGGCAGAGTGAGTAGTGTTGGAGGAGAGCGAGAGAGAAAAGGATACAAAGTAGTGGTCAGAGACTTGAAGGGGAGTTGCAGTGAGATTAGTAGAATAGTAGCATCTAGTAAAGATGAGGTCAAGCGTATTGCCTGCCTTGTGAGTAGGGGGGGTCGGTGAGAGGGTGAGGTCAAAAGAGGAAAGGAGTGAAAAGAAGGAGGCAGAGAGAAATGAGTCAAAGGCAGACATAGGGAGGTTAAAGTCACCCAGAACTGTGAGGGGTGAGCCATCCTCAGGAAAGGAACTTATCAAGGCGTCAAGCTCATTGATGAACTCTCCAAGGGAACCTGGAGGGCGATAAATGACAAGGATGTTAAGCTTGAATGGGCTAGTGACTGTGACAGCATGGAATTCAAATGAGGAGATAGACAGATGGGTCAGGGGGAAAAGAGAGAATGTCCACTTGGGAGAGATGAGGATTCCTGTGCCACCGCCGCGCTGACCAGATGCTCTCGGGGTATGCGAGAACACATGATCAGACGAGGAAAGAGCAGTAGGAGTAGCAGTGTTTTCTGTGGTAATCCATGTTTCCGTCAGCGCCAAGAAGTCGAGGGACTGGAGGGTAGCATAGGCTGAGATGAACTCTGCCTTGTTGGCCGCAGAACGGCAGTTCCAGAGGCTGCCGGAGACCTGGAACTCCACGTGGGTCGCGCGCGCAGGGACCACCAGATTAGAGTGGCAGCAGCCACGTGGTGTGAAGCGTTTGTATGGCCTGTGCAGAGAGGAGAGAACAGGGATAGACAGACACATAGTTGACAGGGTACAGAAAAGGCTACAATAATGGAAAGGAGATCGGAATGAAATTAACTAAACATCTGGGAAAGCGAGAGAGTGGGGCCTCCCTCACTTACGTTTCACTGAAACACTCAAATATAACTCTCCCAACTTCCACTTTAGAAATGATAATTGTTGTAAACTACAGCGGTTCAATGTTTTCTAAGAATAGACTCTAAGTTTATTCAGCTAGCTAACTCATCTACCCTCTCTCTCCTCTCAACTCATCTAGCCTCTCTCTCCTCTCAACTCATCTACGCTCTCTCTCCTCTCAACTCATCTACCCTCTCTCTCCTCTCAACTCATCTATGCTCTCTCTCCTCTCAACTCATCTACGCTCTCTCTCCTCTCAACTCATCTACCCTCTCTCTCCTCTCAACTCATCTACCCTCTCTCTCCTCTCAACTCATCTACCCTCTCTCTCCTCTCAACTCATCTACCCTCTCTCTCCTCTCAACTCATCTACTCTCTCTCTCCTCTCAACTCATCTACCCTCTCTCTCCTCTCAACTCATCTACCCTCTCTCTCCTCTCAACTCATCTACCCTCTCTCTCCTCTCCTCTCAACTCATCTCTCTCTCCTCTCAACTCATCTACCCTCTCTCTCCTCTCCTCTCAACTCATCTACTCTCTCTCTCCTCTCAACTCATCTACGCTCTCTCTCCTCTCAACTCATCTACTCTCTCTCTCTCTCTCTCTCTCTCTCTCTCTCTCTCTCTCTCTCTCTCTCTCTCTCTCTCTCTCTATCTATGCACAATCTAGCCGAAAGGTGTCTGGTTTTTAAGTGCTTCCCTCCTTATCAGTCATCTCCCAGGACCTCTCGTGACCTGGCCTGACCGCAATATACCTCGTGCTAGCTTGCATCAAAGGAGATAAAGCAATTAGGAAATACAAATGAAGCTATACTGAAAATATACACAGCATAGACAGAGATTTCGGCATACCTTTTATGCAGAATAAGTGTGAGTGACACAATATCACTCTGCAGTCGAGAGTGGAATCTTTGGCCTCTATGTGTGTTTAGTCTCTCATTGTTGAGAGCATTAACTCCTTTATTATTCTCTCTCTCTCTCAATTCAATTCAATTCAATTTGCTTTATTGGCATGACGTAACAATGTACATATTGCCAAAGCTTGTTTACAATGTAAAAAAATGAGAATCAAAATTGTCAACGGGACAACAGTAACAACAATAACCAAGGGTCAAAATAACCATACATTCAACAATAACAATAAATATACAGTAAAGGACATGTGCAGGTTGATTGGTCTGTCAGACACTGTCCCTCAACTTATGGCAGGCAGCAATGTAGTGCGCTGCCAACCCACAGCTCTCTGCGTCCTCCCCCAACAGGACGGGTAGCCTATCCTCATCAGAGAGGTCTTTGAAACCTTGAATAAGAGTTTCAAATTTGGGGAAATGACACTCTCTAATTGTTTTATATTTTTGACATTTTGTCAGGAAATGCAGCTCCGTCTCAGGTTCTGCTATTGTGCAGTGGTTGCACAGCCTTTCCTCTACAGGGAGCCAGGTTTTCCTGTGTCTACCCTTCTCAATGGCAAGGCTGTGCTCACTGAGCCTGTACTTTGTCAAGGTTTTTCTAAAGTTTTGATCAGTAACCATGGTCAAATATTTAGCCACGGTGTACTGTCGATTTAGGGCCAGATAGCACTGCATTTTGCTCTGTGCTTGTGCTTGTGTTTCCCAATAAGCAATATAGTTTTGTTTTGACTGTGTTGTAATTTGGTTTATCCTGATTGATTGGATGTTCTGGTCCTGAGGCTTCAGTGTGTTAGTAGAACAGGTTTGTGAACTCAGCCCCAGGACCAGCTGGATGAGGGGACTCTTTTCTTTGTTCAGCTCTTGGTATTGCAGGGCTTGGTAATGATATGAGAGAGGGGGTCACTGTATTTTAGATGTTTCCAAAACTTAATTGCTCTTTTTTGAGTTTTTATTATTAGTGGGTATTTGCCTAATTCTGCCCTGCATGCATTGTTTGTAGTTTTCCTCTGGACATGTAGGAGAATCTTACAGAACTCTGCATGCAGGGTTTCAATGGGATGTTTGTCCCATTTGATGAAATCTTGTTTTGCAAGTGGACCCCACACCTCGCTGCCATAAAGTGCAATTGGTTCAATGACATATTCAATTAGTTTTAGCCAAATTTTAATAGGTATTTCAATTTGAATTTGCTTTTTAATTGCGTAGAATGCCCTGCGTGCTTTCTCTCTCAGTTCATTCACTGCTTCATTAAGGTGTCCAGTTGAGCTTATTTTTAAACCTAAGTAATTGTAGTGTGTGCAGTGCTCTATATATTTTGTACCAATTGAGAACTTTGGTCTAATTCCCTGAGATCTGGATCTTCTCTGGAAAATCATTATTTTAGTCTTTTTGGGGTTTACTGTCAGGGCCCAGGTCTGGCAGTACTGCTCTAGCAGGTCCAGGCTCTGCTGTAGGCCATGTGCTGTGGGTGACAGCAGGCATAGGTCATCGGCGAAGAGTAGGCATTTAACCTCTGAATTATGGAGACTAACACCAGGGGCTGAGGATTTTTCTAGAATAGTGGCCAATTCGTTGATGTAAATATTGAAGAGTGCTGGGCTCAGATTACAACCCTGACGAAGGCCCCGCCCCTGGTTAAAGAATTCTGTTCTTTTCTTGCCAATTTTAATGCTGCACGTATTGCCAGTATACATTGATTTAATTATTTCATATGTTTTACCCCCTACACCACTTTCAATAACTTTGTAGAACAGTCCTGTGTGCCAAATAGAATCAAATGCTTTTTGGAAGTCGATAAAGCAAGCGTATATTTTGGTATTATTTTGGTGGACATGTTTATCTATCAGGGTGTGTAGGGTGTAAATATGATCGGTCGTGCGATGTTTTGGTATAAATCCAATTTGGCTTTTACTCAAGACATTGTGCTTATTAAGGAAGTTTAGAACTCTTACATTTATAATACTACAGAAAACCTTCCCCAGGTTACTGTTCACACAAATGCCTCTGTAATTGTTAGGGTCAAATTTGTCTCCGTTTTTAAAGATTGGGGTTATGAGTCCTTGATTCCAGATGTCAGGGGAAATAACCTACACTCAGGATCAAATTAAACAGTTTTAATATAGCCAATTGAAATTTTGCACTAGTGAGTTTGAGCATCTCATTTAGGATGCCATCAGGTCCGCATGCCTTTTTAAATTTGAGAGCCTGAAGTTTCTTATAGAGCTCCTGGTCAGTAATTGGGGAGTCCAGTGGATTTTGATTGTCCTTTATAGCTCTTTCTAATCCATTCAACTTCTCATGAATTTGGCGTTGTTCTGCGTTTGTGTCAATTTGAACGGTGTTGTAGAGTGTTTTAAAATGGGTTGTCCAAATGTCACCATTTTGTATCGCTAATTCCTCTTGTTTAGATTTTTTAAATTTTTTCCAATTTTGCCAGAAGTTGTTTGTGTTTATGGACTCCTCAATTAGCGTCAGCTGCTTTCTGTTGTACTGTGCTTTTTTGGTTCTGAGTGTACGTTTATAGAGTTTTAAAGTCTCACAGTAATGAAGGCGTAATTCACCATTATTTGGGTCTCTGTGCTTTTGGTTGGATAGTGTTCTAAGTTTTTCCTTATAATTTTACAATCTGCATCAAACCAGTTGTCATCTGTGATCTTTTTGTTTTGTTTTTTATCAATTTCAATTGTGCTTCTTTTGCCGTTTGCCTGAATATATAGTTGATGTTTTGTACTGCTAGATTGATGCCTTCTTTACTGTGAGTGAATGTGGTATCCAGAAAGTTATCTAAGAGTGTTTGGATATTTTGGTTCCAGGTTGCTTTCTGGTATTCTTCTGTGCTGTTTTGGGCCCATCTGTATGAATGTCTGATGTTGTACAGCTTACTGGGCTGTGAATGTGTGGTTGTTTCCATGTCTGTTCTTTTGAGGAACAATGTAATTTGGCTGTGATCAGACAGAGGTGTTAGTGGCTTGACAGTGAATGAGCTGAGAGAGAAGGGGTCAATGTCTGTGATCATATAGTCTACTGTACTGTGGCCAAGAGGTGAGCAGTAGGTGAATCTCCCCAAAGAGTCCCCCCGTAACCTACCATTGACAAAGTACAGACCCAAGCTTCTACAGAGCTGCAACAGATCCCTTCCGTTTTTGTTGACGGTGCTGTCACTGTTGTTTCTATTGGGGAGATTAAGACAGTTAGAAACATTATGGCCTGTAATAAAGCTGTCCCCTCGTGTGCTCGTTAGATCAGGTAGTGTTCCTGTGCGCGCATTTGTGTCCCCACAGATGAGCACATCTCCCTGGGCCTGGAAATGGCACGTCTCTTCCTCAAGGGTGGGGAAGATCTCCTCTGAGTAATATGGGGATTCTGAGGGGGGATATAAATTGCGCAAAGGAACACATCTTTTTCTGTCAGTACAAGTTCTTTTTTCAGTTTTAACCAAATGTGATATTTGCCAATTTTGAGGGGATCAATTAGATGTTGTAGGTCGGATTTGTACCAAATGATCAGTCCTCCAGAGTCTCTGCCTCTATTGACAGAGCTGTGTTTTTGTGACGGCACAATTACCTCTCTGTAACCTGTGGGACAGTGAGTGACAATGTCAGCCTTACACCATGTCTCCTGCAGAATGATGACGTCAACATCTTTAAGATTTTTGTTGAACTCCAGTGCTAAACTCTTCAGTCCAAAGGTTGATGAGTTTAGGCCCTGAATGTTCCACATGCTAACTGACAGTGATTTCATGTTCCAAAAGAAAGAATAGCAGTCAGAAATACAGTAATTAACTATTAAGTTGTTAAGAGCGAGATAAACAGGATAACAGCTAACATTTTTTCTGTTATATATATAAACATTCCTATTCATTGAACAAGTACATTTTAGTACGATAGGTGTGTGTGTGTGTGTGTGTGTGTGTGTGTGTGTGTGTGTGTGTGTGTGTACATGCGTCCGTGTGTGTTTAGTGCAGTTTGGTGCAGATGTATTGGAGGAGCTGTTTAATCTCACTCAATCCCACAGGGTTCTCCTGTCCTCTGACGACCTCTGCGTAGCTGCGCTGGTCCTGCTGTTGGGCCCTGTGGAGTGGAGGGGGGCCAGGTCTGGGCCGTGGGGCTTCCTCTCTGGTCTGGTAGGGGTGGTGGTCTGGTGCGGGGTAGTAGGCTGGGCCCGGTCCGGTCTGGCTAAGCCGATGGAAGTGGTGATGGTCTGGTGGTGGGTGGGGCCTGTGGGGTGCGCTGGGTCTGGTGTGGCGTTGAAGGGGCCTGGGGCTCCTTGTTGGTGCAGTGGTCTGGTAGGGGTCTCTGGGTGGTCCTCTGTCCAGTGCGGCATGGGGTGTTTGTCTACCAAGTGCCACGTCCTTTAGAGACTTGACAAACATCCCTACTGTCTGCTTCCTCAGGTGGGAGTAGTCGTGCAGATGCTCTGGGGTGATTGTTGTGTGGTGAGCAACGTGTACGTTTGGGAGTAGGCCACACCCTCTGGTGATGTCATCGTTGACTTTCTGAATGGTACGGTGATGGAAGTCTTTGCGGGGCAGCAGAGTGGAGATGGTGATGTGGGAGTTGGGGAACCGCTCAGAGGCCCTCTCTGCTACTCTGTTGACCAGCCTGCCTACTCTCTCCTGCTCCTCTCGTAGGTTGTTGGTGCCGGTGTGAATAATAATGTGGCCTGGTGTGCCAAAGTCAGGCTGGGACAGGATGTGGAGTGCATCCTGTGTTTTTTGGGCACCATATTTTGCGCACCTTGTGTTGGGGGAAGAGTTTATCTTCTTGGATGAATTTCCCATTTGAGTCAATGAGGATGGCCACCTCAGTGGGTTTTACCAGATTAGTGTGTTTACGGTCTGGGGCTGGAGTACACAGGGCCTGTGTACATGGAGGGGTGTGGGGGGTGTGTCAGGGGGGGCCAGAGAACTTCTCTCTGTCGTAGGTGTCTCCATGTGAGCCTCCTTGTTGACTGGGTGTGTGGGTAAAGTGTTGTCGGTATGGGGGGTTGTGGGTAAAGGTGGGTCGGTGGGGGGTGTTTGGGGTGGTGAGGGGCTGCAGCTTCTCTCTAGGAGTCTCTACAGTCTGTTCTCTGTGCTGCAGCACCCTCTTGATGCCAGACAACTCCTTTGCCATCTCCTCCTTTACCTGCACCAGCTCTCTCCTCATGGTGGCCTTTACCTCCTCCAGCGCTGTGGTAAGGCTCTCTCTCAGCTCCTGGACAGAGTTCTTCAGCTGGGTCCTGCACTGGTTGATCTGGTCCTGTAGAAGCTCTGTGTCTGGACTGGTGGTGGTGTAGCTGGGGAGCTGCTCCTTCAGCTCAGTAACCCATACCTCTATCACTGCCAGCCTGTCTCTCAACAGGCTGATGGTAGTGGGGTCTTGGCTCTGGTGGTTGTAGGCAGGCAGGGGGAGGATGGTCCTGCTTCTGGGGTGCCTGGGGTGAGGGGAGAGGTCGGGGGTGCTGTCCTTTTCTTTTTTGCTTTCCGCTATCTTCGTTAGGGTGGGGAAGTCCTGCACAACAGAGCTGAGTGCAGCCTCACTGCCCTGGACCATGACAGTGCCGTTCTGATACATATTTACTGTCAGAAACCTGTTTTCCTGGTCCTTATCGCTGTCCTCAAAAATGTGGATTTGCCTTCCCTTGCAGATGCCTTTCTTCGTAGTATAGCTGAAATGCCTGGTTACAGCTGTATGCCAGGCAGTAGTGTGGTCTGTGTAAAATAACAGGTTTGTAACAGTCCTGTTTTGTGAGCAGTCGGCAAACAAAGTTTCTGGGTTCTCCCTCAGAATTCTGTGTTTAAAATTGATTCTTCCTTTCTCTGATTTGATTTCTGCTGGGTATTCAAAAAAAGCGGGGAAAGTCTCTCAGTTTCTGTCGCTGCTAACGCTGCTAGCGCTGCCTCAGTGGCCATGTTGCTATGGTTACCATCAGTAAACAGTTAGAGCTAGACGTTAAGCTAACTGACCGATTTGAATTTGGCTAGCTACCACGATGAAGATTGGTCTTTTAACTCACTCTCTGTCGATTTTTTCCTCCTTTGTTGATCTTCAGTTGTACAATTTGATTACCTATACATTTTTTGCTAATTGAATCGTGTCAATCTCGCTCTTAGCAAACAAAAAGTTATAACAAGTCAGGAGCTGTTCCTCTGCATGACCTCTCTCTCTCTCTCTCTCTCTCTCTCTCTCTCTCTCTCTGTCTCTGTCTCTGTCTCTGTCTCTCTCTCTCTCTCTCTCTCTCTCTCTCTCTCTCTCTCTCTCTCTCTCTCTCTCTCTCTCTCTCTCTGTCTCTGTCTCTGTCTCTGTCTCTGTCTCTGTCTCTGTCTCTGTCTCTCTCTCTCTCTCTCTCTCTCTCTCTCTCTCTCTCTCTCTCTCTCTCTCTCTCTCTCTCTGTCTCTGTCTCTCTCTCTCTCTCTCTCTCTCTCTCTCTCTCTCTCTCTCTCTCTCTCTCTCTCTCTCTGTCTCTCTCTCTCTCTCTCTCTCTCTCTCTCTCTCTCTCGCTCTCTCTCTCTCTCTCTCTCTCTCTCTCTCTCTCTCTCTCTCTCTCTCTCTCTCTCTCTCTCTCTCACTCTCTATCTATGCGCAATGTTTAAATAACCCCTTGCTATTGAGCTGAATCATGAGGCAGCGATATTTGTTAAAAAAGCAGCGTGACGTCCTTTACAATGTTTCCGTGACCTGGATCTGAAGTTCTGCTTAGCTCAATACTGGGGTTCCTGTGGAGTTAGTTTGGGGGGGTGAATGTAGCAGATGGGGATCTGTGAATCTCACTCCTCAGCCTGAGGTGTCTCCACTTGTGCTGTTGAATAGCTAGCTTTCAGTGGCATGGCTGGGTAAGATACTTCAGGAGGGCGGTCAACAACGTTCCCTCTAAACTGTGTGCCCTCGGACTGCTGCGCAGAAGAAATATGAGCCCATGCAGAGACGCATGAGATTCAACTTCACTCAACTTTCTACAGTTTTCCCCTTTAGTTAACACTATCAACGTTTCGCTCTACTGTGGGAATTGTGATCGATTCAACGCAATATTAGCCACTTTCAATTGTAATATACCAAAACAAAACAAACTATGCAAGATTTAGTATGCAAAACTAACTGTGCAAGAGATTGTCTTGTAGACAGAGCGCATTGGAGTAGGATTCTATTCCATTGACAGGCACAACTCAGGCCCATACACAGACCGGTGCGCCAAAACCAATCAGAGCTGCAGTAGGCCTATATTCAAATAGCCATTGCCATGTATGGATCTGTGCCATTCACTTTGAACTGGGCAGTGTTTAGGCTACAGTATGAGCGAGTAGATGCGCTTGTTTTGAGATCAAAGTGAGAGCTGCATGTAGCCAGGTGTGGACATTCGTTCATATTCTTTGCTAGTTACTAGTCCAGTTATAGCTAATTTCTAGTCAACAATGGGAGTGTGGTTGCTTACAACAAGAGCACAAAATGTGTGCATTTCTAGCCATCTTTGAAAAGCGAGTCAGGTAAAGAGCTTTTGTATGTCTTAAAGGGGAAGTTTTGTATTTTGAGACGGTCTTGAATAAGCTAAGTAGGCAATAGGCAGAGCGTAGCATAATTTGTCTCATTCTCTGTAATAATGGTATGGGAATAATAATGAATTGTATTTTGTAAAGTGTTTTCTTGCATCAAACACACATTTTCAGTCACCTCCTTGTCTAAAAAATAAGTAGATAAAAAGTTAATGTCAAGCCCTGCATGTTTTTTTCAGAAGTCTCATGGAATGTAGGCCTACATCGAACACCACACATTGGCTGCTACTGTAGGCTGAATGATAGAACAGCTATTTCCATGTTAAAATGTTATGGGATGCGTTTTTCTCCATTGTTTTTGACGGTGGGCCACTCTGATAGTTATGATCAAATAGCCACAGTAGCCTACTTTGTCACTTTTAAAACTGTAACTTAAAGCCTCACAGAAAATGTGCGCCAGAAGTTGCACAGAATTGTCACCCCGCTCCTCCGCACATTCCACAGGCTTCCAGAGACTGCTCTTCTCTGTGTCACGGACGCTCTCCGCACTGCTAAAGCTAACTCTCTCTCCTCTGCTCTTATCCTTCTAGACCTATCTGCTGCATTTGATACTGTGAACCATCAGATCCTCCTCTCCACCCTCTACAAGTTGGGCATCTCCGGCGCTGCTCACTCTTGGATTGCGTCCTACCTGACAGGTCACTCCTACCAGGTGGCATGGCGAGAATGTGTCTCCGCACCACGTGCTCTCACCACTGGTGTCCCCCAGGGCTCAGTTCTAGGCCCTCTCCTATTCTCTCTATACACCAAGTCACTTGGCTCTGTCATATCCTCAAATGGTCTCTCCTATCATTGCTACGCAGACGACACACAATTAATGTTCTCCTTTCCCCCTTCTGATAACCAGGTGGCGAATCGCATCTCTGCATGTCTGGCAGACATATCAGTGTGGATGTCGGATCACCACCTCAAGCTGAACCTCGGCAAGACGGAGCTGCTCTTCCTCCCGGGGAACGACTGCCCGCTCCATGATCTCGCCATCACGGTTGACAACTCCATTGTGTCCTCCTCCCAGAGTGCAAAGAACCTTGGCCTGACCCTGGACAACACCCTGTCGTTCTCCGCTAACATCAAAGCGGTGACCCGATCCTGCAGGTCCATGCTCTACAACATTTGCAGAGTACGACCCTACCTCACACAGAAAGCGGCACAGGTCCTAATCCAGGCACTTGTCATCTCCCGTCTGGATTACTGCAACTCGCTGTTGGCTGGGCTCCCTGCCTGTGCCATTAAACCCCTACAACTTATCCAGAACGCTGCAGCCCGTCTGGTGTTCAACCTTCCCAAGTTCTCTCATGTCACCCCGCTCCTCCGCACACTCCACTGTCTTCCAGTTGAGGCTCGCATCTACAACAAGACCATGGTGCTTGCCTACGGAGCTGTGAGGGGAACGGCACCTCCTTACCTTCAGGCTCTGATCAGACCCTACACCCAAACGAGGGCACTACGTTCATCCACCTCTGGCCTGCTAGCTCCCCTACCTCTACGGAAGCACAGTTCCTGCTCAGCCCAGTGAAAGCTATTCGCTGCTCTGGCACCCCAATGGTGGAACAAGCTCCCCCACGACGCCAGGACAGCGGAGTCACTGACCACCTTCCGGAGACACTTGAAACCCTACCTCTTTAAGGGATACCTGGAATAGTATTCCGGAGACACCTGAACCCCCCCCCCCCCCACATAAAAAAAAATAATTTAAAAAAGGGGTTGTCCCACTGGCTATCATAAGTTGAATGCATCAATTTGTAAGTCGCTCTGGATAAGAGCGTCTGCTAAATGATGTAAATGTAAAATATAGTCCAAGTTAAATGAAGTAAAATAATTGGTCTGATTACATCGATAGACTACTATATAAAATTACAGGGAACTAGACAAACGTCCCCCTGAGATCGTTCCCATGGGACCCTCACGCAACGTCCCCAGGACTAGTAAAATGAAAGTCCTGAGAACGTCCTAAAAAGGTCCTGACATGGTTCTGACATGGTCCTCAGTGATGTCCTGGTAGCTTGCAGTGAACTATGCAAAGGTCCCCCAGAGAACGTTCCCTTGGAACCATCACGCGACGTCCTAAAGGACTAGTAAAATGAAAGTCCTGAGAACGTTGAAAAAGGTCCTGACCAGCACGCGATGTTCTCAGAACATCAGTGGGATACAGTCGAGCCCGAAACCCTTAAGGGACCTAATGGGAACATCGCCGAATGTCCTCAGGACGTCCCCTGTTTGCTGGGTGACATATCAACTATGGTTACATTTAATTTGCTCTCTTCAACCTATTTTTTCAATTGACTTCAATAGCAACAGTGAATCTAGTTATTAAGAGATCTCACACAATAACACATTGGTAGTAATCAATGACAAATATCAAAGGTAAGCAGGGCTGGGCTTGGTTGAAACCCTGAATGGGAGACCAAATGGATAGCTCTAGATAGATCAACACTCCAGTAGGATGTGCTGCCCAGCCTATTGTTTATTTTTTTCTAATAGAGGATGTGACATTGAAGATCTGACATTGTTTCAAAGGTACAAATTTAACATATTTTAATTACATTTTTGTCATTTAGCAGACACTCTTATCCAGAGCGACTTACAGTTAGTGAGTGCATACATATTTTTTTTTTCATACTGGCCCCCCGTGGGAATCGAACCCACAACTCTAGCGTTGCAAACCAACTGCTCTACCAACTGAGCTACATCCCTGACGGCCATTCCCTCCCCTACCCTGGACGACGCTGGGCCAATTGTTTGCCGCCCCATGGGTCTCCCGGTCACGGCCAGCTACGACAGAGCCTGGATTAGAACCAGGATCTCTAGCGCACAGCTAGCACTGCAATGCAGTGCCTTAGACCACTGCGCCACTCGATATATACGAGGTTTGTCTATGTTGAAAATTGGTGACAATAATCATGGGGTTGAAATTTCACTTTTTTCAAATCCATGCTGACAGGTATTTTCCATGTCACAATACGTTGACACAACATTGATTCAACCAGCTTGTGCCCAGTGGGTCCCCTCTCTGTACGGAGGCCATTTTCTGTAACTGCTGGTCTTCTGACAGCTGAATTATTGTCTGTGTGTCATGAGAGCGACAGAAGGTGCAGACAGAGGAGCAGGTAAAACGGCCAAATAGTGTTTATTTCCCATCAGACATCTGGTCCTTCAGAGCCATCTATGGCACATTATCGACCATGGTGTTATGAAATCAGGTGAAATCATCTGGTGGTTTTATATTGCCTGGGGCTAAAGGTAAGGAGAGGAGGAGTGTTGGTGCAGTAGAGTTATTGAATTAGATGACATTCTCACTCCCCTCAGTAGACATGGTTTGGCTTAACAACAGAGCAAACACAAAGGGGAATAATGACTTACATTTTAGTCATTTAGCAGACGCTCTTATCCAGAGCGACTTACAGTTAGTGAGTGCATACATTTTCATACTGGTCCCCCATGGGAATCGAACCCACAACCCTGGCATTGCAAGCGCCATGCTCTACCAACTGAGCTACATGGGACTACATGATCAGTTGAAAGATGGGGCTATTTGTTGACGTGTCGTCCTACATTTATCTGGACATGGATTTTGACAGATTTGATAACAGGTTACGGATCTAATTATTTGGTACAGAGGTATAATGAAACACAGGGGCAATAATAATGATTTGTTATTAGATACCCAACACAGAGTGATTTGAGGGATGTGATCACAAAGGTCGTGAGTGATGGTCAGTATTGCCACATGCATCATCATCAGTGCTCTAGAGTCTTGTGGTCATTGAGCATGCATGATTCAGTAGAGAAGTTGTATTATTGTCATCAGCTCTGCAGCTCTCATGTTTAATAAACATGGAGGGATTTGAGGGATGTGGTTACAAAGGTCAAGTATTGACTATGTTCATGGCTTCATAATTCAGTAACCCATGTATAACCAACCCTATTCATATAGCACCATATAGGCTTGGTTTCAACAGATAAACCAGAGTAAGCAACTATTTTTATTTTTTATTTTTATTTTTACAAATTCAAAAACATGATGACGTGGAAGACATGATGAACGAGAAGGAAATTGAAAGGAGTGGGAGATGGAGACATAGTTTTCATTTTTCAAGTTGAGAAATAGATTATTACATATTACAATGACAACCAGAGCTTCAGAGACCTTTCAGACAACCCCTTTTGTGAGTTGAGATTAAGATTGGGCATTTACTCATCTAATGGCTTTGAATAAAAGCACATTAATCCATTAATCCTCTCCTCTGATCCCTCTCTTCTCTTCAGAAACACACCAGTGGGGGGTTTCTTGTAATATCAGTTGAAGAAGAAGTAAGAATGAGAGAGATAGAAAGAAAGAGAGATCAAATCAAATCAAATGTAATTTGTCACATGCGCCGAATACAGTGAAATGCTTACTTACAAGCCCTTAACCAACAATGCAGTTTTAAGAAAGAATACCAAAAGAAATCACAAAATAATACAATATAAAATAATACGAAATAAAAGTAACAAATAATTAAAGAGCAGCAGTAAAAATAACAATAGCGAGGCTATATACAGGGGGTACCGGTACCGAGTCAATGTGCGGGGGCACAGGTTAGTCGAGGTAATTGGGGTAATATGTACAAGTAGGTAGAGTTATTAAAGTGACAATGCAAATAGTCTGGGTAGCCATTTGATTAGATGTTCAGGAGTCTTATGGCTTGGGGGTAGAAGCTGTTTAGAAGCCTCTTGGACCTAGACTTGGCGCTCCGGTACTGCTTGCCGTGCGGTAGCAGAGTGAACAGTCTATGACTAGGGTGGCTGGAGTCTTTGACAATTTTTAAGGCCTTCCTCTGACACCGCCTCGTATAGAGGTCCTGGATGGCAGGAAGCTTGGCCCCAGTGATGTACTTGGCCGTACGCACTACCCTCTGTAGTGCCTTGCGGTCAGAGGCTGAGCAGTTGATATACCAGTCAGTGATGCAACCAGTCAGGATGCTTTCGATGGTGCAGCTGTAGAATCTTTTGAGGATCTAAGGACCCATGCCAAATATTTTCAGTCTCCTTAAGGGGAATAGGTTTTGTCGTGACCTCTTCACGACTGTCTTGGTGTGCTTGGACCATGTTAGTTTGTTGGTGATGTGGACACCAAGGAACTTGAAGCTCTCAACCTGCTCTACTACGGCCCCGTCGATGAGAATGGAGGCGTGCTCGGTCCTGGCAGATAGGAAGAGAGAGAAAGATACAGTTTAGAGAAAGAGAGAGCGATACACAGTAGAGAGAGAGATAGCGTATAGAGATATACAGCTGCGGAAAAAATTAAGAGACCACTGCAAAATGATCAGTTTCTCTGGTTTTACTATTTATAGGTCTGTCTTTGGGTAAAAATAACATTTTTGTTTTATTCTATAAACTACTGACAACATTTCTCCCAAATTCCAAATAAAAATATTGTCATTTAGAGCATTTATTTGCAGAAAATGACAACTGGTCAAAATAACAAAAAAGATGCAGTGTTGTCAGACCTCGAATAATGAAAATAAGTTCATGTTCATTTTTAAACAACACAATAGTAATGTTTTAACTTAGGAAGAGTTCAGAAATCAATATTTGGTGGAAAACCCAGATTTTCAATCACAGCTTTCATGCGTCTTGGCATGCCCTCCACCAGTCTTTCACATTGATGTTGGGTGACTTTATGCCACTCCTGGCGCAAAAATTCAAGCAGCTCGACTTTCTTTGATGGCTTGTGACCATCCATCTTCCTCTTGATCACATTCCAGAAGTTTTCAATGGGGTTCAGGTCTGGAGATTGGGCTGGCCATGACAGGGTCTTGATCTGGTGGTCCTCCATCCACACCTTGATTGACCTGGCTGTGTGGCATGACGCATTGTCCTGCTGGAAAAAACAATCCTCAGAGTTGGGGAACAATGTCAGAGCAAAAGGAAGCAAGTTTCCTTCCAGGACAACCTTGTACGTGGCTTGATTCATGCGTCATTCACAAAGACAAATCTGTCCGATTCCAGCCTTGCTGAACCACCCCCAGATCATCACCAATCCTCCACCAAATTTCACAGTGGGTGCGAGACACTGTGGCTTGTAGGCCTCTCCATGTCTCCGTCTAACCATTAGACGACAAGGTGTTGGGCAAAGCTGAAAATTGGACTCATCAGAGAAGATGACCTTACTCCAGTCCTCTACGGTCCAATCCTTATGGTCTTTTGCAAACCTCAGCCTGGCTCTTCTTCTTTGCACGACTTCAGCCCTGCCCCTAGGAGCCTGTTTCGAACCGTCCTCGCCGTGCACTTCACCCCAGCTTCCGTTTGCCATTCTTTTTGTAGGTCACTTGATGTCATCCTACAGTTGTTGAGTGACATTCGAATGAGTTGGCGGTCATCCCGGTCAGTAGAGAGTCATTTTCGCCCTCTGCCGGTCTGTAGCTTTGTTGTCTCCAATGTCTGCTGCTTGACCTTGTTCTTATGAACCGCCGTCTTTGAAATTTTAAGGATGGAAGCAAACTGACGCTCACTGTATCCCTCTGCCAATAAAGCCAGAATTGAACCCTTCTTTTCCTCACTCAAAACTTTCCTTTTCAACTCTTTTGGCATGGTCAATAGTTATTTTTTGATTAATATTACTTTTGAGGTACTATTAGCACAGTTTTTGCCATCCAGCTGGTCCTATTGCAAGAGGATAGTGATGACCACAGCAGTGGTTTTTATAGTTTTCCCCGTTAAATAAGATTTGGTTCAGGTGATCACCTAATCAGTACCTAATTCAGTAGAATGAGGTGTGCCTGTGTTGGAATTCAACAGACACTGGAATGGAATGGCTGTCATACATGTAGAGATGCTGTTTTAAGAAAAATGTGCAGTGGTCTCTTTTTTCCAGAGCTGTATATATATATATATATATATATATATATATATATATATATATATATAGAGAGAGAGAGAGAGAGAGAGAGAGAGAGAGAGAGAGAGAGAGAGAGAGAGAGAGAGAGAGAGAGAGAGAGGAAAGAGATAGATATATATACTGTAGAAAGAAAGAGACAGTAGAGAGACAGAGAGGGAGAGATACAGTAAAGAGAGAGAGATAAATAATAGTGGTGTTCCAAAAAAGGAGCAGTTGCCAGGGCCATGAATACAAATTCCACCTAAACACTGTTGCCATAGAGCACACAAAACCCCCGCAAATTATCATAATCCAGAAAATAGCAATTAAATTCTACAACCACTTAAAAATAAGTGATTCTCAAACCTTCCATAACAAAGCCCTCACATACATGGAGATGAACCTGGAGAAGAGTCCACTCTGCCAGCTGGTACGGGGACTCTGCTCACAAACACAAACAGACCCCACAGAGCCCCAGGACTGAAACACAATTAGACCCAACCAAATCATTAACCAAAAAATTGAGCAAATTGGAATGCTATTTGGCCCCAAACAGAGAGTACACAGTGGCAGAATACCTGACCACTGTGACTGACCCAAAATTAAGGAAAGCTTTGACTATGTACAGACTCAGTGAGCATAGCCTTGCTATTGAGAAAGGCCGCCGTAGGCAGACCTGGCTCTCAAGAGAAGACATGCTATGTGCACACTGCTCACAAAACGAGATGGAAATCGTGCCAAATGTATGACTATATTAGAAATACATATTTCTCTCAGATTACACAGACCCACAATTTTGATAAACTTTCATATCTATTAGATGAAACACCATAGTGTGTGATCACAGCAATATTTGTGACCAACAACAAACACCATTGTAAATACAACTCATATTTATGTTTATTTACTTTTCCCTTTTGTACTTTAACTATTTGCACATTGTTACAACACTGTATATAGCCATAATATGACATTTGAAATGTCTCTATTCCTTTGAAACTTTTGTGAGTGTAATGTTTACTGTTCAGTTTTGATTGTTTATTTCACTTTTGTTTATTATCTATGTCACTTGCTTTGGCAATGTAAACATATGTTTCCCATGCCGATAAAGCCCTTTGAATAGAATTGAATTGAGAGAGAGAGAGAGAGAGAGAGAGAGAGAGAGAGAGAGAGAGAGAGAGAGAGAGAGAGAGAGAGAGAGAGAGAGAGAGAGAGAGAGAGAGAGAGAGAGAGAGAGACTCGCTATGAGCCATGAGACTTCTGATTCTGAATGGTGACAGCTTTAATGTATAGTTTATAACCCACACTCCCCGATGTTGGGCTTTAAAGATGGATACCTAAGAGGTCCCGTTTTGATCCCAATTCCCAATTCCCTTGCCTCACACAGTGGTGCCACGGTCAGACAGACAACACACAAGCATATGTGCACAAACACACATACACACGTGTTGGGTTAGACGGTCTGTGTGTTTCAGAGCTCTCCCTCTATCACTTTGTCTCTCCTTTATGAACTCCCACTCTCTCTTATTCCACATCTCATCATCCCTCTCTTCCTGTTTTTCATCTCTAAGATGATTCCCTCTTCTCCCCTGTCACTCTCTCTTCTCTTGGTTTGACATAGGTTGTATATTATATTCCTTATTTTATTTATTTCTGAGGACATCACTGCATAGGATTGGTAGCTATAGACCTTTTTAAACAAATATTCCAGAACTGTCAACTGTAATTGTTTTATCTTGACTGTTAATGATTAAAGACAGGTTAGTTCAATCTTAACATGTGTGCACCACTCTCCCCAGAGAGAGAGACAGTATTCAGGTAATGCTTTTAAAAAATACAGTCTAAAGACTTGAATACAATGGAAGGACATAAACCAGCCAACACTATGAATGACATGAGAATTCATAGTAAGAAATCGTACTACCAGGTTTTTTTGTAAAAAACAACATCATTCCAGGGATGTAGGCTTGACACAACATATGCCATTTAGCAGGTGCTTTTATCCAAAGCAATGTACAGTTGTGTGTGCATACATTTCACGTAAGGGTAGTCCCATGAATCAAACCCAATATCCTGGCATTGCAAATGTCATGCTCTACCAACTGAGCTACTGAGGACCACTTCAAAGATCAACAATAACACTTATCTTCCTCACGTTGCTAATTTCAGCTGAGTTTATTAAAAGATGAGCTCCGGCTGTGAACAACCAACAAGAATTTAAAATGTAAACCACGGAACCAAGATGAGCCAGGACACATACCAATGTAACCAATCAGTGAAGAACAAGACTAATTACCTACAGTGATATAATATAATACAGTATATGGATCTGCAGTTATTTCCATGCAGACCAATTTGTCCTCAGTGCTCAGAGGCAAAAGAGACAGAAGACGTGCGCACGTTTACATGAGCAGTGTGCACGTTTATAAGAAGGCCACATTCTATATGAGGATTCCTTATTTCTCTTCCCTGCTGTGAGGAGCAGCAGGTCATTGACATAGTTGTTTTGCAGGACCACAAAGACCACACTTTCTAGATTCAATGGATAAAAGTGGAGGTTGTTTTCCCAATTAAAGCTCTGTGTGTTCGTGAGACCCTGGGATGAGCAGGATCAGGAGATCAAGAGTTACATATCTCCAGGATCAGAGTATGTACGTAGGTGAAACCCCTATTACCTAAGAGTAGAAACTCACTTATTAATCATTCAGCTATCTCCCAGAGACACAAGAAGCCAGTGTTACAGAAAACCCTTACTTTTTTGGATCACCTTTTTTAATCTGCCCACTTACTAATTCACCTATATAAATTCCTTACGTTCATTACTCTGTGGTGTTTCTAATTTCTACAACTTTTGTAGCCCAAAGCAAAAAGTCCTGCTATATGTATTATGTTATTTTGGACCAATTTCTTTGTTTAAATATGTAGGAGGAAGATGCCCATAGGCGCTGTTCCCAGCTCCAAGGCCCTGGCTAACGATTTGGCCTGAAATTCAGGACAGTGCCTTGGGGGGGGGGGGGGAAATGTTCTTGGAGGGATTTCTCTGCCCTCTAGAGTATCATTGTTGATGATATACTATTTGTTGTTGGTGGTGGTGTTAGTGTTAGGGATGGCGCTTTATCACAAGCAGTAGTTACACTTCATGGAAGTTACTCTTACAGGCAAATGCAACCATAGACATACATTAAATGACTGTGTTCTATTTAATTATATGAATGCAACAGGGAGCTGTATGGCTTGTGTTCTGTGTTTCATGTTCTGTGTTCTGTAGAATATGGTGAGAACACACACACACACACACACACACACAGAAATGTCTTTCCCAACTTTATAGATGAATCAGGATCATTGTCACACTACCATTACTGTCCAGTCCATCCCCCGGTCCCAGTGTATTGGTTCATTAGCCTTTCCTGTTAGAGGTGTGATGGGATAGCAGGCCTCTGATATCTGGTCCTCATCTCTCCACACAAACCATCCACGCCCTCTACCAGCTGGGGCCTAATCACACCTTATTGTTTATGCCAAGCCCAGATCTCAATGTCCTTTTAAAAACACACACTGTCGGGGAACAGGGGAATGAAGCACACAGGTAATAACATTTACTTTAGGTAAACGGTCTGCGCTCTGTGGGGCGGTCCAGGCCGTGCGGTATTAGGAACTCATAAATTTGTTGGCAGTGAATGGAGAGATTCTTATTAAATAGGGAGAGAGGTAAAACAGGGGAGGAGAAGAGGTGTGGGAGAAGGGAGGAGGGAGGGAGGGATAAGAGAGAAGCAAGAACAAAAACATGTATGCACACGACGTCACCTCTTCAATTACATTCCATGAGGTTGCTAATATCTAACCATTTAACCTTTCAATGTTATGCTAAATGCCATTGTGACAGATACAAGTCCCCCCTGTTAACAATCCACAATAGCTTATTTTTCTGCTTTAATGGAAGGTGGCAGTACAATAGCAGCAATAGGTAGGATCTATACCTGTGCAGAATGCCATTGATATCAAACTGAATAGAATTCTCCCTCCTTTCTCTCCACCATTCCAGCAACCTCCTCTGTCCTTCTCTCTCTCTATCTCTCTGTAATGTACAGACAGAATTATCCCTTGTTCAGCTGAGGAGGAGTAGAGGAGAGGACACAGCGGAGCGAAAAGTGTACGATTAGAAAATAATATGGTAATAACTAGCCTTTATGTGAAGATAATGATCCTGTATTCATTCATCTCCTATACAGAATCCTCTGTAATGCATCGCGATGACTACTGGAGCATCTAAAGGCAGGTTTGTTCTGATGTTCATTGCGGGAGGTAGAGTCACTGTTCTTTTATCATAAAAGCTTGTTTTTCAAAGCCAGAGAGGTGGATAGATAATGATGGTAAATAATACCCCTTAATTACTTGTCATTTCTGTGCTTATTATCCAAAGTCTTTGTTTTCGAGTGGCTCTTGACTGTTTGATCCTCTGGTCCATCTCCCTAATGACTGTTTCAAATGAAATCCCTCTCCACTCTTCCCGTTTACACCACTTCAGTGAAGCAGTAGGTGGAAGAGCAATGACATACAACAACAGTGTTGTCACACCCTGGCTCTGGGACTCTATATGTTGAGCCAGGGTGTGTTCTTTCTGTTGTGTTTATTTCTATGTTGGCCAGAGTGACTCCCAATCAGAGGCAACGAGTGTCAGCTGTCGTTGGTTGTCTCTGATTGGGAGCCATATTTAAACTGTCTGTTTTCCCTTTGTGTTTGTGGGTTCTTGTTCCGTGTTGGTCATTGTTACCGTGGACTTCACGAGTCGTTTCTTGTTTTGTTTATTGTTGTCTATTATCACTAAAGATAATAAAGTTTAAACATGTTCGTTCATCACGCTGCGCCTTGGTCTATTCCCTACGACGATCGTGACAGAAGAACCCACCATAAAAGGACCAAGCAGCGTGTCCAGGAGCAGGCAGACTGGACATGGGAGGAAGCGCCGGGAAAGGAGATGGAGAGGTTGGCGATGGCCCAGGTGGGCAAATCGTGGTCCTGGGAGGACATGCTCGGGGGCAAGGGACCTTGGGCTAGGATTAAGGCCCTGGCGAGAGAGGAGCAGCGGCGTCAGCAGTGTCATCGTCGGACGGACGAGAGGCAACCCCAAAAAAAATTTAGGGGGGGGCACACGGCATGGGCGGCTGGGCAGCAGGAGGCTGCCACAGGGCGATTTGGAGAGGAGGCCACCGGGTTAGGGGGCCAGAAGGCAGGTTGGCGGAGCCTGGATGGAGAGCGGAACCAACTTCCCGTACTCAGGCATGGCAGCATGGGACGGGGCAGGTTCCCTGGTATGCGGAGCGGCGTACTGTGCCACGAGTGGTCCGGCATAGTCCTGTACGTCCTGTGCGAGCACCCCGCACGTGTCGTGCGAAGGGGGGTATGCAGCCAGGACGGAGTGTGCCGGCTCAACGCTCGTGGTCTCCAATGCCTCTCCGCGGTCCCAGATATCCTGCTCCAGTGTCACGTGCTGTTATGCCAGTACGGGTACACAGCCCTGTACGTCCTGTGCGGATGCCTCACACAGAGTGTGTGAGGGTAGGCATTCAGCCAGGACGGGTTGTGGCCGCTCTTCACTCCAGGTCTCCTATCCGTCTCCACAGCCCGGTTCGGCCTGTCCCTGCTCCACGCACCAAGCCTACGGTGTGCGTCGCCAGCCCGGTCCGGCCTGTCCCTGCTCCACGCACCAAGCCTACGGTGTGCGTCGCCAGCCCAGTCCGGCCTGTCCCTGCTCCTCGCACCAAGCCTACGGTGTGCGTCGCCAGCCCGGTCCGGCCTGTCCCTGCTCCTCGCACCAAGCCTACGGTGTGCGTCGCCAGCCCGGTCCGGCCTGTCCCTGCTCCACGCACCAAGCCTACGGTGTGCATCGCCAGCCCAGTCCGGCCTGTCCCTGCTCCACGCACCAAGCCTACGGTGTGCGTCGCCAGCCCGGTCCGGCCTGTCCCTACTCCACGCACCAAGCCAGGGGTGCGAGTCGTCAGCCCGGTCCGGCCTGTTCCTACTCCACGCACAAAGCCAGGTGCGCATCGTCAGCCCGGTCCGGCCCGTTCGGCTCCACGCACCAAGCCAGGGGGTGCGCGTCGCCAGCCCGGCCCGGCCTGTTCCTGCTACTCGCACTAAGCCAGGGGTGCGAGTCGTCAGCCTGGTAAGGCCCGTTCCTCCTCCACGCACCAAGCCAGGGGTGCGCGTCGTCAGCCTGGTAAGGCCCGTTCCTCCTCCACGCACCAAGCCAGGGGTGCGCGTCGTCAGTCCAGCACAACCCGTGCCTGGGTCACCGGTGCCTGGTAAGGTACCGGTCAACTGCTCCACTACGGAGCTGAAGCTAACCGCTCCTGCTGCGTCCAGTTCCGCTCCAGCCAGCGGGGCCAGACTGGACCAGGGGCGCTATGGGGGGTTTATTGGAGGGTGGTGGGCAAGGCCGGAGCCAGAACCGCCGCCGAGGAGGAATGCCCACCCAGCCCTCCCCTGTTTTGTTCAAGTTGAGGCGCGGTCGCAGTCCGCGCCTTTGAGGGGTACTGTCACACCCTGGCTCTGGGACTCTATATGTTGAGCCAGGGTGTGTTCTTTCTGTTGTGTTTATTTCTATGTTGGCCAGAGTGACTCCCAATCAGAGGCAACGAGTGTCAGCTGTCGTTGGTTGTCTCTGATTGGGAGCCATATTTAAACTGTCTGTTTTCCCTTTGTGTTTGTGGGTTCTTGTTCCGTGTTGGTCATTGTTACCGTGGACTTCACGAGTCGTTTCTTGTTTTGTTTATTGTTGTCTATTATCACTAAAGATAATAAAGTTTAAACATGTTCGTTCATCACGCTGCGCCTTGGTCTATTCCCTACGACGATCGTGACAAGTGTGAAGGAGAGTAGTAAAAAGGAAGCATCAAAGATGTTACAAAGCAACACAACACATTGTAGGCTTCTATCAGCCTACCCATAAGGAAGCTTGGAGTTACTGCTGCAAGGACACACAAGCACAGACACACACAAAAGACAACAATGCTACCCAATGGCTGGGGTTGGAACACTCCTATAGTGGGAAACATGAATCTAAGTATCTGTCTCCGCCACTTTTACCATCATTGAGGTAGCCAACAACACCTGGTACAGGCCCCTTCACATAGGGTCTTTCCAACTCTTTCTTCCGTAGTCTTTTACCATCACATAGTCTCCAGGGCGCAGAAAATACTCAGATTCTCCTACTCCGTTGGGCAGAGTTCCCTTCACCCATGGGAAAAAAATCTTAAGAACATTGTTAGGTTAGGTGAGACACAGTATGCTACTTATGTCCTCTCATCCGTCAGGAGAAGCCTTGAGATTATGAAGCGCACCTCCTTCCAGCTCGTTGTAGTCCACCCATTTCATAGACAGACCACCTCTACACCCTGCCTCCTATCACAAAAACAAAAAAGATTTAACCTAACCCATAACACATTATTACTACTGCTCATATCCTTAATACAATTTGCATATCTTACCACAAAAACATTAAAAATATTAAAACCATTAAAACTCCTGTAAGCCCAAAAATCATTAAAACACCTGTAAAACCCCTGTAAGCCCAAAAAAACAAAATCGTTAACACCTTCCCCCCTTTGGACACATGCATCACATCGTGATTCATGTGTTCAAAAAACAAAACAACAACAATATTGCTTGTTAAACCAAAAATAATAACTGAACTTAAAATGACAACCCTTGATGATATCTTAACCCAATTGCATTCGATAACATTATTCAAGGATATCTCTCCTTCAAGACTAACTCTCTCACTTCATCTTTGTCCTGTTTGGGATGATATATAGAATGCCAAATTATATACTTCTTTACAATTCCTTATTATAATCAACCCCCAATTCAGCATGCCTCCAAGATTTACAGTGTGGGTGATCAGGCCACACCATAAAGCCAGGACAGATTGCAGAGTTCATTGAAATCATTCAATTAATTGTTCCATCAAATAGTATACTACTCATTAACAACCGTCAAAACATTTCATAAATGTTGTATCCCAAGTGTACAGTATGTCTTTAGTACAGCTCTTTTCAAAATAAATCACACGTATTTACTTATCCCTCAGTAAATAAAAGCCCAAATTACATGTGTTTGCCCCTTTAAGATATTTCACTTCCATCCAGTGAAAAAACCTAAAATACAAATACAAATCCTATACAGCTAACATTTCATACTAAGTGTTTTTTTTAACACCATATAGTAAAACAATAAACAAACAAAAAATGGCCAGGCCTTATTTATAGTCTCAGAAAATATTTCAAAGAAAAGAGAATCATTCCCCCCTTTTTCCTGGAAGAAAAAGTACACATTTAGTTAGTTTCCAATTTTGATACCTCTTAATCCGTCCACACAATGTAAATTCGAAATTCTCACTCTCTTGCCACATCTCCTGATCCCTCATTTCAGAAAACCCTCAAGAACATCACTTGTGACTGCTCCCATCTCCGGTGAATTCCACAATCCAGCGCACATAAACCGAAATAAAATTTAAACCCTTAGGCTTTTCCCTAGCCGCACTGCTACCACTCAATCACCCCCAACATTAGCGTCATTGTCATTCGACACCCATAACACTTTACTACAATCAATAACACTCAAATTCAACCCCTCTAGCGATTGTTTAAATGCAGCATGATACACCATTTGACCATTTGTAACCCTCATTCGCACTGTCACCCATACATACTGTCAATTTACGTTTCACCTTTCAGAATTCATTATCTTTGACCCTCGGAAGGATTCTTTAACCCCACTGAATGTAATACTTTTCCCTCTCACAAATACAGTCAATTCCTCAGTGTAAGGAATCAGTGATATTTGATCCCAAGTATCTATTAAAATGTTGTTTGAGACCTGGTCTCCTACATCTCCCTCATCATTCATACTGTAGGGGATTTCCATAAATCCGTGAAGAAAGACTCCCAATCAAGACACATCAGACATTTTAATGTTTCATTAAGTGGAATATACACCTATAACATAACCAACCCATAACCACTTTCCAGTATTCTAATCATTTCAACTTGCTGCCTTGATTTTAGTAAAAATATAAATTGTTGTGTAATCAATCCAGAACCTACAAAAGTTCCCTAGTCCAAAATAGTCTATATCTAAATGTGATTGTTCTCCTCTCCTTGGTGTGGAAACCTGCTGCTTCCTTTTCTTCCTCTTCTATCTCTACATTCCCTGTTATTGAGACTAAACCTGTGACCTGAGAATACTGCCCCCCTTCTGTGTATGGTGGTGGTGTAGTTGAACCAGCCTTTTTTGGTTCACTCCCTCTCTCCATTTTCTCTCTTTCTCTCTCTTCTAATATTCTTCTTATTTTTTGTTCCCTTATCTTATCCCAAACCTATAAAATAGCCCTGGAGACTTTTCCTGTCCCTAGCTATTTTCCCAGTACCCTATTCGTTCTAGGTCGCTAGACCACACCCTACTTTCCCCGATCAATATCCTCGTTACTGTATTTTTCAAAAACCCTCCCGTTGTACTAACGTACTCTATTTTCCCTGTATCTGAAATGTTGTATCTGTTTTCCCGTGGTTCTCTTTCTAATCTTTGTCTCTGCATTTATTCCCAAACCTTGGCTTTCAACTCTCCCCTTCCCTTGTTTATATCTGGACTGCTACTCCCTATTCAAAATTCTCCTATCTAGATTTCTATTATTAATCTCCCCTACAGCAAGATTTGTACTCGCTAGTGTCTCTCTTTTACACGCAAACTAAAAACATGGCATTAGTAAAGTCTATTCCCAACCCACCAATACCTAATAGTATTTTTGCATTCATATTATTAAAACACATTACTTTCCTCTGTCTACCCATACAATTCACCTTTTAATTCTAACTTCCCTATTAAATTGCTTTCCTTTGTTATCAATTCAAATCACGGCCTCAGCTCTATCGCAATTGCCAGAACGTTATTCAATTTCTGTAACTGTCCTTTCTGATTACTGTGGGGATCTATTTTCTCATAACTGGATGGGATGACTAACTTAGAAAGAATGCATTAATGATTAAAGCATAAAAGGTTTGTACTGTACTGATATGAATTGTTTCACATAACAAGCTGTGATTCATGTGAGGAACGTTAGGGGGTAGGATGAGATAAGAACTTGTGTCTCAAAATACTAGACTACACTGCCTCTTTGTTGTCTGTGAACCGTTGTCTGTGAACCGTCCTTGAACGTAGATACTTAGAGTACAGTGGAACGGTGTCTATGGGCGCTGACTCTACAGGTTGTTATAACAACTTATGCCTGGCAACAGTGTGCAACAGTGGAGCGCCAAGGGTCTGGGACCAGCCGGTGCGCCAACGGATTGGCTGAGTAAGTCTAAACCACGCTCAGTCTCTACTCTGATTGGCCAGCAGGGAGCGGGAACTATCTCTGTCAGAGTATTTTAAGAAGAACTCATAACAATGGATCAGTTCTCTGAGTGCCCTGCGTGATATTTCAGTGGACCCGTATATACGAACATTATATTTACCATTGAAGTGTTTGCATTAATTAAAATACTAGTCTATTTAGAAGACGTGTATTGACCTCTTTTGTTCCTAATACCAGATTTGAATTTACACAACTTAACATTACGCTCTAATTAATAAAACAAATACTTGCTATCGTTGACAAGCATACATTTAATTCACATCCATATTCAATTCACTATTCCAAATTCCAATTATATTCTCAGTAGTTTTCAAATTATCAACTTTCGGGCGGCAGGTAGTCTAGTGGTCAAGAGCACTGTGCCAGCAACGGAAAGGTCGCCGGTTCTAATCCCCGAGCTGACCAGGTGAAAAATCTGCCGATGTGCCCCCGAGCAAGGCACCCAACCCTAACCACTCCTGTAAATCGCTCTGGATTAGAACGTCTGCCAAATGACTAAAATGCCAAAATGTAATTCGGCGCCTCAGCAAATAACTATCTTCCCTATTCCGGTGGAATACGGGAGTCGTTCAATTTTAAATCAGCAAGCTGCTAAATCGTCCAGTCTTATAACACAAAATGAACACTGACTGTTCTATCAATCTAAGCAACCCATAAATGTAATTGGAAAATCTAATGCAGAATCTATGCTTTATCTGAATGACAAGTAAATCCTCCGTTATTCCAATTCTAAATGGTCTGTATTTCTAGTATCTTGCACATACCACATTTATCACAAAATAGCTTTGAAGGACACAGATCTCACACGCTCAACGTACAACTTAGCAGTCAACGAGTCAAACCCACATTCATTGATTTGGCAACAGATCTAACTACTTAACCAAATTAATGATATTTTCCCCCTAATATACAAAAATGCCTTGACTATATCACCTCTGCTTCTGAAATGATAGATAGCTATTATAATGCTTAACCTTTTCTACCACACGCTCTATGTACTGTCTCCCATCCCCCACGTACGTCTACGTGTCTGGGCGCGCAAGCCAGCATGTTACGGATACAGGTATCCTGTGTGTGTTTTTGTGTTTTTCCTCTCCTTCTGCCCTAATCACAGGTGTCCTGTATGTTCCTGATTGGTGGTCGTTGGGGTGTCTGCTGATTGCTGAGGTGGACCAATCAGTGGACATTCCTCTGCATTGCACCACCTGTTTCTGGTTTTTCAATCACACATCCCATTGTTTAAAAGCCGGTCAGTTGTGTTTGTAGAGAGAGACTATTTTCCGTATGTGAGTATGGATACTGTGGTGTCCTGTGTTTTGTGTACTCACTCATTTGCTGGTTACTCTGCTTGGTAACTTTGTTGTGTGTTTCTGGGAAAAGGGGAATTTAAGCAAGTTGCCCTTGGGCATACATTACCCGTAGGAAGAAAACTGTCTAAAAACACTAGTTAGACCTGAGCGGACCACCCACTGTAATTTTTGTATGATTAGCAGTAGCTTAGCGGTTCTTCAGGCAGGCAAGATCAGTTTAGTTTTTTTTTACACTATTGTTTCATTTCTTGGGTCCTGCTCAGCCCTTTTTCCCAAACCTTTACCGTGTGTTCAAAAATAAACATTTTATGTTTGACGGTAGTCGTGTAGTTTTTGTTCTCACTGTTCCATGTCACGATAAAAATTTGCATGAATTATGTTACGGGTCTCTTGTCCATCCACCCTAGACGTTTAAAGCCACGGGGTTCGTAACACAGCACTTCTATATTATTCCACTTTTATCCACTCTATTAATCAATTACCCACACATAACCTACATCATATGTCAATATTATTCATATCATCCACCGCATTCGTATTTCTAATGATTCTTTATTGCCACATGTTAATTTCCCCTAATTTAGTCCCAGCGGAACATCAATTTTACAACCTAGACCCCCGTCCCTCAGTCATAGCATCCTCTCAGAATCCTATAGACTGGTCACTGATCTTACACTATTCTATGCCAGGCCGCGTTGTACCAAGATATTATTATATAAAAAGCTTATTATCCACACCTATATTACATTATCATACACAACTCTTTATCTCTTTATCATATCACATTCACACAACGTTGTTCTCAAACACGCTTCATCACTATTTGCATAACCTACCGGAATATTCCTTTACTATGGTCAATTTTACCATAATCCTATATCCCTTCTAAATTTCCCAACTTTAATTACCCCCTAAAAGCTTGACCGAAATTCAATGTATCGACGTCATATGATCACTCCCGTACACGTGACCTGTTCCTCAAACAGGGTTTCTCTCTCTCTCCTTTACGTTAGTAAATGAATATCCACTTACTATGAATTATTCTCTCCCTAATGCAAGATTGGGCTTTCCCTTTCTCCACCAGCCTTAGAAGCTTCAAACATTTACATTTTAGTCATTTAGCAGACGCTCTTATCCAGAGCGACTTACAGTTAGTGCATTTTTATTTTATTTTTATGTTTCATACTGGCCCCCCGTGGGAATCGAACCCACAACCCTGGCTTCGCAAACGCCATGCTCTACCAACCAGGATCTCTAGTGGCACAGCTAGCACTGCGATGCAGTGCCTTAGACCACTGCGCCACTCAGGAGGCTAAATGACCTAAAATATAGACCCTTTCCTTACACTTTCTCCACAAAGACAAGGCTATTATTTACAGGATTTATTTTTGTTGTCCGATCATCCACACAGATAAGCCGCCACTCGTGCTTAAATTATTCAGACAGAATGACAAGCAGGACGAACAATAGTGTCAGACGATTGAACGAAGCTGACCAAATGACAACTTAATCACAATTGAATGAACCACAGCCGCTCAAACAAACCATTCCCCCGCACAAGATGAGCAGACCTACTCTATCTTATTATTTCTCTATACTTTGAAGCCCTGGTGGCTGTTCACAACCGTTCACCTACTCAGGATGCCCGGCGCTACTTCCAATTTCTGGTGCTCCCCTGTCTTGCACACACACTCATGTTTAGTTTAAACATGACAAGTCCCTAAATTCTTGAATCATACACAAACCTCACCCCCTCATGCTGTAATCAATCAAGAAGATACCAAGGAGACAAAGGTCTAGCCCAAACTCTATTCAACCCTGATGCCGCTCCCTTCACTGTGTTTGAAGAGAGAGACAAAAGGCCACAAGCTAGTTTCAGTCTCTCATCAGATAAGAGAGCCATGGATTTAAGTAAGTGCAAGCAATCTGACCCTAGGGCAGATTCACTCTCTACACACCCACACAGTGAAATTAAATGACCCAATACAATTCCTGGCCCAGTATTCTAACTTTATGCTCTTGATTAACCCAGTTGTACCTCATAGTCCATTAAACTCTACAGTTCATTAATAATAATTCCCCACAGTATATGGTTGATATACAGTGGGTATACGGTTGATATACAGTGGGTATACGGTTGATATACAGTGTGTATACGGTTGATATACAGTGGATTTACACATTTACAGTATCAGTATGAATATATCTAAATGTAGAGAGATGAACAGAGTGCAAGTGCAGTTTTGTTTTTGTACAGTTCAGAGATGGCTTGATGTGCAGCATAGAGTACAAAGTCCTCTAGTCTCTATGGGCCATATGGCCGGTTGGTAAGTGCCACAGCCCGGGGAATAAACTTTTCAGGTAACGGGAGGTTTTGGTCATTAGTAGGGCTGTGGCGGTCATGAAATTTTCGTTAGCCGGTGATTGTCAAGCAAATAACTGCCGTTAATGAACATAAACGCATTTAGCATCTCCTGGCTTCTACGCATAGCCTACCATCCAGTGATGCAGACCTTTGGAACATCTACATTTAAAAAAATCTAATAAATCCATGTAGCCTACAGCATCACAATAAATCATTATTTATTTTAGACAGGTCTAAAGAAACATGATATGAAGAAAATGTAGTCTATTTCAGAAGAACTGAATAGCATACTCTGAGTTGTCCTTATGTTAGGCCCCGATCTGGCCATGCCATATGGCTGTGGGCTACATAGCTGAATAAAAAAGAAAGGATATTTTCTCCAAACGATTTGAGGGTGTGCGCACATGCAGCTATTCTGTTGAGAGGTTAACAAAGGAACAGGTACTCCTATATGCTTAATTTAGAGTTGTTTATGTAACTGTAGTTGTGATACAAATGTTGGGCTATATGTTTGGATTTTTAATACATTCTAAGACTGCATGATGCGACACTAATGATGATTTGAAAAAAGTTGCATGAAAGGCATGATTTCTGCTTTGTTTTTTTGCACAGGCTGTACAAACTTCATCAGTCTCTCATTCACAATTTGACAAGCACTTGATAATGCCTTCAATTTCCCGGCGGCATTCCCTTTGTGTGGCCGTAATGCCCCTAAAATAATCCATGCCTTTTGTGGCCAGTGGCTGTTGTGCCCTTGGGCTGAATATAATAATTATAATTCCTCACGGCTGCGTGCTCTGAAGCACCTCTCACTCACATGGCTCTCCATCATGTGATCAGGCGGGTCTTTCTCACAGGTTACAAGTGAAAACTTACACATCAGGGACACAACTGCTTGTGTCCATATCCAATTCAGAGGTGCATATTGAAGATAATAATAATAATATGCCATTTAGCAGACGCTTTTATCCAAAGAGACTTACAGTCATGCGTGCATACATTTTTGTGTATGGGTGGTCCCGGGTATCGAACCCACTACCCTGGCGTTACAAGCGCCGTGCTCTACCAGCTGAGCTACAGAGGACCACCCATTAGAATATATTAGAAGAGCTGTCCACATTTTTCGTCAGCCAACAAGATGAGTAGGCCTAACGAACAGCAAAAGCGCTAGCCTAACTCAATCTACTATCCGCCATAGTACAAAAGTTGACCTGTTCTATTCTGTGCGAGAAATAAATATTCCAAACATAGTCTGGGACAGTTGTGGGATGTGATGGATCCTAAGTGAATACAACCACTAGCATCAAAAAAACATTTTTGCTTAAAATGTTGATAAACTATTAGGCTTTTTCTTCACATTATAAGCGCAGCAATGCGCACACAGCAGTTGGCTATAAGCGCGAATGTTCCAATAGTGGGAAAACACCATTCTCAAAAGTGACCACAAATGTGATTATGCATGTAATGCTTTTATTATAAAGGTGCATTTTTATGGTGAAAATTATCTTCCCCAAACTTGAAACTCACACGCTGCGTATGTATGCCAATCAGGCTCTACACCCGTTGTAAAGAGGGATAATGTGCTTATTTTTAAGAAGTTATTTGGCCACTTTAGTTGTGATACAAACCTTATCAAATCATATAGGCTACATGAGGTGTGTGACTATGATTTGAAAAAGGTAGACATTTCTTGCCTTACTGCACACAACCTGGGCATCATTCACAAGTGATGTATAATTCACAAGTGATAGGCTAAAATTGTCACCCATCAGACTATTCTTGATTTAATCTTGTCTTTACATATACTAAATAATATATGTGTGTCATTTTTATTTATTTAGAATGAACCATTATCTTGCACCTGTCTCAAAACAGGGGCAGGGGGAAAAAATACATGTCATCTATGCAGTTAAATAGTGAATGGCTTTTCCCATGGTTCATTTTCATGCCAGTCAGGTAGGCTATACTCCTGTTGTAAAGAGAAGCAATGTGCTTAATATTAGGAAAGTTGAGAAATAAATATAGTAGGCCTAGCCTATAGAAAGCTGATCAGATCCTCCTCTTTTTAATAGTTTTCTCACGCAATTGCATAGCCTATAAAAATTTTGTGCAACATGAGCTCATGGGCTCTCATGAAGTGTTTCATTAGATTTTTCAATTACATTTGCATTGATGTCAGAGTGATTAGAGGGACAATAGAGTGCTGAGTACCAGGCGGTTAGCAAGTTTGGTAGGCTACTAATGACCATCAGCAGCATCAGAGCTTGGAGAAGCCTAATTACCATGACTAAACGGTCACGTGGAATTTGACTGCCATCATGATTCGTGACCGCCGGTGTGGCGGTAATATGGTCACTGTAACAGCCCTAGTCATGAGTGGCGTAAACCGCCTGCCAGAGGTGAATTGTATATGTTAAATCACATGGTTATCACAAAGAGGAAAGCCAACAAGGGACAAACAAGGAAAAGGAAGGAAGGGAGGAAAGACAAGTCTCAAACATCAAAATCTGTACTGAATTGAAATTGAAACAAAAACAAGACATTTCTATCAAGTTGATACACATTTTTCACCCAAAAGGTCACAGTTCACAGTCAGAGCAGCAGCATAAAATCGAGTGGAAAGAATAAACAGGGGGGAAACATCTCTTTTGAATTTGTTCTTAACTGACTTGCCTAGTTAAATAAAGGTTAAATAAAACATTTTTTTTTTGAAAGCACCTGCTACGGCAGGGTCAGTGGAGAGAACCTGATGAGGTAGGCTACGGCAGAGGCAGTGTAGAGAAACTGATGAGGTAGGCTACGGCAGGGGCAGTGGAGAGAACCTGATGAGGTAGGCTACAGCAGAGGCAGTGGAGAGAACCTGATGAGGTAGGCTACGGCAGGGGCAGTGGAGAGAACCGATGAGGTAGGCTACGGCAGAGGAGAGAACCTGATGAGGTAGGCTACGGCAGGGTCAGTGGAGAGAACCTGATGAGGTAGGCTACAGCAGGGGCAGTGGAGAGAACCTGATGAGGTAGGCTACGGCAGGGGCAGTGGAGATAACCTGATGATGTAGGCTACAGCAGACGCAGTGGAGAGAACCTGATAAGGTAGGCTACGGCAGAGGCAGTGGAGAGAACCTGATGAGGTAGGCTATGGCAGGGGCAGTGGAGAGAACCTGATAAGGTAGGCTACAGCAGAGGCAGTGGAGAGAACCTGATGAGGTAGGCTACGGCATAGGCAGTGTAGAGAACCTGATGAGGTAGGCTACGGCAGGGGCAGTGGAGAGAACCTGATGAGGTAGGCTACGGCAGGGGCAGTGGAGAGAACCTGATGAGGTAGGCTACGGCAGAGGCAGTGGAGAGAGCCTGATGAGGTAGGCTATGGCAGGGGCAGTGGAGAGAACCTGATGATGTAGGCTACGGCAGGGTCAGTGGAGAGAACCTGATGAGGTAGGCTAAGGCAGAGGCAGTGGAGAGAACCTGATGAGGTAGGCTATGGCAGAGGCAGTGGAGAGAACCTGATGAGGTAGGCTACGGCAGAGGCAGTGGAGAGAACATGATGAGGTAGGCTACGGCAGAGGCAGTGGAGAGAACATGATGAGGTAGGCTACGGCAGAGGCAGTGGAGAGAACCTGATGAGGTAGGCTACGGCAGGGGCAGTGGAGAGAACCTGATGATGTAGGCTACGGCAGGGTCAGTGGAGAGAACCTGATGAGGTAGGCTAAGGCAGAGGCAGTGGAGAGAACCTGATGAGGTAGGCTACGGCAGAGGCAGTGGAGAGAACCTGATGAGGTAGGCTACGGCAGAGGCAGTGGAGAGAACATGATGAGGTAGGCTACGGCAGAGGCAGTGGAGAGAACCTGATGAGGTAGGCTACGGCAGGGGCAGTGGAGAGAACCTGATGATGTAGGCTACGGCAGGGTCAGTGGAGAGAACCTTATGAGGTAGGCTAAGGCATAGGCAGTGGAGAGAACAAAAGTCTTGAAAAAGTGCACATTATATACTGAACAAAAATATAAATGCAACATGCAACAATTTCAACGATTTTACTGAGTTACAGTTCATATAAGGAAATCAGTCAATTGAAATAAATTCATTAGGCCCTAATGTATGTACTTCACATGACTGGGCAGGGGCGCAGCCATGGGTGGGCCTGTTAAAAGGGCTTTATTACAGACAGAAATACTCCTCAGTTTCATCAGCTGTCTGGGTGGCAGGTCTCAGGCGATCCCGTAGCTGAAGATGCCAGAAGTGGAGGTCCTGGGCTGGCGCTCTTACTCGTGGTCTGCGGTTGTGAGGCCTGTTGGATGTAGTGCCAAATTCTCTAACCCTTTGACGAATATGATCACATACTTGTGATCATTGTTGAGTTGTCCCTGCAGCGTAACATCACAAATATGTGATTGGAACAGTAGCAACAGAACGTATGATGCAACAAACGCATCTAAACAGCATTGTTGTCTGAAAAGCATCTAAACAATGTTTTGTACTGATGGGAAATAAAGGTCTTCACAACTTTATCCCTCAATTTCACCTTTTATTGTAAAAGAGAAATGCGACCTTCATCATCCAAACATCACAAGGAACACATCCACTGCCAAACTCATTCCATAAACCAGTCTAAATAACAGGTTGCGCTGACAAAAAAACTAAACATAAGTTAGCGACCTAACAGCTAGACTTGTTTACAATGTACCACATCTCTGGTGAGCACAAGGAAGAAATGTAATATTGTTTAGAAAAGAGCTGCGTGTCAGCTAAGCTAACAACAGCTAAATTCTTTATGATGGCAGCCATGTTTGTTTATGTTAGACAAGCAAATAATCCCTAATCCCAGAATGCCATTCACTATAAGATGCAAATAAACAAAGTCAAAGTCAAAGATGGCTGCGCCCATTGCCTGAAAATATGAACTTAGTTTTGCCACTTTTCAGCATATTACAAATGTTCGATATACGTGTTACAGTGTATACAAGAACTGGAGCACATCACTTGACTTGAAGTTGTTTACTTTTTTTGGACAAATCACAAAGCAAATAAAATGTTATCACCTCACAGATCATCACCCCAAATACAAGCCTACTGTCTAGCCTAATCGTAGCGCTAAATAGGGATGAAACCATTTTAGATGGGGGTTTGTCGGGGGGTTCATTTAATTTGTGGGGGTTTTCAAGTCCATGTGGGGTAGAAATGGGGGAAGGTATCGTGGGAGGATATGATGCAGGAAATATTACTATGATGGGGGTTATATCAATAAATGGGGGGCAAACACAAGAGAAGTTTATATGCTAAATAAAAATAAAACCCTTGGAAAGGGGGGTCTGAGCTGGCAACCCTGTGTTCAGAACAACTGGGAACTCAGAAATCTCTGACTTCCAACTTCAGTGCTTTCAAGACAACTGGGAACTCGGGAAAAAAACAAGCTCAGACTGGGAAAAATAGTTTTGAATGGTTATCCAACTCAGAATTCCAACTCGGGAACTCAGGCCTCTTTCTAGAGCTCCGACCTTCCGACCTGAAGATCACTAACGTCATGATTTGACCTCGTATTTTTCCAAGTTCCCTGTCTTGAAAGCACCATAAATCAGTCGAGTGAACTATCCCTTGTTATAACATCTTTGGTCTGACAGACGCTTACGTGACAACCAGAATGCATTGTATGATGTCAACAAACATGACGCCACACAATGCTGGCAAATAGCTTAGCATTAGCTCATCATTATCGGTATAACCTTCAAAAAAAGTATTTTACACACATCATATGTGTCCATTACAATCTATGCAAGAATCGGAATGCATGATTTGTCACTGGTGCTTGATAACATGTGAATAAAACAGTTAATACATTACGGAATGCTACAGTAGAAACGACAACACGATATACAGAAAATAAGGCACTCACTTTGATAAGAACGCACACATGTCCAAAGTACAATTTGTAAGGAAAACAACAATGAAGGCAATGCAGGAGCTAGCCATAAAATGTCCCAGGGGAAGAAGTTTGTGCAGGGCCTGTTCTGACTAGAGATGCGCAATGTCTTCATACTTGATCTAGGGAAACACTGGGGAAGTGTTTGGGCTCTCGTTGAAGAGAGAAGTTTGTCCGGGTCAGTAAAGCCTCAAACATAAATTGTCCACAACAGTGAAACGGGCTACTTCCTATGTGAATTAATGAGGAGGCGGAACACACCTCAATTCAAACTGTTGTTATAAAATAGAACTTGTTAGAAAATAATTTGAAATTGACAAGTTGAAACATAGCCTATAGATAATTAACAGGCAGTGTGCCTTGGGTTGTGTAACAATCACATTTTGGAACAGTGAGTGCATTCTGACATCACGCAAATTAAAGACTCATGCTGGGGCAACCCTTAGAGATATTTGGAACTCATATGAAACGGCTAAAAGGATGTTGGAGGTTGTTTATGGTAGAAAAATGAACATTCAATTCTCTGGCAACTGCTCTGGTGGACATTCCTGCAGTCAGCATAACAATTGTAACCTCCTTTGAAACTTGAGACATCTGTGGCATTGTGTTGTGTGATAAAACTGCACATTTTGGAATGGCCTTTTATTGTCCCCAGCACAAGGTGCACCTCTGTAATGATCATGCTGTTTAATCAGCTTGATATGCCATACCTGTCAGGTGGATTTATTATCTTGGCAAATAAGAATTGCTCACTAACAGGGATGTAAACACATTTGTGCACAACATTTGAGAAAAATAAGCTTTTTGTGCATATGGAACATTTCTCTGATCTTTTATTTCAGCTCACGAAACATTGGACCAACACTTTACATGATGCGTTTATATTTTTGTTCAGTATATGAAACACTGCATTTTGCAGTAGCACCACATTTAACCCTTTCAGACCCAATGCTGAAAAAATATGTTTCCTAAATTGCCTCCTCAAACTCAAAAATCATGTCAAACATTATATAAGGCATCTCCATAGACCCACATGTATCTCCTAGTAGTATTTGTTGTGTGTCAGTATGATTAGTGGCATCAGTAGCCTCTGAAACATCAGAAAACTGTCCACAAGTCTGACACCACACTTGTCACCTACACAAACCTATGGTGTAAGCCATCCACGCAAGAACATGATTTGGAAGAAAATTTGAAGAAAACGAGAGAGAACCATTCTGAGCCACAGCTAGAGGTAGTTTTTTAGGTGTTGCATATATTGATAGACAAGTTAGAGAGATTGTTTCCCTTCCTTCCCCTGATCCCTGACAGAAGCTGTTCTCTTATCATAAAAGCTTGTTTTTCGAAGCCAGAGCGGTGGATAGATAATCATGGTAAATAATACCCCTTAATGTTTGTAATTGCATGTAATTTCTGTGCTTATTATACAAAAAGTATTTGTTTTCAAGTGGCTCTTGGCTGTTTGGTCCTCTGGTCCATCTCTAAATTATACCACTTCAATTATGTAAATGTAACAGCAATGACATGTGCGTTCAGAAAGTATTCATACCCCTTGACTTAGTCCACATTTTGTAGTGTTACAGCCTGAACTCAAATTGGATTAAGTATATTTTTTTCTCTCACCCATCTTCACAAAATACCTCATAATGAAAAAGTGAAAATTTATTGAAAATGAAATTCATAAATACTGTATCTAATTTAAATAAGTATTCACACCCCTGAGTCAATCAATACATGCTACAATCACCTTTGGCAACGATTACCGTCTTTCTGGGTAAGTCTTTTTTATTTGTTATTTTTTTATTTAACCTTTAATTAACCAGGTAAGCCAGTTGAGAAAAAGTTCTCATTTACAACTGCGACCTGGCCAAGATAAAGCAAAGCAGTGCGATAGAAAACAACAACACAGAGTTACATATGGGGTAAACAAAACATAAAGTAAAAAATACAACAGAAAATATATATACAGTGTGTGCAAATGTAGCAAGTTATGGAGGTAAGGCAATAAATAGGCCATAGTGCAAAATAATTACAATTTAGTATTAACACTGGAATGAATAGATGTGCAAGAGATGATGTGCAAATAGAGATAATGGGGTGCAAATGAGCAAAATAAATAACAATATGGGGATGAGGTAGTTGGGTGGGCTAATTTCAGATGGGCTGTGTACAGGTGCAGTGATCGGTAAGGTGCTCTGACAACTGATGCTTCAAGTTAGTGAGGGAGATAAGAGTCTCCAGCTTTTTGCAGTTCGTTCCAGTCATTGGCAGCAGAGAACTGGAAGGAATGGTGGCCAAAGGAGGTGTTGGCTTTGGGGATGACCAGTGAGATATACCTGCTGGAGCGCATACTACGGGTGGGTGTTGCTATGGTGAGCTAAGATAAGATGGGGATTTGCCTAGCAGTGATTTATAGATGACCTGGATCCAGTGGGTTTGGCGACGAATATGTAGTGAGGACCAGCCACAAGAGCGTACAGGTCACAGTGGTGGGTAGTATATGGGGCTTTGGTAACAAAACGGATGGCACTGTGATAGACTACATCCAATTTGCTGAGTAGAGTGTTGGAGGCTGTTTTGTAAATGACATCGCCGAAGTCAAGGATCGGTAGGATAGTCAGTTTAACGAGGGCATGTTTGGCAGCATGAGTGAAGGAGGCTTTGTTGCAAAATAGGAAGCTGATTCTAGATTTAACTTTGGATTGGAGATGCTTAATGTGAGTTTGGAAGGATAGTTTACAGTCTAACCAGACACCTAGGTATTTGTAGTTGTCCACATACTCTAGGTCAGACCCGCCGAGAGTAGAGATTCTAGTAGGGTGGGCGGGTGCCAGCAGTGTTCGATTGAAGAGTATGCATTTAGCTTTACTAGTGTTTAAGAGCAGTTGGAGGCTACTGAAGGAGTGTTGTATGGCATTGAAGCTTGTTTGGAGGTTTGTTAACACAGTGTCCAATGAAGGGCCAGATGTATACAAAATGGTGTCGTCTGCGTAGAGGTGGATCTGAGAGTCACCAGCAGCAAGAGCGACATCATTGATATACACAGAGAAAAGAGTCAGCCCGAGAATTTAACCCTGTGGCACCCCCATAAAGTCTGCCATAGGTCCAGACAACAGGCCCTCTGATTTGACACACTGAACTCTGAGAAGTAGTTGGTGAACCAGGCGAGGCAGTCATTTGAGAAACCAAGGCTATTTAGTCTGTCAATAAGAATGCGGTGGTTGACAGAGTCGAAAGCCTTGGCCAGGTCGATGAAGACGGCTGCACAGTACTGTCTATTATCGATCGCGGTTATAATATCGTTTAGGACCTTGAGCGTGGCTGAGGTGCACCCATGACCAGCTCGGAAACCGGATTGCATAGTGGAGAAGGTACGGTGGGATTCGAAATGGTCGGTGATCTGTTTGTTAACTTGGCTTTCAAAAACTTTCGAAAGGCAGGGCAGGATGGATATAGGTCTGTAACAGTTTGGCTCTAGAGTGTCACCCCCTTTGAAGAGGGGGATGACCGCGGCAGCTTTCCAATCTCTGGGGATCTCAGACGTTACGAAAGAGAGGTTGAACAGGCTAGTAATAGGGGTTGCAACAATTTCGGCTGCTAATTTTAGAAAGAAAGGGTCCAGATTGTCTAGCCCAGATGATTTGTAGGGGTCCAGATTTTGCAGCTCTTTCAGAACATCAGCTGTCTGAATTTGTGTGAAGGAGAAGCGGGGGGCATGGGCAAGTTGCAGCGGAGGGTGCAGAGCTGGTGGCCGGGGTAGTGGTAGCCAGGTGGAAAGCATGGCCAGCCGTAGCAAAATGCTTGTTGAAATTCTCGATTCTCCTAACTCCTAACTTCCCTGAAAAGTTGCATATCGTAGGGGCTATTCGATGCTAATGCAGAACGCCACAGGATGTTTTTTTGCTGGTCAAGGGCAGTCAAGTCTGAGGAGAACCAGGGGCTATATCTGTTATTAGTTCTGAATTTTTTGAATGGGGCATGCTTATTTAAGATTGAGAGGAAAGCACTTTTAAAGAACAACCAGGCATCCTCTACTGGCGGAATGAGATCGATATCCATCCAGGATACCTGGGCCAGGTCAATTAGGAAGGCCTGCTCGCTAAAGTGTTTTAGGGCGAGTTTGACAGTGATGAGGGGTTGTCGTTTGACCGCGGACCCGTTACAGACGCAGGCAATAAGGCAATGATTTCTGAGATCTTGGTTTAAGACAGCGGAGGTGTATTTAGAGGGTAAGTTAGTCAGGATGATATCTATGAGGGTGCCAGGCGAGGCAGTCATTTGAGAAACCAAGGCTATTTAGTCTGTCAATAAGAATGCGGTGGTTGACAGAGTCGAAAGCCTTGGCCAGGTCGATGAAGACGGCTGCACAGTACTGTCTATTATCGATCGCGGTTATAATATCGTTTAGGACCTTGAGCGTGGCTGAGGTGCACCCATGACCAGCTCGGAAACCGGATTGCATAGTGGAGAAGGTACGGTGGGATTCGAAATGGTCGGTGATCTGTTTGTTAACTTGGCTTTCAAAAACTTTCGAAAGGCAGGGCAGGATGGATATAGGTCTGTAACAGTTTGGCTCTAGAGTGTTTAGGGTTGTACCTGGTAGGTTCCTTGATAATTTGTGTGAGATTGAGGGCATCTAGTTTGGATTGTAGGATGGCCGGGGTGTTAAGCATATCCCAGTTTAGGTCACCAAGCAGTACGAACTCTGAGGATAGATGGGGGGCAATCAATTCACATAGTGTCCAGGTCACAGCTGGGGGCTGAGGGGGTTCTGTAGCAAGTGGCAACAGTGAGAGACTTATTTCTGAAAAGGTGGATTTTTAGAAGTAGGAGCTCAAACTGTTTGGGCACAGATCTGGATAGTATGATAGAGCTCTGCAGGCTATCTCTACAGTAGATTGCTACTCCACCCCCTTTGGCAGTTCTATCTAGATGGAAAATGTTGTAGTTGGGGATGGAAATGTCTGAATTTTTGGTGGCCAGGATTCAGACACTGCTAGAACATCAGGGTTGGTGGAGTGTGCTAAGACAGTGAATAACTCAAACTTAGGAAGGATATCTGGGTTATATTCAATAGGGAGAGGATATCTGGGTTATATTCAATAGGGAGAGGATATCTGGGTTATATTCAATAGGGAGAGGATATCTGGGTTAAATTCAATAGGGAGAGGATATCTGGGTTATATTCAATAGGGAGAGGATATCTGGGTTATATTAAATAGGGAGAGGATATCTGGGTTATATTCAATAGGGAGGTAGAACAGTTGAATTTGGAAGTTTACATACTCTTAGGTTGGAGTCATTAAAACTTGTTTTTCAACCACTCCACAAATTTATTTTTAACAAACTATAGTTTTGGCAAGTCGGTTTGAAATCTGCTTTGTGTATGACACAAGTAATTCTTCCAACAATTGTTTACAGACAGATTACTTCGCTTATAATTCACTGTATCACAATTCCAGTAGGTCAGAAGTTTACATACACTAAGTTGACTGTGCCTTTAAACAGCTTGGAAAATTCCAGAAAATTATGTCATGGCTTTAGAAGCTTCTGATAGGCTAATTGACATCATTTGAGTCAATTGGAGGTGTACTTGGGGATGTATTTCAAGGCCTACCTTCAAACTCAATGCCTCTTTGCTTGACATCATGGGAAAATCAAAAGAAATCAGCCAAGACCTCAGAGAAAAATTGTAGACCTCCACAAGTCTGGTTCATCCATGGGAGCAATTTCCAAACGCCTGAAGGTACCACATTCATCTGTACAAACAATAGTACGCAAGTATAAACACCATGGGACCACGCAGCCGTCATACAGCTCTGGAAGGAGACGCGTTCTGTCTCCTAGAGATGAACGTACTTTGGTGCGAAAAGTGCAAATCAATCCCAGAACAACAGCAAAGGACCTTGTGAAGATGCTGAAGGAAACAGGTACAAAAGTATCTATATCCACAGTAAAACAAGTCCTATATCGACATAACCTGAAAGGCCGCTCAGCAAGGAAGAATCCACTGCTCCAAAACCGCCATAAAAAAGCCAGACTACGGTTTGCAACTGCACATGGGGACAAAGATCGTACATTTTGGAGAAATGTCCTCTGGTCTGATGAAACAAAAATAGAACTATTTGGCCATAATGACCATCGAAAAAGAGGGCCTTGCAAGCCGAAGAACAAACCCCCAACCGTGAAGCACGGGGGTGGCAGCATCATGCTGTGGGGGTGCTTTGCTGCAGGAGGGACTGGTGCACTTCACAAAATAGATGGCATCATGAGGAAGGAAAATTATGTGGATATATTGAAGCAACATCTCAAGACATCAGTCAGGAAGTTAAAGCTTGGTCGCAAAGGCTTCTGATGTTAACATGCAAAAGGCCAAGGCTTTTACGGTTACAGAAGTCAACAAATGATAGCGCCTGGGGGGTAGGAGTGATACTGGGGGTTGCAGGGCCTGGGTTAACCTCTACATCACCAGAGGAACAGAGGAGGACTAGAATAAGGATACGGCTAAAGGCTTTAAGAACTGGTCTTCTAGTGCGTTGGGTACAGAGAATAAAAGGGGCAGATTTCCGGGCGTTGTAGAATAAATTCAGGGCATTATGTACAGACAATGATATGGAAGGATATGAGTACAGTGGCGGTAAACCTAAGCGTTAGGTAACAATGAAAGAGATAGCATCACTGGAGGCACCGATTGAGCCGGTCTCCGCGTGTATGGGGGGTGGAACAAAGGAGCTATTTGAGGCAGTTTGAGAGGGACTTGGGGCTCTACAGTGAAATTGTATAATAAGATCTAATTGGAACAGCAATATGCAAGGCATATTGACATGGGAGAGAGGCATAAAGCAATCACAGGTGTTATTCGAGAGAGCTAAGACAACAACTGGTAATGGCGATGAAAGTTTGGGCTGAGGCTAAACAGATAAAACAGGACAGGGTACCATGTAAAGGAACAGTCCAGCAGGCATCAGCTGTGCAGCTGAGTGATCATAAGGTCCAGTGAACAGCATTGTGAGTCCAAGAGCAGTTGGAATTGGTGCTACAGCACAGGCGATCAGGAAGCACGGCTGTTGAATTGCGTGTGCTAGCGGGCCGGGGCTAGCAGATGGATCTTTGTGGTCATCGCAACGGGAAGCCTGTTGAAACCACAGACGATTACGTCGGCAGACCAGTTGTGATGGATCAGCGGGGCTCCGTGTCGACACTAGGATGTCCCGTACGGTTGACAGAGAGGTAGATAGCCGGGAGATGGGCCTGACTCGAGGCTAGCTAGGCTGATTAGCCAACCACAACATCCATTCGGTTGCAGCTAGCTAGTTGCGATGATCTGGTGTTAAAGGTCCAGTGATTCAGTGATTCCGGCAGAAAATCCGATATGTTCTGGGTCGATAACGCGCTGTGCAGACTGGCCGATAATAGTCCAGGCTAGAGCTGGCTGGTAGGTAGTGCAGGCCACGGACAATGGTGAAAAAACCACTATCGGTGGCTAATAGCAAGTAGCTAGTTAGCTGGCTACTCCCGTCCGGTAGACAGAGAGGTAGATAGTCGGGATATGGGCCTGGCTCGAGGCTAGCTCAAGGCTAACTGGTGCTTGCTTTGGGGGCAGTGGTGATTAGCCAACAGCAACATCCATTCGGTTGCGGCTAGCTGGTTGTGATCCGGTGTTAAGGTCCAGTGATTCAGTTATTCCGGGAGAAAATCCGATGTTCTGGGTGAAAACCGCTAACGGTGGCTAATAGCAAGTAGCTAGTTAGCTGGCTAGCTAGTTTCAACTGGAGATTCTAGATAAAAGTTAAGTAAATAATAGAATCCGTTCCACATTGAGTGAGGCGGGTTGCAGGAAAGTATATTTAGTAGAAGGATGAAAAGTGTGATATGTACAGTGGGGCAAAAAAGTATTTAGTCAGCCACCAATTGTGCAAGTTCTCCCACTTAAAAAGATGAGAGAGGCCTGTAATTTTCATCATAGGTACACGTCAACTATGACAGACAAATTGAGAAAAAAAATCCAGAAAATCCCATTGTAGGATTTTTTAATGAATTTATTTGCAAATTATGGTGGAAAATAAGTATTTGGTCACCTACAAACAAGCAAGATTTCTGGCTCTCACAGACCTGTAACTTCTTCTTTAAGAGGCTCCTCTGTCCTCCACTCGTTACCTGTATTAATGGCACCTGTTTGAACTTGTTATCAGTATAAAAGACACCTGTCCACAACCTCAAACAGTCACACTCCAAACTTCACAATGGCCAAGACCAAAGAGCTGTCAAAGGACACCAGAAACAAAATTGTAGAACTGCACCAGGCTGGGAAGACTGAATCTGCAACAGGTAAGCAGCTTGGTTTGAAGAAATCAACTGTGGGAGCAATTATTAGGAAATGGAAGACATACAAGACCACTGATAATCTCCCTCGATCTGGGGCTCCATGCAAGATCTCACCCCGTGGGGTCAAAATGATCACAAGAACGGTGAGCAAAAATCCCAGAACCACACGGGGGGACCTAGTGAATGACCTGCTGAGAGCTGGGACCAAAGTAACAAAGCCAACCATCAGTAACACACTACGCCGCCAGGGACTCAAATCCTGCAGTGCGAGACGTGTCCCCCTGCTTAAGCCAGTACATGTCCAGGCCCGTCTGAAGTGCATTTGGATGATCCAGAAGAGGATTGGGAGAATGTCATATGGTCAGATGAAACCAAAATATAACTTTTTGGTAAAAACTCAACTTCGTCATGTTTGGAGGACAAAGAATGCTGAGTTGCATCCAAAGAACACCATACCTACTGTGAAGCATGGGGTTGGAAACATCATGCTTTGGGGCTGTTTTTCTGCAAAGGGACCAGGACGACTGATCCGTGTAAAGGAAAGAATGAATGGGGCCATGTATCGTGAGATTTTGAGTGAAACCCTCCTTCCATCAGCAAGGGCATTGAAGATGAAACGTGGCTGGGTCTTTCAGCATGACAATGATCCCAAACACACCGCCCGGGCAACGAAGGAGTGGCTTCGTAAGAAGCATTTCAAGGTCCTGGAGTGGCCTAGCCAGTCTCCAGATCTCAACCCCATAGAAAATCTTTGGAGGGAGTTGAAAGTCTGTGTTGCCCAGCGACAGCCCCAAAACATCACTGCTCTAGAGGAGATCTGCATGGAGGAATGGGCCAAAATACCAGCAACAGTGTGTGAAAACCTTGTGAAGACTTACAGAAAACGTTTGACCTGTGTCATTGCCAACAAAGGGTATATAACAAAGTATTGAGAAACTTTTGTTATTGACCAAATACTTATTTTCCACCATCATATGCCAATAAATTCATTAAAAATCCTACAATGTGATTTTCTGGATTTTTTTTTCTAATTTTGTCTGTCATAGTTGACGTGTACCTATGATGAAAATTACAGGCCTCTCTCATCTTTTTAAGTGGGAGAACTTGCACAATTGGTGGCTGACTAAATACTTTTTTTCCCCACTGTAAATATATACAACAAAAGACAAAAAAAACAAAAAACAGGCTATTTACCCGGACACACTACAGAGTACACGACCGCACTGCTACGCCATCTTGTATCTACATCTTTAAGAGCTTTGCACACCTGGCTTGTACAATATTTGCCCATTATTCTTTTAAAAAATCTTCAAGCTCTGTCAAATTGGTTGTTGAACATTGCTAGACAACATTTTCAAGTCTTGCCATATATGTTTTTAGCAGATTTAAGTCAAAACTGTAACTCAGCAACTCAGGAAATGTCACTGTCTTCTTGGTAAGCAAATCCATTGTAGATTTGGCGTTGTGTTTCAGGTTATTTTCCTGCTGAAAGGTGAATTCATCTCCCAGTGTCTGTTGGAAAGCAGACTGAACCAGGTTTTCCTCTAGAATTTTGCCTGTGCTTAGCTCCATTTCATTTATTTCTTATCCTGAAAAACTCCCCAGTCCTTAACAATTACAAGCATACCCACAACATGATGTAGCCACCACTATGCCTGAAAATATGGAGAGTGTTACTCAGTAATGTGTTGTATTGGATTTGCCCCAAACATAACACTTTGATTTCAGGACAAAAAGTTAATTGTTTTGTCACATTTTTTGCAGTATTACTTTAGTGCCTTGTTGCAAACAGGATGCGTGTTTTTGAATATTTTTTATTCTGTACAGCCTTTTCTTTTCACTCAATTGGGTTAGTATTGTGGCGTAACTACAATGTTGTTGATCCATCCTCAGTTTTCTCCTATCACAGCCATTAAACTCTAACTGTTTTAAAGTCTCCATTGGCCTCATGGTGAAATCCCTTCCTCTCCGGCAACTGATTGTTTTTTTGTTTTTTTTATCTACCATTGGAAAACCTCCCTGGTCTTTGTTGTTGAATCTGTGTTTGAAATTCACTGCTCGACTGAGGGACCTTACAGATAATTGTATGTGCGTGGTATGTAGATGTGGTAGTCATTCAAAAATCATGTTAACCACTATTATTGCACAAAGAGGGAGTCCATGCAACTTATTATGTGAGTTGTTAAGCACATTTTTACTCCTGAACTTATTTAGGCTTGCCATAACAAAGGTGTATACTTATTGACTCAAGACATTTCAGCTTTTCATTTAATAGATTTTGTAAACATTTTGAAAAACATGATTCCACTGTGACATTATGCACATTGTGTATAGACCAGTGAAAAAAATCCATCAATTTTAAATTCAGGCTGTAACACAACAAAAATTGGGGAAAAGTCAAGGAGTGTGAATACTTTCTGAAGGAAAGGCACAGTCAACTTAGTGTGTGTGAACTTCTGACCCACTGGAATTGTGATACAGTAAATTATAAGTGAAATAATCTGTCTGTAAACAATTAATGGAAAAATTACTTGTGTCATGCACAAAGTAGATATCCTAACCGACTTGCCAAAACTATAGTTTGTTAACAAGAAATGTGTGGAGTGGTTTAAAAACGAGTTTTAATGACTCCAACCTAAGTGTATGTAAACTTCCGACTTCAACTGTATATATACAGTGCATTCGGAAAGTATTCAGACTCCTTGACTTTTATCGACATTTTGTTAAGTTACAGCCTTATTTTAAAATGGATACCATTATTTTTGGTTCCTCGTCAATTTACACAAAAAAACCATAATGACAAAGCAAAAAAGGTTTTCAGAAATTAAAAACTACATCAAAACAGAAATACCTTATTTACATGAGACTCGAAATTGAGCTCAGGTGCATCCTGTTTCCATTGATCATCCTTGAGATGTTTCTACAACATGATCGGAGTCAACCTGTGGTACATTCAATTGATTAGACATGATTTGGAAAGGCACACACCTGTCTATATAAGGTCCTACAGTTGACAGTGCATGTCAGAGCAAAAACCAAGCCATGAGGTCGAAGGAATTGTCCGCAGAACTCCGAGACAGGATTGTGTCAAGGCACAGATCAAGGGAAAGGTACCAAAACATTTCTGACGCATTGAAGGTCCCCAAGAACACAGTGGCCTCCATCATTCTTAAATAGAAGAAGTTTGGAACTACCAAGACTCTTCCTAGAGCTGGCTGCCCGGCCAAACTGAGCAATCAGGGGAGAAGGGCCTTGGTCAGGGAGGTGACCAAGAACCCGATGGTCACTCTGACAGAGCTCTAGAGTTCCACTGTGGAGATGGGAGAACCTTTCAGAAGGTCAACCATCTGCAGCACCCCACCAATCAGGCCTTTATGGTAGAGTGGCCAGACGGAAGCCACTCCTCAGTAAAGACACATGACAGCCCGCTTGGAGTTTGCCAAAAGGCACCTAAAGGACTCTCAGACCATGAGAAACAAGATTCTCTGGTTTGATGAAACCAAGATGGAACTCTTTGGCCTGAATGCCAAGCGTCACGTCTTGAAGAAACCTGGCACCATCCCTACGGTGAAGCACGGTGGCGGCAGCATCATGCTGTGGGGATGGTTTTCAGCGGCAGGGACTGGGAGACTAGTCAGGATCGAGGGAAAGATGAAGGGAGCAAAGTACAGAGAGATCCTTGATGAAAACCTGCTCCCGAGCGTTCAGGACTTCAGACTTGGGCGAAGGTTCACCTTCCAACAAGACAACAACCCTAAGCACACAGCCAAGACAACGCAGGAGTGTCTTCGGGACAAGTCTCTGAATGTCCTTGAGTGGCCCAACTAGAACCCGGACTTGAACCCGACCTAATATCTCTGGAGAGACCTGAAAATACCTGTGCAGCGACGCTCCCCATCCAACCTGACAGAGCTTGAGAGGATCTGCAGAGAATAATGGGAGAAACTCCTTAAATACAGGTGTGCCAAGCTTGTAGCGTCATACCCAATGAAGACTTGGAGGATGTAATCGCTGCCAAAGTTGCTTCAACAAAGTACTGAGTATAGGGTCTGACTACTTATGTAGATGTAATTGTGATATTTCAGTGTTTTATTGTATTTCTTATTTGCAGAAAAAAAAATGTTTTTGCTTTGTCATTATGGGATATTGTGTGAGGGGAAAAAAATATTTCAGCAATTTTAGAATAAGGCTGTAACATAACAAAATGTGGAAAAAGTGAAGGGGTGTGAATACTTTCCGAATGCACTGTAAGGCATCTCCATAGACCCACATGTATCGCCTAGTAGTATTTGTTGTTTGTCGGTATGATTATTTTGGCATCAGTAGCCTCTGAAACATTTGAAAACTGGCCATTCGTCTAACACCACACTGGTTCCCTACACAAGCATATGTTGTCAGCCATACGTGCTAGTACTGTACATGGCTTGGATTTGGATGAAAATTTGAAGAAATCAAGAAACAAACATTCTGAGCCAGAGTTAGTAAAACAAATTCAACATTGTGCTTAATAGGTTGCCAGACTGAGACACTGGGCCACATTCATATACAGTATTTATCCCTGACAGAAGCTGTTCTTCTATCATAAAAGCTTGTTTGTCAAAGCCAGAGAGGTGAATAGATAATCATGGTAAATACCCCTTAATGCATGTCATTTCTGTGCTTATTATACAAAAAGTGTTTTCGAGTGCCAAACAGAGACATAGGACCACATTCATATATTTTCCTTCCAAATTTTGCAAATATGGGCAACTAAATACTTCAAGATTAACTTTGATGCCCCCTCTACACATCAAAAGAACAGAAATGTATACATAAAAGAATATCAACAGTGGGGAGAACAAGTATTTGATACACTGCCAATTTTGCAGGTTTTCCTACTTACAAAGCATGTAGAGGTCTGTAATTTTTATCATAGGTACACTTCAACTGTAAGAGACAGAATCTAAAAATAAAATCCAGAAAATCACATTGTATGATTTTTAAGTAATTCATTTCCATTTTATTGCATGACATAAGTATTTGATACATCAGAAAAGCAGAACTTAATATTTGGTACAGAAACCTTTGTTTGCAATTACAGAGATCACAATTACAGAGATCGTTTCCTGTAGGTCTTGACCAGGTTTGCATAAACTGCAGCAGGGATTTTGGCCCACTCCTCCATACAGACCTTCTCCAGATCCTTCAGGTTTCGGGGCTGTCGCTGGGCAATACGGACTTTCAACTCCCTCCAAAGATTTTCTATTGGGTTCAGGTCTGGAGACTGGCTAGGCCACTCCAGGACCTTGAGATGCTTCTTACGGAGCCACTCCTTAGTTGCCCTGGCTGTGTGTTTCGGGTCGTTGTCATGCTGGAAGACCCAGCCACGACCCATCTTCAATGCTCTTACTGAGGGAAGGAGGTTGTTGGCCAAGATCTCGCGATACATGTCCCCATCCATCCTCCCCTCAATACGGTGCAGTCGTCCTGTCCCCAAAGAATGATGTTTCCACCTCCATGCTTCACGGTTGGGGTGGTGTTCTTGGGGTTGTACTCATCCTTCTTCTTCCTTCAAACACAGCGAGTGGAGTTTAGACCAAAAAGCTATATTTTTGTCTCATCAGACCACATGACCTTCTCCCATTCCTCCTCTGGATCATCCAGATGGTCATTGGCAAACTTCAGACGGGCCTGGACATGCACTGGCTTGAGCAGGGGGACCTTGAGTGCGCTGCAGGATTTTAATCCATGACGGCGTTGTGTGTTACTAATGGTTTTCTTTGAGACTGTGGTCCCAGCTCTCTTCAGGTCATTGACCAGGTCCTGCCATGTAGTTCTGGGCTGATCCCTCACCTTCATCATGATCATTGATGCCCCACGAGGTGAGATCTTACATGGAGCCCCAGACCGAGGGTGATTGACCGTCATCTTGAACTTCTTCCATTTTCTAATAATTGTGCCAACAGTTGTTGCCTTCTCACCAAGCTGCTTGCCTATTGTCCTGTAGCCCAGCCCAGCCTTGTGCAGGTCTACAATTTTATCCCTGATGTCCTTACACAGCTCTCTGTTCTTGGCCATTGTGGAGAGGTTGGAGTCTGTTTGATTGAGTGTGTGGACAGGTGTCTTTCATACAGGTAACGAGTTCAAACAGGTGCAGTTAATACAGGTAATGAGTGGAGAACAGGAGGGCTTCTTAAAGAAAAACTAACAGGTCTGTGAGAGCCGGAATTCTTACTGGTTGGTAGGTGATCAAATACTTATGTCATGCAATAAAATGCAAATTAATTACTTAAAAATCATACAATGTGATTTTCTGGATTTTTGTTATAGATTCCGTCTCTCATAAAAATTTACAGACCTCTACCTGCTTTGTAAGTAGGAAAACCTGCAAAATCGGCAGTGTATCAAATACTTGTTCTTCCCACTGTATATGTGGATTATGAGGTCAGAAAACTTCCATTGACGACCATTCATTTTAAGGTAAAGAATTAAGACAGGATGTTCCCTCTCCAAATTATGCCAGAAAGGACAACCAAATATTACTAAAAGTAAGTTAGATGTTCTCCATACATAGAAAACCAATAAAATAGTTCATCCAAATACAAAAATGTGGATTGGTCAAGTTGATCAATTTGGCTATTTCAGACAAAATATGACTTCATTTCAAATGTATATACAGTTGAAGTCATAAGTTTACATACACTTAGGTTGGAGTCATTAAAACTCGTTTTTCAACCACTGCACAAATTTCTTGTTAACAAACTACAGTCGTTGTCAAAAGTTTTGAGAATGACACAAATACTAATTTTCACTAAGTCTGCTGCCTCAGTTTTGATGATGGCAATTTGCATATACGCCAGAATGTCATGAAGAGTGATCAGATGAATTGCAATTAATTGCAAAGTCCCTCTTTGCCATGAAAATGAACTTAATCCCCAAAAAACATTTCCACTGCATTTCAGCCCTGCCACAAAAGGACCAGCTGCCATCATGTCAGTGATTCTCTCGTTAACACAGGTGAGTGTTGATGAGGACAAGGCTGGACATTTACATTTACATTTAAGTTATTTAGCAGACGCTCTTAGCCAGAGTGACTTACAAATTAGTGCATTCAATTTAGGATAGCCAGTGGGACAACCACATCTTGATCACAGTAAATACACTTCTTCAAACAAGCAGCTGTGAGCAAAGTCAGTGCAATCAGGGACAACTACATCTCGATCACAATAAGTAAATTTCTTTAAACAAGTCAGTGCTAGCAGGGAAAATAAGTCAGGTGTTAGTTTAGACAAAAGACAGTGGTAGTAAAGGGGGGGGGGGGGGTAGAAGGATTACTATTATACTATTCCAGGTATTCCTTAAAGAGGTAGGGTTTCAAGTGTCTCCGGAAGGTGGTCAGTGACTCCGCTGTCCTGGCGTCGTGGGGGAGCTTGTTCCACCATTGGGGTGCCAGAGCAGCGAATAGCTTTGACTGGGCTGAGCGGGAACTGTGCTTCCGTAGAGGTAGGGGGGCTAGCAGGCCAGAGGTGGATGAACGTAGTGCCCTCGTTTGAACCTCTCTCAGAGATCACTCTGTCATGCTGATTGAGTTAGAATAACAGACTGGAAGCTTTAAAAGGAGGGTGGTGCTTGAAATCATTGTTCTTCCTCTGTTAACCGTGGTTACCTGCAAGAAAACACATGCCGTCATCATTGCTTTGCACAAAAAGGGCTTCACAGGCAAGGCTATTGATGCTAGTAAGATTGCACCTAAATCAACAATTTATCGGATCATCAAGAACTTCAAGGAGAGAGGTTCAATTGTTGTGAAGAAGGCGTCAGGGCGCCCAAGAAAGTTCAGCAAGCGCCAGGACCGTCTCCTAATGTTGATTCAGCTGCGGGAACGGGGCACCACCAGTGCAGAGCTTGCTCAGGAATGGCAGCAGGCACAGTGAGGCGAAGACTTTTGGAGGATGGCCTAGTGTCAAGAAGGGCAGCAAAGAAGCCACTTCTCTCCAGGAAAAATATCAGGGACAGACTGATATTCTGCAAAAGGTACAGGGATTGGACTGCTGAGGACTGGGGTAAAGTCATTTTCTCTGATGAATCCCCTTTCCGATTGTTTGCGGCATCCGGAATACACCTTGTCCGGAGATGACAAGGTGAGCGCTACCATCAGTCCTGTGTCATGCCAACAGTAAAGCATCCTGAGACCATTCATGTGTGGGGTTGCTTCTCAGCCAAGGGAGTGGGCTCACTCACAATTTTGCCTAAGAACACAGCCATGAATAAAGAATGGTACCAACACATCCTCCGAGAGTAACTTCTCCCAACCATCCAAGAACAGTTTGGTGACGACCAATGCCTTTTCCAACATGATGGAGCATCTTGCCATAAGGCAAAAGTGATAACTAAGTGGCACGGGGAACAAAACATCGACATTTTGGGTCCATGGCCAGGAAAATCCCCAGACCTTAATCCCATTGAGAACTTGTGGTCGATCCTCAAGAGGCGGGTGGACAAAGAAAACCCCACAAATTCTGACAAACTCCAAGCATTAATTATACAAGAATGGGCTGCCATCAGTCAGGATGTGGCCCAGAAGTTAATTGACAGCATGCCAGGGCGGTTTGCAGAGGTCTTGAAAAAGAAGGGTCACCACTGCAAATATTGACTCTTTGCAGAAACATAATGTAATTGTCAATAAAAGCCTTTGACACTTATGGAATGCTTGTAATTATACTTCAGTATACCATAGTAACATCTGACAAAAATATATCATAACACTGAAGCAGCGAACTTTGTGAAGACCAATACTTGTGTCATTCTGAAAACTTTTGATCACGACTGTATAGTTTTGGCAAGTCAGTTAGGACATCTACTTTGTGCATGACACAAGTAATTTTTCCAACAATTGTTTACAGACAGATTATTTAACTTATAATTCACTGTATCACAATTAAAGTGGGTCAGAAGTTTATATACACTAAGTTGACTGTGCCTTTAAACAGCTTGGATAATTCCAGAAAATGATTTCATGGCTTTAGAAGCTTCTGATAGGCTAATTAACATAATTGTAGTCAATTGGAGGTGTACCTGTGGATGTATTTCAAGGCCTACCTTCAAACTCAGTGCCTCTTTGCTTGTCATCATGGGAAAATCAAAAGAAATCAGCCAAGACTTCAGAAATAAAATGGTAGACCTCCACAAGTCTGGTTCATCCTTGGGAGCAATTTCCAAACGCCTGAAGGTACCACGTTCAGCTGTACAAACAATAGTACGCAAGTATAAACACCATGGGACCACGCAGCCATCATACCGCTCAGGAAGGAGACACGTTCTGTCTCCTAGAGATTAACGTACTTTGGTGCGAAAAGTGCAAATCAATCCCAGAACAACAGCAAAGGACCTTGTGAAGATGCTGGAGGAAACAGGTACAAAGGTATCTGTATCCACAGTAAAACGAGTCCTATATCGACATAACCTGAAAGGCCGCTCAGCAAGGAAGAATCCACTGCTCCAAAACCGCCATAAAAAAGCCAGACTACGGTTTGCAACTGCACATGGGGACAAAGATCGTACTTTTTGGAGAAATGTCCTCTGGTCTGATGAAACAAAAATAGAACTGTTTGGCCATAATGACCATCGTTATGTTTGGAGGAAAAAGGGGAAGGCTTGCAAGCCGAAAAACACTATCCCAACCGTGAAGCACAGGGGTGGCAGCATCATGCTGTGGGGGTGCTTTGCTGCAGGAGGGACTGGTGCACTTCACAAAATAGATGGCATCATGAGGAAGGAAAATTATGTGGATATATTGAAGCAACATCTCAAGACATCAGTCAGGAAGTTAAAGCTTGATCGCAAATGGGTCTTCCAAATGGACAATGACCCCAAGCATACTTCCAAAGTTGTGGTAAAATGGAGTGGCCATCACAAAGCCCTGACCTCCATCCTATAGAAAATGTGTGGGCAGAACTGAAAAAGCGTGTGTGAGCAAGGAGGCCTACAAACCTGACTCAGCTCTGTCAGGAGGAATGGGCCAAAATTCACCCAACTTATTGTGGGAAGCTTGTGGAAGGCTACCCGAAATGTTTGACCCAAGTTAAACATTTTAAAGGCAATGCTACCTAATACTAATTGAGTGTATGTAAACTTCTGACCCACTGGGAATGTGATGAAAGAAATAAAAGCTTAAATAAATAATTCTCTCTACTATTATTCTGACATTTCACATTCTTAAAATAAAGTGGTGATCCTTATTGACCTAAGAAAGGGAATTTTTACTAGGATTAAATGTCAGGAATTGGGAAAACTGAGTTTAAATGTACATTTTACATTTACATTTTAGTCATTTAGCAGACGCTCTTATCCAGAGCGACTTACAGTTAGTGAGTGCATACATTTTTTTTTTTTTTATACTGGAATCGAACCCACAACCCTGGCGTTGCAAATGCCATGCTCTACCAACTGAGCTACATCCCTGCCGGCCATTCCCTCCCCTACCCTGGACGACACTGGGCCAATTGTGCGCCGCCCCATGGGTCTCCTGGTCGCGGCCAGCTACGACAGAGCCTGGATTCGAACCAGGATCTCTAGTGGCACAGCTAGCATTGCGATGCAGTGCCTTAGACCACTGCACCACTCGGGTATTTGGCTAAGGTGTATGTAAACTTCCTACTTCCACTGTATATATCATTGAGTCCGACATCGGCCATAAATGAGAAGGGTGGAGTGAAATCCATCCTGAAAGTACATCAGCTAGCTTACGCTACCTGTCTAAGAGATAGTGAAATGTGTTGTGTTGGCCTGTTGTGTATATGGGGTAAAGAGCCGCCTATGAATTGAGCTGGAAGCCGAGCTCCCCCACCTTGGCTTGGGTCTAAATTTGTGAGAGCCTGCGGTGTAATTATTAGACCTACTAATTCTCAATGGGCTTTGGTCAAAAGCACAATGTAAAAACAGAATGCCATTTCAGACAAACACTATCTTTCATTGTTCTTTCTTCTAATAAGAGTTACAGTGGGGGAAAAAAGTATTTAGTCAGCCACCAATTGTGCAAGTTCTCCCACTTAAAAAGATGAGAGAGGCCTGTAATTTTCATCATAGGTACACGTCAACTATGACAGACAAAATGAGAATTTTTTTTCCAGAAAATCACATTGTAGGATTTTTAATGAATTTATTTGCAAATTATGGTGGAAAATAAGTATTTGGTCAATAACAAAAGTTTCTCAATACTTTGTTATATACCCTTTGTTGGCAATGACACAGGTCAAACGTTTTCTGTAAGTCTTCACAAGGTTTTCACACACTGTTGCTGGTATTTTGGCCCATTCCTCCATGCAGATCTCCTCTAGAGCAGTGATGTTTTGGGGCTGTCGCTGTGCAACACGGACTTTCAACTCCCTCCAAAGATTTTCTATGGGGTTGAGATCTGGAGACTGGCTGGGCCACTCCAGGACCTTGAAATGCTTCTTACGAAGCCACTCCTTCGTTGCCCGGGCGGTGTGTTTGGGATCATTGTCATGCTGAAAGACCCAGCCACGTTTCATCTTCAATGCCCTTGCTGATGGAAGGAGGTTTTCACTCAAAATCTCACGATACATGGCCCCATTCATTCTTTCCTTTACACAGATCAGTCGTCCTGGTCCCTTTGCAGAAAAACAGCCCCAAAGCATGTTTCCACCCCCATGCTTCACAGTAGGTATGGTGTTCTTTGGATGCAACTCAGCATTCTTTGTCCTCCAAACACGACGAGTTGAGTTTTTACCAAAAAGTTCTATTTTGGTTTCATCTGACCATATGACATTCTCCCAATCCTCTTCTGGATCATCCAAATGCACTCTAGCAAACTTCAGACGGGCCTGGACATGTACTGGCTTAAGCAGGGGGACACATCTGGCACTGCAGGATTTGAGTCCCTGGCGGCGTAGTGTGTTACTGATGGTAGGCTTTGTTACTTTGGTCCCAGCTCTCTGCAGGTCATTCACTAGGTCCCCCCGTGTGGTTCTGGGTTTTTTGCTCACCGTTCTTGTGATCATTTTGACCCCACGGGGTGAGATCTTGCGTGGAGCCCCAGATCGAGGGAGATGATCAGTGGTCTTGTATGTCTTCCATTTCCTAATAATTGCTCCCACAGTTGATTTCTTCAAACCAAGCTGCTTACCTATTGCAGATTCAGTCTTCCCAGCCTGGTGCAGGTCTACAATTTTGTTTCTGGTGTCCTTTGACAGCTCTTTGGTCTTGGCCATAGTGGAGTTTGGAGTGTGACTGTTTGAGGTTGTGGACAGGTGTATTTTATACTGATAACAAGTTCAAACAGGTGCCATTAATACAGGTAATGATTGGAGGACAGAGGAGCCTCTTAAAGAAGAAGTTACAGGTCTGTGAGAGCCAGATATCTTGCTTGTTTGTAGGTGACCAAATACTTATTTTCCACCATAATTTGCAAATAAATTCATTAAAAATCCTACAATGTGATTTTCTGGAATTGTTTTTCTCAATTTGTCTGTCATAGTTGACGTGTACCTATGATGAAAATTACAGGCCTCTCTCATCTTTTTAAGTGGGAGAACTTGCACAATTGGTGGCTGACTAAATACTTTTTTCCCCCACTGTATAAGGTAGAAACAGTAAAACTGTGTAATGTGACGATTGCATGATCCTTATCTCTGCACATGTACCTGCTGTTCAAGCGTCCGTTTCCACCTCTACCCCTTACTCCCACTTCTAACATTGTCTATGATTATTAATTTTTGAAGACACAACTGTACTCAAAATACAAGAAATTGACAGCTGTTAAGTATTTCATAGCTTGTAGTCCTGCTGGCAGTATCACATGCCTATTTAAAGTCAAAAGGCTGGGGTGGTCGTGCTTCTGATGTGAAGATTGTCAGAGAGTCTGGCTTTATCTCTCCTCATCTATAATGTAAGCTATCTGGGTGCCTGGACTCTTTAAGCTGTTCTGTCGACTCTTGTTGAGTTGGCAAAACAGCTTAAAGAGATCTACATCCAGACTCTATTTCATTCTGGTAAAGAAGACATGTAATTTCTGATCTTAGCTGTTTGCTTTTTGTTGTGATTTCAGATCTTGGCTGACCAATGTTTTACCCTCAGAGACGACTTTGCTCTAATTGGAGTCCAGTTCCTCACCCCAGCCTTCACGTGGCAGAAGCCAACTCCCAGGGAAAGAGGTGGAAGAATCAATAATTAAATCCAATGTTCGGATTTCATACCGGTATGCTTTTTATTCAATATTAGAATGGAATTTCACTGGGACATCTATTAATTCATACTAAGCAGTACCACACACACACACACACACACACACACACACACTGTAAACAAGGCTGCAACATATGTACAGTACGTTTGCATGACACAGTCTCCATCTCTGCATTATCCCTATACTGTACATATGAAAATCTGAACTCCACTGGAATGTCTCAACTGCAGGTATTTGCACCCACACACTTTATATTGTATACTTTTTAACTTTCAATTCTTGTGTTGTGACTTTTAAATTCTTGACTATTCTTGTGTGTTATATGTATGTACTACAATGTGTAAGTTGATCTGTCCATGTTCTGTCCGTATATTTTGTCTGTATTGTATACGCTGCAGCACCATTTCACCAGGTCAAATTTCTGGTACATGTATGTACTTGGCGATTAAAGGTGATTCTGACTCTATTTGGAGGGTGATGGGTGTCCTGAAGGGAAGATTCCATATCCTCGACGGGCCACTTCCACTTTGTTTCTTGAAGACACTGAGGGATCAGGTTGACAAGCGAGAAGAGACAATGGTTGACAAAATAGTGCACGTATGTGCTGCTTTGGTGAACATGTCTGATAGTGTTGTTTACAAGAAGACAACTAAATGAATGTTACTGCCAAAGTGATGCCTAAAAGGGATCCTGAAATGCCAATCTAAATCCAGTTAATGAAAAAAAAAATTTCACCAGCCCAACTGTTTTGAGTAATTTGAATCAGTTAATTTCATAATAACTGTTTGATATGATTACATGATTCATATTTAACTCTCTGAATCAGTTCATATTATACTGTTTGATATGATTGCATTACTCAAGTTTAAGTCTTTGAATCAGTTCATTATAATTGAATTGAATTGATTGCCGTTATTTATTTGAATCAGTTCATTATAATACTGTTTGATATGATTACATGATTCACATTTAACTCTCTGAATCAGTTCATTATAATACTGTTTGATATGATTGCATTACTCAAGTTTAAGTCTTTGAATCAGTTCATTATAACACTGTTTTGATATGATTACATTATTCAGGTTTGAGTCCTTTGACTGAACTACTGTATTTTGAACTTTTCTGCATGTACCAGCTTCTCATTCTTCCTCTCTGCACTGTATTCCACCCTGTGCTGTCTGTAGACAGGAGTCTGTCTCCTAAGAAGGAAATGCATCACTGTCAATTGTATTTGGTTGTTGTTGTTTACAGCCAGCATTTGTAATCATAATACCTATAGTCTTGGTTTTCTTAACTTATTCTCATTATTTTATTCTATCAGTTACAGTATATGAAATAAATATACGGTAGCCTTATACCCTAACCTACAGTTTGTACCTTGTCTATGTAGTGGGATGTGCCAACCAGCTTGGTGTAGATATGCTTGGCCCAGAAATGGCATATTGTGTCCACAGCCTTGGTGATTAAGTCATCATCTTGCGAGACACGGGAACGTGATGAAAGCAGCATATCTGCACCTGTGTTCAACAAAACATAGTAAAAACAAAACATAGTGAAATAGGACTCTGCACATAGCAGTCTATGCTCCTATGAACGTTTTAATGTCACACAACGTTTAGGCCAACTATGAACTGTGTTGATATGACATTGTCCCTTATAACTACAGTACCTTCAGAAAGCATTCACACCCCTTTACTTTTTCCACATTTTGTTGTGTTACAGACAGAATTGACAATTGATTAAATTTAGATTTTGTGTCACTGATTTACACACAATACCCCATAATGTCAGTGGAATTGTGTTTGTAGAAAATATTTGAAATTAATAACAAATGAAAATTTGAAATGTCTTGAATCAATAAGTAACTACCCCATCTCTGTACCCCACACATACAATTATCTGTAAGGACCCTCAATCGAGTACTGAATTTCAAGCACAGATTCAAGCACAAAGACCAGGGAGGTTTTCAAATGCCTCACAAAGAAGGGCACTGATTGGTATAATTTTTTTTTTTAAAGCAGATGCTGAATATACCTTTGAGGATGGAGAAGTTATTAATTAGGCTTTGGGTCGTGTATCAATACACCTAGTCAATAGAAAGATACACGCGTCTTTCTTAACCAAGTTGCCGGAGAGGAAGGAAACTGCACAGGAATTTCACCATGAGGCCAATTGTGATTTTAATGGTTGTGATATGAGAAAACTGAGGATGGATCAACAACATTGTAGTTACTCCACAATACTAACCTAAACCACAGAGTGAAAAGAAGGAAGCCTGTACAGAATAAAATATTCCAAAACATGCATCCAATTTGCAACAAAGCACTTAAGTAATATGGCAAAAAATGTGGCAAAGAAATTTGGTCTGAATACGAAGCGTTATGTTTGGGGCAAATCCAACACATCACATCACTGGTACCACTCTTCATATTTTCAAGCATGGTGGTGGCTGCATTACGTTATGGGTATGCTTGTCATCAGCAAGGGAGTTTTTTTAGGATAAAAAAAAACGGAATACAGCTAAGCACAGGCAAAATCCTAAAGGAAAACCTAGTTCAGTCTTCTTTCCAACAGACACTGGGAGACGAATTCACCTTTCAGCAGGACAATTACCTAAATCACAAGGCCAACTCTACACTGGAATTGCTTATCAAGACAACATTAAATGTTCCTGAGTGGCTGAGATACAGTTTTGACTTAAATCGTCTTGAAGATCTATGTCAAGACTTGAAAATGGCTTTTTAGCAATGATCAACAACCAACTTGACAGAGCTCTAATATTTTTTTAAAGAATAATGGGCAAATATTGTACAATCCAGGTGTGAAAAGCTCTTAGAGACTTACCCCAAAAGGGTCACAGCTGGTGTTTCTAACATGTATTGTCTCAGGGGGGTGAATACCTATCTAATCAAGATACAGTGCATTCTGAAAGTATTCAGACCCCTTGACTTTTTCACATTTTGTTTTTACGTTACAGCCTTATTGACTAAATTGTTTTTTCCCCCTGATCAATCTACACACAATACCCCACAATGACGAAGCAAAAACAGGTTTATAGAATGTTTTGCAAATGTGTAAAAAAACACACACAAAAATGGAAACATTACATTTACATACAATTCAGACCCTTTACAGCCTCAACTCTTTTTAGGTATGACGCTACAAGCTTGGCACACCTGTATTTTGGGGAGTTTCTCCCATTCTTCTCTACAGATCCTCTCAAGCTCTATCAGGTTGGATGGGGAGCGTCACTGCACAGGTATTTTCACGTCTCTCCAAAGATGTTCGATCAGGTTCAAGTCCGGGCTCTGGCTGGGCCACTCAAGGACATTCTAAGCCACTCCTGCATTGTCTTGGCTGTGTGCTTAGGGTCATTTTCCTGTTGGAAGGTGAACCTTTTGCCCCAGTCTGAGGTCCTTAGCGCTCTGGGGCAGGTTTTCATCAAGGATCTCACTGTACGTTGCTCCCTTCATCTTTCCCTCGATCCTGACTAGTCTCCCAGTCCCTGCCGCTGAAAACCATCCCCACAGCATGATGCTGCCACCACCATTTTTCACCGTAAGGATGGTGCCAGGTTTCCTCAAAATGTGACGCTTGGCATTCAGGCCAAAGAGTTCAATCTTGGTTTCAACAGACCAGAGAATCTTGTTTCTCATGATCTGAGAGTCCTTTAGGTGCCTTTTGGCAAACTCCAAGCGGTCTGTCATGTGCCTTTTACTGAGGAGTGGCTTCCGTCTGGCCACTCTACCATAAAGGCCTGATTGGTGGAGTGCTGCAGAGATGGTTGTCCTTCTCCCATCTCCACAGAGGCACTCTAGAGCTTTGTCAGAGTGACCATTGGGTTCTTGGTCCACTCCCTGACCAAGGACTTCTCCCCCGATTGCTCAGTTTGGCCGGGCGGCCAGCTCTAGGAAGAGTCTTGGTGGTTCCAAACTTCTTCCATTTAAGAAAGATGGAGGCCACTGTGTTCTTGGGGACCTTCAATGCTGCAGAAATGTTTTGGTACCCTTCTCCAGATCTGTGCCTCAACACAATCCTGTCCCTGAGCTCTTCGGACAATTCCTTTGACTTCATGGCTTGGTTTTTGCTCTGACATGCACTGTCAACTGTGGGACCTTATATAGAGCGGTGTGTACCTTTCCAAATCATGTCCAATCAATTGAATTTACCACAGGTGGACTCCAATCAAGTTGTAGAAACATCTGAAGGATGATCAATGGAAACAGGATGCACCTGAGCTCCATTTTGAGTCTCATAGCAAAGGGTCCGAATACTTATGTAAGTAAGCTATTTCTGTATTTTTTTATAAAAACCTGTTTTCACTTTGTCATTATGGGTATTGTTTGTAGGTTGATGAGGAAAAAATATAATTTAATCCATTTTAGAATAAGGCTATAACTTAACAAAATGTGGAAAAAGTCAAGGTGTCTGAAACATTTCCGTGTTTTATTTTTCATAAATTTTGAATAAATGTTAGAATTTTTTTTCCACTTAGGCATTAGAGTATTTTGTGTAGATCATTGACAAAAAAATGGCAATTAAATACATTTTAATCCCAATTTTTAACACAACAAAAATGTGGAAAAAGTCCAAGGATTGTGAAAACTTTCTGAAGGCAGATATTTACCAACCTGAGTGTTGTAGGGGTGGTTCTCTTTCAATTAAGTTGCACTTACCGGATGCCTTCTCTTGTTCTGTAGCCAGTCGTCCAGAGTGCTGCTGTCAAGTGCCCAGTTGAAAGGACACTTGACCTCAAGGCAAGCCGAATGTTATCACCCCTATATTCTAGTACCAGGACTGGAAATGCAGTAGTATTGATTTAATCAGTGCCGATTTTAGCATGTAAATCCTGGTGGGGCAAACTCAATCAATTTTTGTTAATGCATGCCAGCAAAGCCACTACACAACACTACAAAATACATTAATTGCACTATAACAATGACAAACGGTGCCCACAAACTGTTAGGTCCTACATAAAGCTGTCCAGGCAGCAGCTGCTCTTCCTGCGGTCCAGCAACATTAAGGCAGTTATATACAATTTAAAATATTACATGACATTACATTTCATAACACTTTTCACAACACATTAAGTATGTTCCCTCGGGTCACTACTCTACTACCACATATCTAAAATACAAAATCCATGTGTACGTGTGTGTAGAGTGCGTGTCTTATCATGTGTATGTGTGTACAGTCCCTGCTGTTCCATAAGGTGTATTTTTGTCTGTTTATTCAATCTGATTCTACTGCTTGCATCAGTTACCTGATGTGGAATAGAGTTCTATGTAGCCATGGCTCTATGTTGTACTGTCCACCTCCCATAGTCTGTTCCTGACTTGGGGATTGTGAAGAGACCTCTGGTGGCATGTCTTGTGGGGTATGCATGGGTGTCTGATCTGTGTGCTAGTAGTTTAAACAGACACCTCAGTGCATTCAGCATGTCAACACTTCTTACAAAAACAAGTAGTGATGAAGTCAATCTCTCCTCCACTTTGAGTCATGAGAAATGTACATGCATATTATTTTTAAGGGGGTAGATCAGCTTTAATATTGCAGATAGATTGTAACTTCCATCAATGTAATTGTCAGCATCACTTCCAATCCCCCATATTTTTTTCTCTCAAATATATATATATATATATATATATATATATATATATATATATATATATATATATATATATATATATATATATATACATAAACATACATACACATACATTTACACATACAGCTGCGGAAAAAATTAAGAGACCACTGCAAAATTATCAGTTTCTCTGGTTTTACTATTTATAGGTATGTGTTTGGGTAAAAAAAAAAAAAAATGTTTTATTCTATAAACTACTGACAACATTTCTCCCAAATTCCAAATAAAAATATTTTCATTTAGAGCATTTATTTGCAGAAAATTACAACTGGTCAAAATAACAAAAAATATGCAGTGTTGTCAGACCTCGAATAATAAAAAGAAAATAAGTTAATGTTCATTTTTAAACAACACAATAGTAATGTCTTAACTTAGGAGGAGTTCAGAAATCAATATTTGGTGGAATAACCCTGATTTTCAATCACAGCTTTCATGCATCTTGGCATGCTCTCCACCCGTCTTTCACATTGATGTTGGGTGACTTTATGCCACTCCTGGCGCAAATATTCAAGCAGCTCGGCTTTGTTTGATGGCTTGTGACCATCTATCTTCCTCTTGATCACATTCCAGAAGTTTTCAATGGGGTTCTGGTCTGGAGATTGGGCTGGCCATGACAGGGTCTTGATCTGGTGGTCCTCCATCCACACCTTGATTGACCTGGCTGTGTGGCATGGCGCATTGTCCTGCTGGAAAAACCAATCCTCAGAGTTGGGGAACAATGTCAGAGCAAAAGGAAGCAAGTTTTCTTCCAGGACAACCTTGTACGTGGCTTGATTCATGCATCCTTCACAAAGACAAATCCTCCACCAAATTTCACAGTGGGTGCGAGACACTGTGGCTTGACCTCTCCAGGTCTCCATCTAACCATTAAACGACCAGGTGTTGGGCAAAGCTGAAAATTGGACTCATCAGAGAAGATGACCTTACTCCAGTCCTCTACAGTCTAATCCTTATGGTCTTTTGCAAACCTCAGCCTGGCTCTTCTTTGCTTCTCATTGATGAAGGGCTTTTTTCTATCTTTGCACGACTTCAGCCCTGCCCCTAGGAGCCTGTTTCGAACCGTCCTCGCTGTGCACTTTACCCCAGCTGCCGTTTGCCATTCTTTTTGTAGGTCACTTGATGTCATCCTACGGTTGTTGAGTGACATTCGAATGAGTTGGCGGTCATCCCGGTCAGTAGAGAGTCATTTTCGCCCTCTGCCGGTCTGTAGCTTTGTTGTCCCCAATGTCTGCTGCTTGACCGCCGTCTTTTACATTTTAAAGATGGAAGCAACCTGACGCTCACTGTATCCCTCTGCCAGTAAAGCCAGAATTGAACCCTTCTTTTCCTCACTCAAAACTTTCCTTTTCAACTCTTTTGACATGGTCAATAGTTATTTTTTTATTAATATTACTTTTGAGGTACTATTAGCACTGTTTTTGCCATCCAGCTGGTCCTATTGCAAGAGGATAGTGATGACCACAGCAGTGGTTTTTATAGTTTTCCTCATTAAAAAAGATCTGGTTCATGTGATCACCTAATCAGTACCTAATTCAGTAGAATGAGGTGTGCCTGTGTTGGAATTCAACAGACACTGGAATGGAATGACTGTCATACATGTACAGATGCTGATTTAAGAAAGATTTGCAGTGGTCTCTTAATTTTTTACAGAGCTGTATATACATATCCTTTTTTAAAATATATTTCCCTTGATTACTTTCCAACCCCACCACCCCTTCCTTAATTGGAGTAAACTAGTGAACAACAATGCTTAGGCCTCTACTTCCAGCTTATACATACTATATACATTTTATGGACATAGTCAATTTTGCTATAATTCTATATTGTTTGTTTTTACTCATGAACCACCACTACCCCGGCCACCAGCTCTGCACCCTCCGCTGCAACTTGCCCATGCCCCCCCCGCTTCTCCTTCACACAAATTCAGACAGCTGATGTTCTGAAAGAGCTGAAAAATCTGGACCCCTACAAATCAGCTGGGCTAGACAATCTGGACCCTTTCTTTCTAAAACTAGCCGCCGAAATTGTCGCAACCCCTATTACTAGCCTGTTCAACCTCTCTTTCGCAACGTCTGAGATCCCCAGAGATTGGAAAGCTGCCGCGGTCATCCCCCTCTTCAAAGGGGGTGACACTCTAAATCCAAACTGTTACAGACCTATATCCATCCTGCCCTGCCTTTCGAAAGTATTTGAAAGCCAAGTTAACAAACAGATCACCAACCATTTCGAATCCCACCGTACCTTCTCCGCTATGCAATCCGGTTTCCGAGCTGGTCATGGGTGCACCTCAGCCACGCTCATGGTCCTAAACGATATTATAACCGCGATCGATAATAGACAGTACTGTGCAGCCGTCTTCATCGACCTGGCCAAGGCTTTCGACTCTGTCAACCATCGCATTCTTATTGGCAGACTAAATAGCCTTGGTTTCTCAAATGACTGCCTCGCCTGGTTCACCAACTACTTCTCAGATAGAGTTCAATGTGTCAAATCGGAGGGCCTGTTGTCTGGACCTATGGCAGTCTCTATGGGGGTGCCACAGGGTTCAATTCTTGGGCCAACTCTTTTCTCTGTGTATATCAATGATGTCGCTCTTGCTGCTGGTGACTCTCAGATCCACCTCTACGCAGACGACACCATTTTGTATACATCTGGCCCTTCATTGGACACTGTGTTAACAAACCTCCAAACGAGCTTCAATGCCATACAACACTCCTTCAGTAGCCTCCAACTGCTCTTAAACACTAGTAAAACTAAATGCATGCTCTTCAATCGAACGCTGCTGGCACCCGCCCACCCGACTAGAATCACTACTCTCGACGGGTCTGACCTAGAGTATGTGGACAACTACAAATGCCTAGGTGTCTGGTTAGACTGTAAACTCTCCTTCCAGACTCACATTAAGAATCTCCAATCCAAAGTTACATCTAGAATTGGCTTCCTATTTCGCAACAAAGCCTCCTTCACTCATGCTGCCAAACATGCCCTCGTAAAACTGACTATCCTACCGATACTTGACTTCGGCGATGTCATTTACAAAATAGCCTCCAACACTCTACTCAGCAAATTGGATGTAGTCTATCACAGTGCCATCCGTTTTGTCTCCAAAGCCCCATACACTACCCACCACTGTGACCTGTACGCTCTTGTTGGCTGGTCCTCACTACATGTTCGTCGTCAAACCCACTGGCTCCAGGCCATCTATAAATCACTGCTAGGCAAATCCCCGCCTTATCTTAGCTCATTGGTCACCATAGCAACACCCACCCGTAGTATGCGCTCCAGCAGGTATATCTCACTGGTCATCCCCAAAGCCAACACCTCCTTTGGCCGCCATTCCTTCCAGTTCTCTGCTGCCAATGACTGGAACGAATTGCAAAAATCTCTGAAGATGGAGACTCTTATCTCCCTCACTAACTTTAAGCATCAGTTGTCAGAGCACCTTACCGATCACTGCACCTGTACACAGCCCATCTGAAATTAGCCCACCCAACTACCTCATCCCTATATTGTTATTTATTTTGCTCATTTGCACCCCAGTATCTCTATTTGCACATAATCTCTTGCACATCTATCATTCCAGTGTTAATACTAATTGTAATTATTTTGCACTATAGCCTATTTATTGCCTTACCTCCATAATTTGCTACATTTGCACACACTGTATATATATTTTCTGTAGTATTTTTTTGACTTTATGTTTTTTTTTACCCCATATGTAACTCTGTGTTGTTGTTTTTATCGCACTGCTTTGCTTTATCTTGGCCAGGTCGCAGTTGTAAATGAGAACTTGTTCTCAACTGGCTTACCTGGTTAAATAAAGGTGAAATAAAATAAAATAAAATAAATGAACTTACTCTACCCTCAACCTCTCCCATCATTTTCATGATGTCCATCCGGTTTGCTTCTTTACAGTGAGGGAAATAAGTATTTGACCCCCTCTCAATCAGAAAGATTTCTGGCTCCCAGGTGTCTTTTATACAGGTAACGAGCTGAGATTAGGAGCACACTCTTAAAGGGAGTGCTCCTAATCTCAGCTTGTTACCTGTATATAAGACACCTGTCCACAGAAGCAATCAATCAATCAGATTCCAAACTCTCCACCATGGCCTAGACCAAAGAGCTCTCCAAGGATGTCAGGGACAAGATTGTAGACCTACACAAGGCTGGAATGGGCTACAAGACCATCGCCAAGCAGCTTGGTGGGAAGGTGACAACAGTTGGTGCGATTATTCGCAAATGGAAGAAACACAAAATAACTGTCAATCTCCCTCAGCCTGGGGCTCCATGCAAGATCTCACCTCATGGAGTTGCAATGATCATGAGAACGGTGAGGAATCAGCCCAGAACTACACAGGAGGATCTTGTCAATGATCTCAAGGCAGCTGGGACCATAGTCACCAAGAAAACAATTGGTAACACACTACGCCGTGAAGGACTGAAATCCAGCAGCGCCCGCAAGGTCCCCCTGCTCAAGAAAGCACAAATACATGCCCATCTGAAGTTTTCCAATGAACATCTGAATGATTCAGAGGAGAACTGGGTGAAAGTGTTGTGGTCAGATGAGACCAAAATTGAGCACTTTGGCATCAACTCAACTCGCCGTGTTTGGAGGAGGAGGAATGCTGTCTATGACCCCAAGAACACACTCCTGGGGTGGCGCAGTTGTCTAAGGCACTGCATCGCAGTGCTAACTGTGCCACTAGAGATCCTGGTTCGAATCCAGGCTCTGTCGCAGCCGACCGCGACCGGGAGACTCATGGGCGGTGCACAATTGGCCCAGCGTCGTCCAGGGTAGGGGAGGGAATGGCCGGCAGGGATGTAGCTCAGTTGATAGAGCATGGCGTTTGCAACGTCAGGGTTGTGGGTTAGACTCCCACGGGGGGCCAGTATAAAAAAATATGTATTCACTAACTGTAAGTCGCTCTGGATAAGAGCGTCTGCTAAATGATTAAAATGTAAAATGTAAACACCATCTCCACCGTCAAACATGGAGGTGGAAACATTATGCTTTGGGGGTGTTTTTCTGCTAAGGGGACAGGACAACTTCACCGCATCAAAGGGACAATGGACGGGGCCATGTACCGTCAAATCTTGGGTGAGAACCTCCTTCCCTCAGCCAGGGCATTGAAAATGGGTCGTGGATGGGTATTCCAACATGACAATGACCCAAAACACACGGCCAAGGCAACAAAGGAGTGGCTCAAGAAGAAGCACATTAAGGTCCTTCCTGGAGTGGCCTAGCCAGTCTCCAGACCTTAATCCCATAGAAAATCTGTGGAGGGAGCTGAAGGTTCGAGTTGCCAAACGTCAGCCTCAAAACCTTAATGACTTGGAGAAGATCTGCAGAGGAGTGGGACAAAATCCCTCCTGAGATGTGTGCAAACCTGGTGGCCAACTACAAGAAACGTCTGACCTCTGTGATTGCCAACAAGGGTTTTGCCACCAAGTACTAAGTCATGTTTTGCAGAGGGGTCAAATACTTATTTCCCTCATTAAAATGCAAATCAATTTATAACATTTTTGATATGCGTTTTTCTGGGTTTTTCTGTTGTTATTCTGTCTCTCACTGTTCAAATAAACCTACCATTAAAATTATAGACTGATAATTTCTTTGTCAGTGGGCAAACGTACAAAATCAGCAGGGGATCAAATACTTTTTTCCCTCACTGTATGCCATATCTTTCTAACTGTGCTCTTTCACAAAAGCTCTCAACCTATAACCTATATACTTATTATGGACACAGTATGCTTTACATTAGTTATCTTGTTGTTATTAGTTGTTGTTATTTGTTATTAGTCCTAACCTTCAACTCCATTCAACACCACCCATCTATCTCTTAACACCATCCATATTGGATTTCTATTTGCCATATATTTTTCAACTGTACTGTGATGTTTTACAAAAGTGCTGAACACTTCTATTGTCATTGTTTCTACAGATTGTAGATTGAAAATAAACATTTTTGCTAAAAGTATTATTATATTATTGATCGATTGACTATTACTTTTCAGATCACCCAGTAGTGCTATCGGCAGGGTTAGCTCCAGGTGAATATTGCAATCCTTTAGCCATTCCTGGACCTGTGTCCAAAAACAAGCTACAAATGGACAGTACCAAAACAAATGATCTAAGGATTCTGTCTCTTCGGAGCAAAATCTGCATAGCTGGGAAGATTGTATCCCCCATATAAATAACATTCTATTGGTAGCAAGAAATTTATATGAGAATTTAAATTGAAAAATTCTAAGTTTTGAATCCGGCGTCATTTTGCACATCAGTTCATAAACACTATGCCATGGAATCGGTACGTCTAAAATCTCTTCCCAACTATTTTGCAATCTACTGTATATGGGACGGCTGCCAATCCTTTGGTCCTTAAATGAAACTGGTACACTTTTTTATTCATCACAATTTTCTTTAACCAATTATGTTCTTCAATGCAGGGCCGACAGACAAGTTCCTTACTTTTTCCCCCTTCCACTTTCCTCTTCCATTTTAATGCTGCAATTATTTGGTTGTAATTTCAAATCAAATCAAATTAAATCAAATGTTATTGTTCACATGCGCCGAATACAACAGGTGCAGACATTACAGTGAAATGCTTACTTACAGCCCTTAACCAACAGTGCATTAATTTTTAACAACAAAAGTAAAAATAAAACAACAACAAAAAAAGTGTTGAGAAAAAAAAGAGCAGAAGTAAAATAAAATAACAGTAGGGAGGCTATATATACAGGGGGGTACCGTTGCAGAGTCAATGTGCGGGGGCACCGGCTAGTTGAGGTAGTTGAGGTAATATGTACATGTGGGTAGAGTTAAAGTGACTATGCATAAATAATTAACAGAGTAGCAGCAGCGTAAAAAGGATGGGGTGGGGGGGCAGTGCAAATAGTCCGGGTAGCCATGATTAGCTGTTCAGGAGTCTTATGGCTTGGGGGTAGAAGCTGTTGAGAAGTCTTTTGGACCTAGACTTGGCACTCCGGTACCGCTTGCCATGCGGTAGCAGAGAGAACAGTCTATGACTAGGGTGGCTGGAGTCTTTGACAATTTTGAGGGCCTTCCTCTGACACCGCCTGGTATAGAGGTCCTGGATGGCAGGAAGCTTGGCCCCAGTGATCTACTGGGCCGTACGCACTACCCTTTGTAGTGCCTTGCGGTCGGAGGCCAAGCAGTTGCCATACCAGGCGGTGATAAAACCAGTCAGGATGCTCTCGATGGTGCAGCTGTAGAATTTTTTGAGGATCTGAGGACCCATGCCAAATCTTTTCAGTCTCCTGAGGGGGAATAGGCTTTGTCGCGCCCTCTTCACGACTGTCTTGGTGTGTTTGGACCATGATAGTTCGTTGGTGATGTGGACACCAAGGAACTTGAAGCTCTCAACCTGTTCCACTACAGCCCGTCGATGAGAATGGGGCGTGCTCAGTCCTCTTTTTTTTCCTGTAGTCCACAATCATCTCCTTTGTCTTGGTCACGTTGAGGGAGAGGTTGTTGTCCTGGCACCACACGGCCAGGTCTCTGACCTCCTCCCTATAGGCTGTCTCATCGTTGTCGGTGATCAGGCCTACCACTGTTGTGTCGTCGGCAAACTTAATGATGGTGTTGGAGTCGTGCCTGGCCATGCAGTCATGGCTGAACAGAGAGTACAGGAGGGGACTGAGCACGCACCCCTGAGGGGCCCCCGTGTTGTGGATCAGTGTGGCAGATGTGTTGTTACCTACCCTTACCCCCTGGGGGCAGCCCATCAGGAAGTCCAGGATCCAGTTGCAGAGGGAGGTGTTTAGTCCCAGGATCCTTAGCTTAATGATGAGCTTAGAGGGCACTGTGGTGTTGAATGCTGAGCTGTAGTCAATGAATAGCATTCTCACGTAGGTGTTCCTCTTGTCCAGGTGGGAAAGGGCAGTGTGGAGTGCAATAGAGATTGCATCATCTGTGGATCTGTTTGGGCGGTATGCAAATTGGAGTGGGTCTAGGGTTTCTGGGATAATGCTGTTGATGTGAGCCATGACCAGCCTTTCAAAGCACTTCATGGCTACAGACGTCAGTGCTACAGGTCGGTAGTCATTTAGGCAGGTTATCTTAGAGTCCTTGGGCACGGGGACTATGGTGGTCTGCTTGAAACATGTTGGTATTACAGACTCAGTCAGGGACATGTTGAAAATGTCAGTGAAGACAGTTTCAGCACATGCTCTGAGTACACGTCCTGGTAATCCGTCTGGCCCTGCGGCCTTGTGAATGTTGACCTGCTTAAAAGTCTTACTCACATCGGCTACGGAGAGCGTGATCACATAGTCATCCGGAACAGCTGGTGCTCTCATGCATGCTTCAGTGTTGCTTGCCTCAAAGCGAGCATAGAAGTGGTTTAGCTCGTCTGGTAGGCTTGTGTCACTGGGCAGCTCGCGGCTGTGCTTCCCTTTGTAGTCTGTAATAGTTTTCAAGCCCTGCCACATCCGACGAGCGTCAGAGCCAGTGTAGTACGATTCAATCTTAGTCCTCTATTGACTCTTTGCCTGTTTGATGGTTCGTCGGAGGGCATAGCGGGATTTCTTATAAGCGTCCGGGTTAGAGTCCCGTTCCTTGAAAGCGGCAGCTCTACCCTTTAGCTCAGTGCGGATGTTTCCTGTAATCCATGGCTTCTGGTTGGGGTATGTACGTACGGTCACTGTGGGGACGACATCATCGATGCACTTATTGATGAAGCCAGTGACTGATGTGGTGTACTCCTCAATGCTGTCTGAAGAATCCCGGAACATGTTCCAGTCTGTGCTAGCAAAACAGTCCTGTAGCTTAGCATCTGCGTCATCTGACCACTTTTTTATTAACCGAGTCACTGGTGCTTCCTGCTTTAGTTTTTGCTTATAAGCAGGAATCAGGAGGATAGAGTTATGGTAAGATTTGCCAAATGGAGGGCGAGGGAGAGGTTTGTATGCGTCTCTGTGTGTGGAGTAAAGGTGGTCTAGAGTTTTTTTTCCTCTGGTTGCACATTCAACATGCTGGTAGAAATTAGGTAGAACGGATTCAAGTTTCCCTGCATTAAAGTCCCCGGCCACTAGGAGCGCTGCATTTGGATGAGCGTTTTCCTGTTGATTTATGGCCTTGTACAACTCATTCAGTGCAATCTTAATGCCAGCATTGGTTTGTGGTGGTAAATAGACAGCTATGAATAATATAGATGAAAACTCTCTTGGTAAATAGTGTGGTCTACAGCTTATCATAAGATACTCTACCTCAGGCGAGCAAAACTTCGAGACTTCCTTAGTATTTGATTTTGTGCACCAGCTGTTGTTTACAAATATACACAGACCGCCACCCCTTGTCTTACCGGAGTCAGCCGTTCTATCCTGCCGATGTAGCGTATAGCCCGCTAGCTGTATGTTATCCATGTCGTCGTTCAGCCACGACTCGGTGAAACATAAGATATTACAGTTTTTTATGTCCCGTTGGTAGGATAACCATAATCTTAGGTCATCCAATTTGTTATCCAATGATTGAAGATTGGCTAATAGGATTGATGGAAGAGGCAGTTTACTCGCTCGCCGTCGGATCCTTACAAGGCACCCCGATCTACGTCCACGACATTTCCATATGTTTTTGTTAGCTGCATGTGCGACATAACTCCACCAGTCCTACCTATGATATCAATTACGAAGATTATACCTTTTTAAAACATTTTTTCAAAAAAAATGTTTTTTTGTCAATTAGTATATTTGAGTTTAACCACAATATTTGTTGCATTATTTGTACTGTCGTTTCTGGAGGATTACATTGAAATTGCAACCAAATTTCTATGGCTTGTTTTATAAATAGTGATATTTGGGAGATTATTTCCTTTTCAAATAACTGAAAGTGTGAGGTTGTAATCTGAATAAAGGGGAAAAGGCCATTATTGAACATTGAGTGAGACAATCTTACTAATTTGCTAGAGAACCAGTTCGGATTTAAGTATAACTTTTGTATGACTAAAGCTTTTAGTGGTCTAATGCTTTAATATATAATAATTTCTGTCCTCCAAATTCATATTCATTATATAAATAGGCCCGTTTAATTTTGTCTGGCTTGCCGTTCCAAATAAAATGGAATATTTTTTCTCATATAATTTAAAAAAACTGTTAGCTAGGTGTAGGCAAGAACATAAGCAAATAAGTAAACTGGGATAATACTAAAGAGTTAATCAGGGTGATTTTTCCACAAATTGACAGGTATTTACCTTTCCATGGTAGCAAGATCTTATCAATTTTTGCTAACTTTCTATTAAAATGTATTGGAGTGAGATCAATCATTTTATTTGGGATATGTATTCCGAATATATCCACATCACCATCAGACAATCTTATTGGTAAACTACATGGAAATATAAAATTTTTATTTTTTAGTGATCCAATACGTAATATAGTACATTTATCATAATTTGGTGTAATCCAGAGATGTTAGAAAATGTATCTAGCTCCTCTATGAGGCTGTGGAGGGATTCAAGTTGTGGATTTAAAAGAAAACATGAATCATCAGCGTACAATGACACCTTTGTTTTTAAGCCCTGGATTTCCAATCCCTTGATATTATTGTTGGATCTGATTTTAATATCTAACATTTCGATGGCCATAATAAATAGATATGCCGATAGTGGACAACCTTGTTTCACTCCTCTTGACAGTTTAAAACTTTCTGAGAAATAGCCATTATTTACTATTTTACACCTAGGGTTACTATACATGATTTTAACCAATATATAAGAGATTCTCCAAAATTGAAATGCTCCAGGCATTTATATATAAACCCCATTCGTACTTTATCAAATGCCTTTTCAAAGTCTGCTATGAATAGCAGGCCTGGTTTCCCAGATTTTTCATAGTGTTTTATTGTTTCCAGTACTTGCCTTATATTATCTCCAATGTATCGTCCATGTAAAAAACCTCTCTGATTAGAATGAATAATGTCTGACAATACCTTTTTAATTCTATGCGCTATACATTTTGCTAGAATTTTTGCATCACAACACTGAAGTGTAAGGGGCCTCCAATTTTTTTTATGGACTGGATCTTTATATTTTACACTTGTATCCTGTTTCAGTAATAATGAAATCAGACCTTCTTCTTGAGTGTCTGATAATCTACCATTTACATAGGAGTGGTTAAAACATGCTAATAACGGTCCTCTGAGTATATAAAAAAAGGTTTGGTATACCTCGACTGGTATGCCATCCAACCCTGGAGTTTTCCCGGACTTAAGTCTTTAATTGCATCCAGAAGTTCCTCCTCTGTAATTTCACCTTCACATGAGTCTTTCTGTATGGCTGTTAATTTTACATTATCAATAGAAAAAAAATCTATACAATTAGCTTCAGTTAGAGGAGATGGAGGCGACTAAAATGAAAACATATGCTTAAAGTACTTTGTTTCTGCCTTCAAAATATCATTTGGTGAATCATGGGTGACTCCGTCATTTGTAACCAGTTTCAGTAAATTATTTTTGGACGCATTTTTATGTTGAAGATTAAAAAATAATTTGGTGCATTTTTCCCCATATTCCATCCAGTTTGCTTTATTTGTATAATATATTACACTTGATCTTTCTTGAAGAAGTTTCTCAATTTCTTTTTGTTTTTCCTCTAATTTATTCTGAGCCTCTATATTTATGGTACAGTTTTTATTGCTATCTATCTGTTCTGTTAGACCTTCTATTTCCTTTGTTAGCATGGAATCTTTTGACCTATATTGCTTTTGTTTTCGAGATGAGTACTGAATTGCATGTCCTCTAAAGGCACATTTAAAAGTGTCCCATACAATAAGGGGATTTGCTATGTTATCTTGGAAAAAATCAGTTCTAAATTCCTCTGTTCTAGTTAAAAACAAGTTATCATCCAATAGGCTTTGATTACATTTCCAATATCCTATACATTTCCACGTGGAAATTAAGTAAGAGTAATGTATATGCCAATTATATGATGGTCCGACCGCATTCTGTCCCCTTTTGGGGACTTCTTTCTTATGTCATTCTTTTGGTGCCAACAAGAATGACATAAGAAAGAAGTCAAGACGACTAGCTTGATTGAGTCTCCGCCATTTATATCTCACTAGATCAGGATATTTAAGCCTCCATATATCTACTAGTTCTAATGTATCCATGACATTCACAATTTCCTTAAGAGCATGAGGGTGATAGTTTGTAGTGTGATTTCCTTTACGGTCCATTGAGCTATTTAAAACAGTATTATAATCTCCCACCATAATAATAGAGTCTTGAATTGCTTGCAGGGTTTATAATTTATTAAATATATTGTCAAAGAAATGTGGATCATCATTATTTGGTCCGTAAAGGTTAATGAGCCATATCTGTTTATGGTCCAATAACATATTTAAAATAATCCATCTACCTTGCGGATCTGTTCGGACAATTTGCACATTCGGATCAAAATTACTGTTAATTAATATCATCACCCCTTTTGAGTTTATTTTCCCATGGGAGAAGTATATCCCCCCCCCACCCCCTAGTCCTAGGTGATGGAGATCAGATCCACCCTCTTCCCCTGAGACACAAACACTCTGGTCCCCCGTTGTAACCATCTTTCCCAAGCATCTCTGTGCAGTCAGACCTTTGATTATTTTGTGCCACCAGGGCCACAATAATATCCCCCCTCTCTGATTGTCTGAGTGTGACCTCCTCCCCATGGGTTACTGCAGCCAGTGTTGCCAGCACTGCCACTACCTGGGTGGGGGTACCCCACCAGAATCCCCACCGGCAAGGTACAAGGTCGTCAAGGTTCTCATTAGCAGCTTTGAGAATTTCCTTGTATATTATGCTCTCCCATCAGGGGGCTCTGGCTTTGTAGGACCAACCCTGCCAGGCAGGCTCAGAATCTTGAGGGGGACTTCTCTTTGGTGTATGGGTCGCTCAGGTGGGTGTCTAGGATATAGGGTTGGGGATCGTTCCATTATGATAGGACAATAAAAAAATAGATTAAATGTATAATAAAATGTATATCCCTCATCTGCACAAAATTGAAAGCTCTCTCTCACAACCCCTGCTCACAGACACACGTTGGTTCTGGGATATGCAACCATTCCCTTTCTCACTCACTTAACGCCCCACTTTTTCAAACACAAAAACGCACACCACACCTTCCATCACAATACATCCACACATACCCACATACTGTGCCTTCTATGTCTTCTGTTTGCTGTTTTTATCTCGTTCGAGTTGGATTTTATCGACAGCCTCGAGTGGGATTTGAAGCGCTGTAAGTAAGAAGTCCTTTACAATTTTTTCGGTAACCTCTCCTTCTTTTTCTTGGATACCAGTAAGTACTAGATTTTCTCTCATCGATCTAGTTTGTATGTCTAGTAAGGCTTCTCTCAGAAAGTTGTTCTCCTTTTTAAGTTCCTTAACGTCCGTTTCTATCTTAGTGAATGTCCCTTTTAGTTTTTTTGTATCCTTCTCCATTATCGCAGCTTTTCCATCACTCATTTCAAGATTAGCCTTCAACTCTTTTACATCCTGGCGCCGACGTTCTTGCGACTAGCTCTTAGGAAACTTTGCAGTATTTTGTTTTTTTATGTACTATTTTTTACATTATTAGCTCAGAAAGTGTTTTGCATCATTACATACAGCCGGGGAAAACTATTGGATATCAGAGCGGCGTTAACTCACCAGCATTACGACCAGGAATACGACTTTCCCGAAGCAGATCCTTTGTTTGCTCTCCCCAGGGCAACTGAACTGATTCCAGCGGCTGTCCCAAAACATCGCTGGCGGAGGAGAGGCACTCGGAGCGGCCTGCTGGTTCGACTTAGGAGGTGCGCACACCACTCACCGCTTCCAATTATTCTACTCGCTAATGTTCAGTCTCTGGTTAACAAGCTCGACGAGCTCCGGGCAACGATTTCTTTCCAGAGAGACATCATGGCCTGTAACATACTCTGTTTCACGGAAACATGGCTCTCTCGGGATATTCTGTCGGAATTGGTCCAGCCAGATGGGTTCTCAGTTCATTGCGCAGACAGGAATAAATATCTCTCCGGGAAGCAGAAGGGTGGAGGTATGTGTTTCATGATTAACGACTCATGGTGTAATTGTAGTAACATACAGGAACTCGAGTCCTTCTGTTCACCCGACGTAGAATATCTCACAATCAAATGCAGACCGTATTATCTCCCAAGATAATTTTCTTCGGTTATAGTCACAGCCGTGTATATCCCCCCTCAAGCCAATACCACGACTGTCCTCAAATAACTTCACTGGACCTTATGCAAACAGGAAACCACATATCCTGAGGCTGAATTTATTGTAGCCGGGGATTTTAACAAAGCAAATTTGAGAACTAGGCTACCGAAGTTCTATCAACATATCGACTGTTGCACTCGCGTTACTAAAATACTTGCTTTTCGAACTTCCGGGATGGTTATAAGGCCCTCCCCCACCCTCCTTTCGGCAAATCTGACCACGACTCCATTTTGCTTCTCCCTTCCTATAGGCAGAAACTCAAACAGGAAGTACCCGTGCTAAGGACTATTCAACGCTGGTCTTACCAATCGGAATCCACGCTTCAAGATTGTTTTGATCACGCGGACTGGAATATGTTCTGGGTAGCTTCTGAAAATAATTTAGACGTATACACTGAAACGCTGACTGAGTTTATCAGGAAGTGTATAGGTGATGTTGTGCCCACTGTGACTATTAAAACCTACCCTAACCAGAAACCGTGGATAGATGGCAACATCTGCGCAAATCTGAAAGCGCGAACCACTGCATTCAACCATGGCAAGGTGACTGGGAATATGGCAGAATACAAACAGTATAGCTACTCACTCCGCAAGGCAATTAAACTGGAGAAACATCAGTATAGAGACAAAGTGGAGTCGCAATTCAACGGCAAACTAAACACCTTCTTCGCCCACTTTGAGGTTAACACAGTGCCACTGACGAGGCCCACTACCAAGGACTGTGGCCTCTCCTTCTCCATTACCGACATGATTAAGACTTAATCATGTTAACCCCCGCAAGGCTGCCGGCCCAGACGGCATCCCTAGCCGTGTCCTCAGAGCATGCGCAGACCAGCAGGCTGATGTGTTTATGGACATATTCAATCTCTCCCTTTCCCAGTCTGCTGTTTCCACATGCTTCAAGATGGCCACCATTGTTCCTGTACCCAAGAAAGCAAAGGTAACTGAAGTAAATGACTATTGCCCTGTAGCACTCACCTCTGTCATCACTTCGCTGATCCTCAACATTGGGGCCCCACAAGGGTGCATACTCAGCCCCCTCCTGTACTCCCTGTTCACCCATGACTGTGTGGCCAAGCACGCCTCCAACTCAATCATCAAGTTTGCAGACGACACAACAGTAGTAGGCTTGATTACCAACAATGACGAGACCGCCTACAGGGAGGAGGTGAGGGCTCTGGGAGTGTGGTGCCAGGAAAATAACCTCTCACTCAACATCAACAAAGCAAAGGAGATGATCGTGGACTTCAGGAAACAGCAGAGGGTGCACCCCCCTATCCACATCGACAGGACCGCAGTAGAGAAGGTGGAAAGCTTCAATTCTCTTGACGTACACATCACCGACAAACTGAAATGGTCCACACACGCAGACAGTGTGGTGAAGAAGGCACAACAGAGCCTCTTCAACCTCAGGAGGCTGAAGAAATTCGTCTTAGCACCTAAAACCCTCACAAACTTTTACAGATGCACAATTGAGAGCATCCTGTCGGGCTGTATCATCGCCTGGTACGGCAACTGCACCACCCACAACCGCAGGGCTCTCCAGAGGGTGGTGCGGTCTGCCGAACGCATTACCGGGGGCAAACTACCCGCCCTCCAAGACACATACAGCACCCGATGTCACAGGAAGGCCAAAAAGATAATCAAGGACATCAACCACCGCCTATTCACCCCGCTATTATCCAGAAGACGAGGTCAGTACAGGTGCATCAAAGCTGGGACCGAGAGAATGAAAAACAGCTTATATCTCAAGGCCATCAGACTGTTAAATACATTTAAATTTTTACATTTTAGTCATGGGGAAACGAACCCACAACCCTGGCGTTGCAAGCGCCATGCTCTACCAACTGAGCTACAGGGGACAAATAGCCATCACTAGCACATTAGAGGCTGCTGCTGCCTATTGAAATCACTGGCCACTTTAAGAAATGGACACTAGTCACCTTAATAATGTTTACATATCTTGCACTACTCATCTCATATGTATATACTGCATTCTATTCTATAATATTCTACTGTATCTTAGTCCATGCTGCTCTGTCATTGCTTGTCCATATATGTATATATTCTTAAATCCCATTCCTTACTAGTTTTGTGTGTATTGGGTATATGTTGTGAAATTGTTAGATATTACTTGTTAGATATTACTGCACTGTCGAAGCTAGAAACACAAGCATTTCGCTACACCCGCTATAACATCTGCTAAACATGTGTATGTGACAAATACAATTTGATTTGATCATTACTTACCAACTCTAGTATGCCTAGTTTGTCATTTATCGACTTCAACAGATCGCTTTCCACACTTACCAGTCCCAGTGGTGAAAAGCATAAATCATCTGTATCAGTCGAGGAGTCGCGTTTTCTCTTGTAGATTGATTCTCCTCGTTTATCCTCCATCATGTTTGAGTGTTGCTTGTTGTTGTAATATGTGTCGATACATTTCTCTGGCCTTATGATTGGTTTTGTGTTATTATCCAGATTGAATGTTATTACCCGCGAATATATGAAGTGCTAATATTTAGTCTAACTTACTGATATTGAATATTATGTTTTTATCTTGAGGTGATTTGTACCGCTGTGTATTCAACGGCATCTTATTATTATATTATTAATGTTAGCTCTCTGTGTTCATTTAAGGGCCAGCCGTGCTGCCCTGTTCTGAGCCAATTGTAATATTCCGAGGTCCCTTTTTGTGGCACTTGACCACACGACTGAACAGTCGTCCAGGTGCGACAAAACTAGGGCCTGTAAGACTTGCCTTGTTGATAGTGTTAAAAAGGAAGAGCAGCGCTTTATAATGGACAGACTTATCAAATCAAATCAAATCAAATTTGATTGGCCACATGTGCCGAATACAACAGGTGTAGACATTACTGTGAAATGCTTACTTACAGCCCTTAACCAACAATGCATTAATTTTTTTATAAAAAGTTAAATAAAACAACAACAAAAAAGTGTTGAGAATAAAAGAGCAGAAGTAAAATAAAATAACAGTAGGGAGGCTATATATACAGGGGGGTACCGGTGCAGAGTCAATGTGCGGGGGCACCGGCTAGTTGAGGTAGTTGAGGTAATATGTACATGTGGGTAGAGTTAGTGACTATGCATAAATAATTAACAGAGTTGCAGCAGCGTAAAAAGATGGGGTGGGGGTGGGGGGGCAGTGCAAATAGTCCGGGTAGACATGATTAGCTGTTCAGGAGTCTTATGGCTTGGGGGGTAGAAGCTGTTGAGAAGTCTTTTGGACCTAGACTTGGCACTCCGGTACCACTTGCCGTGCGGTAGCAGAGAGGACAGTCTATGACTAGGGTGGCTGGAGTCTTTGACAATTTTGAGGGCCTTCCTCTGACACCGCCTGGTATAGAGGTCCTGGATGGCAGGAAGCTTGGCCCCAGTGATGTACTGAGCCGTACGCACTACCCTTTGTAGTGCCTTGCGGTCGGAGGCCGAGCAGTTGCCATACCAGGCGGTGATAAAACCAGTCAGGATGCTCTCAATGGTGCAGCTGTATAATGTTTTGAGGATCTGAGGACCCATGCCAAATCTTTTCAGTCTCCTGAGCGGGAATAGGCTTTGTCGTGCCCTCTTCACGACTGTCTTGGTGTGTTTGGACCATGATAGTTCGTTGGTGACGTGGACACCAAGGAACTTAAAGCTCTCAACCTGTTCCAATACAGCCCCGTCGATGAGAATGGGGGCATGCTCAGTCCGCTTTTTTTTCCTGTAGTCCACAATCATCTCCTTTGTCTTGGTCACGTTGAGGGAGAGGTTGTTGTCCTGGCACCACACGGCCAGGTCTCTGACCTCCTCCCTATAGGCTGTCTCATCGTTGTCTGTGATCAGGCCTACCACTGTTGTGTCGTCGGCAAACTTAATGATGGTGTTGGAGTCGTGCCTGGCCATGCAGTCATAGGTGAACAGGGAGTACAGGATGGGACTGAGCACGCACCCCTGAGGGGCCCCCGTGTTGAGGATCAGTGTGGCAGATGTGTTGTTACCTACCCTTACCACCTGGGGTCGGCCCGTCAGGAAGTCCAGGATCCAGTTGCAGGGGGAGGTGTTTAGTCCCAGGATCCTTAGCTTAGTGATGAGCCAATGTATTCAACATTTTCTGGCCCATGGTGTTGTGTGTGAATATTTATAATTTTAAGCTTGTAAATGAGACCCTTTCAGACAGATGTTTTAAATCCTTAAACCCAGACTTGGACCACACACCCTCTCCACCAAATAGCAGGCAGGGGAAGCAAAATAGTGATTTGCGATGCTCATAGTTAGCCAGCCACTGCACTGATTCCTTCCAAACCACTCATTGTTGAAATTTGGATTTCCGACTTGCTGTGTAATGTTTATGTCCAATGGCCAATGAGAACCGATACGTTTTAACTATCTTCTTCATATGACAAGGATTGTAAAGGATTTGCCAGTAGATTGTCGATGAGATTCATGATGATGACTGCTTGTCTAGCTAGATAGCTTGCTTGCTTGCTAAGATTTTGAAAGTATGACGTAGACATGATCATTCCAATCAAAGCTACGGTAGAGTGCCTGCCTGCCCTTCCCATTTGATCAATGCCAAATACATTTGATTGACAACTAAGATATATGCTAATTGTGGATAACATTCGTTCAAGATCAGCATAGCTAGCTAGCTAGCAAAGCGATTCACATTTCTTGCTAGCTAACCAAATGACACCTGCAGTATCTTTAGCTGTAGCCAACGAAAAACTAAATTAAGGGAAAAAGTTGGTCACTCACCCACTCCTCCAATGACATGACATCCTCCCAGCAGCTAGCTAGCTTGCTAACGTTAGGCTATGTGTTTTTAGCTTGCTAAATAAATAGCTAGCTACATAAATAAACTGAACAAAAATGTAAACACAACATGTAAAGTGTTGGTCCCAAATTTCATGAGCTGAAATATAAGATCCCAGAAATGTGTTTACATCACTGTTAGTGAGCATTTCTCCTTTGCCAAGATAATCCATCCACCTGACAGGTGTGGCATACCAAGAAGCTGATTAAACAGCATGATCATTACACAGGTGCACGTTGTGCTGGGGACAATAAAAGGCCACTCTAAAATGTGCAGTTTTGTCACACAACACAATGCCAGTGTGTAATTGCCATGCTGACTGAAGGAATGTCCACCAGAACTGTTACCAGAGAATTGAATGTTCATTTCTCTACCATAAGCTGCCTCCAACGTCATTTTAGAGAATTTGGCAGTACATCCAACCAGCCTCACAGCCATAGACCACGTATAACCACACCAGCCCAGGACCTCCATATCTGGCTTCTTCCCCTGCGGGATCGTCTGAGACCAGCCACCCGAACAGCTGATGAAACCGAGGAGTATTTCTGTCTGTAATAAAATCCTTTTGTGGGGAAAAACTCATTCTGATTGGCTGGGCCTGGCTCTCCAGTGGGTGGGCCTGGCTCCCAAGTAGTTGGGCCTATGCCCTCCCAGGCCCACCCATGGCTATGCCCCTGCCCAGTCATGTGAAATCTATAGATTAGTGCCTAATTTATTTATTTCAATTGACTGATTTCCTTATATGAAGTGTAACTCCGTAAAATCATTGACATTGTTCATTGTTGCATTTATATTTTTGTTCAGTAAAGTGTTGGTACCATGTTTCATTAGCTGAAATAAAATATTCCCGAAATGTTCCGTCCGCACAAAAAGCGTATTTCTCTAAAATGTTGTGAACAAATTTGTTTACATCCTGTTAGTGAGCATTTCTCCTTTGCCAATATACTCCATCCACCTGACAGGTGTGGCATATCAAGAAGCTGATTACACAGCATGATAATTACACAGGTATACCTTGTGCTGGGGACAAAGCCACAGATGTCTCAAGTTTTTAGGGAGCTTGCAATTGGCATGCTGACTGCAGGAATGTCCACCAGAGCTGTTGCCAGAGAATTTAATGTTCATTTCTCTACCATAAGCTGCCTAAAACATTGTTTTAGAGAATTTGTTAGTACGTCCAACTGGCCTCACAACCGCAGACCACGTGTAACCACGCCAGGCCAGGACCTCCACATCTGGCTTCTTCACCTGCGGAATCATCTGAGACCAGCCACCCGGACAGCTGATGAAACTGTGGATTTGCACAACCAAAGAATTTCAGCACCTACAGTCAGAAACTGTCTCAGGGAAGCTCATCTGCATTCTCGTCGTCTTCACCAGGGTCTTGACCTGACTGCAGTTCGGCGTCATAACCAACTTCTGTGGGCAAATGCTCACCTTTGATGGCCACTGGCACACTGGAGAAGTGTTCTCTTCACGGATTAATCCCAATTAAAACTGTACCGGGCAGATGTCAACGTTGTGAAAAGAGTGCCTCATGGTGGTGGGGTTATTGTATGGACAAGCATAAACTATGGACAATGAACACAAGTGCATTTTATCAATGGCAATTCGAGGCTCATTGTCGTGCCATTCATCCGCCGCCATCACCTCATGTTTTAACATGATAATGCACTGCCCATGTCACACAGATCTGTACACAATTCCTGGAAGCTTAAAATGTCCCAGTTCTTCCATGGCCTGCATACTCACCAGACATGTAACCACCCATTGAGCATATCTGGGATGCTCTGGATTGACGTGTACGACAGCGTGTTCCAGTTCCCGCCAATATCCAGCAACTTCGCACAGCCATTGAAGAGGAGTGGGACAACATTCCACAGGCCACAATCAACAGTCTGATTAACTCTATCCGCATGAGATGTGTCGCACCGCATGAGGCAAATGGTGGTCACACCAGATACTGACTAGTTTTCTGATCCACGCCCCTACCTTTTATTGCACACACTGTATATATATTTTCTGTGGTATTTTTGACTTTATGTTTTGTTTTACTCCATATGAAACTCTGTGTTGTTGTTTTTATCGCACTGCTTTGCTTTATCTTGGCCAGGTCACAGTTGTAAATGAGAACTTTTCTCAACTGGCTTACCTGGTTAAATAAAGGTGAAAAAATAAAAAAATATTGTAAGGTATCTTTGACCAACAGATGCATATCTGTATTCTCAGTCATGTGAAATCCATAGATTAGGGCCTAATGAATTCATTTCAATTGACTGATTTCCTTATATGAACTATAACTCAGTAAAATCTATGAAATTGTTGCATGTTACGTTTATATTTTTGTTCAGTGTAATTTTCAAGCATTAAAAACCGAAGCCAGACTGCAACATTTTAGTAGCCTAGCTAGGTCTGTGGCATGTGTCTGTACACTTTCCCTCTGCTGTGCACTGTAAACGGGAAACACGAAAGCAGCGCAATTGAAGTTGAATTCAGATGAGAGCACATCAGGCTGTCATTTTATAAAGTAGATGACTCAACTGTTGACTCATTTATACTGCTTGTGTGACCTATTCGGACCTTCAGGCCTTGTGTTGGACACGTACGCTAGCCTATTAGCCACGTAATGACTGACTTGTGATCATTGCCCTTGCTAATTTGATTGTATTGACATTCCCAGCCTTAGTTACAATCATCTATTTTTGTTCAAAATATTGAGTCATTGAAACTGAAACGGTGCATCCTGAATGGGTTGTGGCAGCAAACAATGTACCACGCCAGCTGTGATTTACAACCTGTTAGCAATATTTTTAGACTATGTATTGGGGAATTATATTATTCATGCATTTACAGTGGGGAAAAAATGTATTTAGTCAGCCACCAATTGTGCAAGTTCTCCCACTTAAAAAGGTGAGAGAGGCCTGTAATTTTCATCATAGGTACACGTCAACTATGACAGACAAATAGAGAATTTTTTTCTCCAGAAAATCACATTGTAGGATTTTTAATGAATTTATTTGCAAATTATGGTGGAAAATAAGTATTTGGTCACCTACAAACAAGCAAGATTTCTGGCTCTCACAGACCTGTAACTTCTTCTTTAAGAGGCTCCTCTGTCCTCCACTCGTTACCTGTATTAATGGCACCTGTTTGAACTTGTTATCAGTATAAAAGACACCTGTCCACAACCTCAAACAGTCACACTCCAAACTCCACTATGGCCAAGACCAAAGAGCTGTCAAAGGACACCAGAAACAAAATTGTAGACCTGTACCAGGCTGGGAAGACTGAATCTGCAATAGGTAAGCAGCTTGGTTTGAAGAAATCAACTGTGGGAGCAATTATTAGGAAATGGAAGACATACAAGACCACTGATAATCTCCCTCGATCTGGGGCTCCACGCAAGATCTCACCCCGTGGGGTCAAAATGATCACAAGAACGGTGAGCAAAAATCCCAGAACCACACGGGGGGACCTAGTGAATGACCTACAGAGAGCTGGGACCAAAGTAACAAAGCCTACCATCAGTAACACACTACGCCGCCAGGGACTCAAATCCTGCAGTGCCAGACGTGTCCCCCTGCTTAAGCCAGTACATGTCCAGGCCCGTCTGAAGTTTGCTAGAGTGCATTTGGATGATCCAGAAGAGGATTGGGAGAATGTCATATGGTCAGATGAAACCAAAATAGAACTTTTTGGTAAAAACTCAACTCGTCATGTTTGGAGGACAAAGAATGCTGAGTTGCATCCAAAGAACACCATACCTACTGTGAAGCATGGGGGTGGAAACATCATGCTTTGGGGCTGTTTTTCTGCAAAGGGACCAGGACGACTGATCTGTGTAAAGGAAAGAATGAATGGGGCCATGTATCGTGAGATTTTGAGTGAAAACCTCCTTCCATCAGCAAGGGCATTGAAGATGAAACGTGGCTGGGTCTTTCAGCATGACAATGATCCCAAACACACTGCCCGGGCAACGAAGGAGTGGCTTCGTAAGAAGCATTTCAAGGTCCTGGAGTGGCCTAGCCAGTCGCCAGATCTCAACCCCATAGAAAATCTTTGGAGGGAGTTTAAAGTCTGTGTTGCCCAGCGACAGCCCCAAAACATCACTGCTCTAGAGGAGATCTGCATGGAGGAATGGGCCAAAATACCAGCAACAGTGTGTGAAAACCTTGTGAAGACTTACAGAAAACGTTTGACCTGTGTCATTGCCAATAAAGGGTATATAACAAAGTATTGAGAATCTTTTGTTATTGACCAAATACTTATTTTCCACCATAATTTGCAAATAAATTCATTAAAAATCCTACAATGTGATTTTCTGGATTATTTTTTCTCATTTTGTCTGTCATAGTTGACGTGTACCTATGATGAAAATTACAGGCCTCTCTCATATTTTTAAGTGGGAGAACTTGCACAATTGGTGACTGACTAAATACTTTTTTTCCCCACTGTATAAGTGATATTATTAAGAATAATAACTGATACTAGCCAACCTTGGGTCTACACAGGGAGTCCTCTGGATACCTATCATCAGTGACTTAGTTGGAACAGAGGTGTTAGCTAATGGCTAAAGCACAGTGGCTTGTGAAAGTATTCACCCCCCTTGGCATTTTTCCTATTTTGTTGCCTTACAACCTGGAATTAAAATTGATATTTTTGGGGTTTGTATCATTTCATTTACACAACATGCCTACCACTTTGAAGATGAAAAATGTTTTTTATTGTGAAACAAACAAGAAATAAGACACAAAAACAGAAAACTTGAGCGTGCATAACTATTCACCCATCCAAAAGTCAATACTTTGTAGAGCCACCTTTTGCAGCAATTACAATTATATATTGGTATGTCTCTATAAGCTTGGCACATCTAGCCACTGGGATTTTTGCCCATTCTTCAAGGCACAACTGCTCCAGCTCCTTCAAGTTGGATGGGTTCCGCTGCTGTACAGCAATCTTTAAGTCATACCACAGATTCTCAATTGGATTGAGGTCTGGGCTTTGACTAGGCAATTCCAAGACATTTAAATGTTTCCCCTTAAACCACTTGAGTGTTGCTTTAGCAGTATGCGTAGGGTCATTGTCCTGCTGGAAGGTAAACCTCCATCCCAGTCTCAAATCTCTGGAAGACTAAAACAGGTTTCCCTCAAGAATTTCCCTGTATTTAGCGCCATCCATCATTCGTTTAATTCTGACCAGTTTCCCAGTCCCTGCCGATGAAAAACATCCCCACAACATGATGCTGCCACCACCATGCTTCACTGTGGGGATGGTGTTCTCGGCGTGATAAGAGGTGTTGGGTTTGCGCCAGACATAGCGTTTTTCTTGATGGCCAAAAAGCTCAATTTTAGTCTCATCTGACCGGAGTACCTTCTTCCATATGTTTGGGGAGTCTCCCACATGCTTATTTTTGTCTTTAAGCAATGGCTTTTTTCTGGCCACTCTTCCGTAAAGCCCAGCTCTGTGGAGTGTGTGGCTTTGCAGCTCCTTCAGGGTTATCTTTGGTCTCCTTGTTGCCTCTCTGATTAATGCCATCCTTGCCTGGTCTGTGAGTTTTGGTGGGCGGCCCTCTCTTGGCAGGTCTGTTGTGGTGCCATTTTCTTTCAATTTTTTTATAATGGATTTAATGGTGCTCCGTGGGATGTTCAAAGTTTCAGATATTTTTTTATACCCCAACCCTGATCTGTACTTCTCCACAACTTTGTCCATGACCTGTTTGGAAAGCTCATTGGTCTTCATGGTGCCGCTTGCTTGGTGGTGCCCCTTGCTTAGTGGTGCTGCAGACTCTGGGGCCTTTCAGAACAGGTGTATATATACTGAGATCATGTGACAGATCATGTGACACTTAGATTGCACACAGGTGGACTTTATTTAACTAATTATGTGACTTCTGAAGGTAATTGGTTGCACCAGATCTTACTTAGGGGCTTCATAGCAAAGGGGGTGAATACATATGCACGCACCACTTTCCGTTATTTATTTTTTAGAATTTTTTGAAACAAGTTATTTTTTTTATTTCACTTCACCAATTTGGACTATTTTGTGTATGTCCATTACATGAAATCCAAATAAAAATCAATTTAAATTACAGGTTGTAATGCAACAAAATAGGAAAAACGCCAAGGGGGATGAATACTTTTGCAAAGCACTGTATGTTATCTATTATTGACAATTAATACATATTAATGATAAATTACCTGGAGATTAAATGAGGTAACATTACGAATAAATGTCTGGATATGACACCTCTCAGTCCTCTGGCCACTTGGTGGGGTCATTCGTCAGGGTGAAGGCAGGGTTAAACTGAAGGGGAAGCAGGGAAGCCCCACAATATAATAAAAAAAAAAAAAAATTCACCTCTCCTTGGCAGTAAGGCTGGACAAATAGATTCTGGACATTTTTTGATTAATTTAATGTATTTATCAAGTAATTAAATAGTTGAAGTAGTTGAAGTAGCTAGATACTTTTTCCTCAGTTTTGCAATGAGTGCCAATGGGTAAGCAAGGGTTACGGCAGGTCCATGTCCCCCAAACTGTGGGTGGAGTCCCCAACCAAGGGGTGTGGCCAACACGTCAATCACCCCTATAGTGTAGTAGCCTAGCTACTGATGTTACAAGAGTGATTCAGAAATTCAGGAGAGATAATTTTAATTAGAGAAGAATGGATTAACCTTTTCAATGCTAGTTAAGGATACTATAGTTATCACATTTCACATTGGATTTACAGAATTAACTACAAAAAGGAAAGACTTTAAGCCAACTCTCTGAAGTTCAAAGACATTCAAAGTTCCTTCATAGAAGCCGCTCCTCTGTAGGTATAATTCTGTGGGCCTAATTCAGATAATGCATGTCATAGCTACAAGATGCACAGCGCGTCAAGCCAAGCCTCCACCCTCTCTCGCTCTCTCCCCACCCGCAAAATTTCAGTTACATCTTGCGCCAAACACTCGAGGTAAATCAGCTATTCATCACACTCGAGTTAAATCAGCTATTCAAAGAATATTATAAACTGGGTGGTTTGAGCCCTGAAGGCTGATTGACTGAAAGCCGTGGTATATCAGACCATATACCACAGGTATGACGAAACATTAATTTTTACTCTTCTAATTACATTGGTAACCAGTTTATAATAGCCATAAGGCACCTCGGGGGTTTGTGGTATATGGCCAATATACCTCAGCGTTGCATCGTGCATAAGAACAGCCCTTAGCCGTGGTATATTGGCCATATACCACACCCCCTCGGGCCTTATTGCTTAAGTATAGGCTCTTTATTCATCAGAATGGATTAATTCATTACTTCACATCACTGGTCTGGGGCACATAATCTAGATGAGGGTATTCCCCATGAATATAAACACAGATACATATTTTAAGCCATTTGTCAATGACATACACCTGAATACACGTTCACCCACATTACTGTACAATATGTGAATATCTACAAGGACATAGGGAGGAATGTGCATCCTGTTTAAACATAAAGCGTAAATATACACAGATGTGGTCTGAGCATATAATTACACATACGCGCACACATACATTTTTACATTTTAGTCATTTAGCAGACGCTCTTATCCAGAGCGACTTACAGTTAGTGAGTGCATACATTTTCATACTTTTTTCATACTACACACACACACGTGCATCTGTGCATGCATGTTTGAGTGATCAGTTTGGCTGTGTGAAGAGGAAAAACACAACATGCCTCTATTACTAGACACATCAAACATGGGGATCACTTGTTCCAGGGTTGTTATTACCAAAACTGGCTGGACAAGTCCAAGTTCATGGGCAGGAAAACAGCAAGGCTAGCTTTACTTGGCTGAGTGATGGGCTACGTCCCAAATGGCACCTAATTCCCAACATCAGGGATCATCAACTAGATTCAGCAGTGGGCCGATTTTTTTCTTGAGCGGATGGTCAGGAGGCCGGAACATAATTACAAATAATTTGTAGACGGAAAATTTAATGCAAGAAGCCCAAACATATATAATATTTGACTAAAACATAATTATTTCTAAACTTGCTTACATTTGTATACAATGACATACAGTATATACCTCTACTTCGTGCGGGAATACTTTGGAACAGATTTCCAAAATTAAAATCACTTGGAGCTGATTTGCTGGTGTTTTTACAGTCTTTTATGTCCAACAATTAAATTTGCTGAAAAACTTGGGGACAAAATAAAATTGCCCGCCCTATGGGTCCTGGTCAAAAGTAGTGCACTATATAAGGAATATGGTGCCATTTGGGGTGCAACCCATCTTAATCAGCTGGAAAACAGCAAGGCTAGCTTTACTTAGGTGAGTGATGTTGCCTAGTGATGCCCAGTGATGCTCTCCAGTCCTGTGTGTGTGTGTGTGTGTGTGTGTGTGTGTGTGTGTGTGTGTGTGTGTGTGTGTGTGTGTGTGTGTGTGTGTGTGTGTGTGTGTGTGCGTGTGCGTGTGTGTGTGCGTGTGTGTGTGTGTGTGTGTGTGTGTGTGTGTGTGTGTGTGTGTGTGTGACGTGGTGACAGAGCCACAGGGCGAAAGTTCACAGACACACTCATTCCGACCACGCTCTTATCTCTCACCCCAAAACCTTTACAAAACACCACACATCATATGAGTGCTCACTCTAATATACACTATATATACAAAAGTATGTGGACACCCCTTCAAATGAGTGGTTTCGGCTATTTCAGCCACACCTGTTGCTGACAGGTGTATAAAATTGAGCACACACCAATGCAATCTCCATAGTCAAATGTTGGCAGTAGAATGGCCTTACTGAAGAGTGCAGTGACTTTCAATGTGGCATCGTCATAAGATGCCAACTTTCCAACAAGTCAGTTCGTCAAATTTCTGCCCTGTTAGAGCTGCCCCGGTCAACTGTAAGTGCTGTTATTGTGAAGTGGAAACATCTAGGAGCAACGACGGCTCAGCCGCGAAGTAGTAGGCCACACAAGCTCAAAGAATGAGGTCGCCGAGGGCTGAAGCACGTAGCGCGTAAAAATCATCTGTCCTCTGTTGCAACACTCACTACCGACTTCCAAACTGCCTCTGGAAGCAACGTCAGCACAATAACTGTTCGTTGGGAGCTTCATGAAATGGGTTTCCATGGCCGAGCAGCCGCACACAAGCCTAAGATCACCATGCGCAATGCCAAGTGTCGGCTGGAGTGGTGTAAAGCTCCCCGCCATTGGAATCTGGAGCAGTCGAAACGCGTTCTCTGGCAGTCCGACAGACTAATCTGGGTTTGGCGGATGCTAGAAAAACACTACCTGCCCCAGTGCATTGTGGCAACTGTAACGTTTGCTGGAGGAGGAATAATGGTCTGGGGCTGTTTTTCATTTTTCGGGCTAGGCCCCTTAGTTCCAGTGAAGGGAAATCTTAACGCTACAGCAAACAATTGCATTCTAGACGATTATGTGCTTCCAACTTTGTGGCAACAGTTTGGGGAAGGCCCTTTCCTATTTCAGCATGACAATGCCCCCGTGCACAAAGCGAGGTCCATACAGAAATGGTTTGTCGATATCGGTGTGGAAGAACTTGACTGGCCTGCACAGAGCCCTGACCTCAACCCAATCGAACACCTTTGTGATGAATTGGAACGCCGACTGCGAGCCAGGCCTAATCGCCCAACATCAGTGCCCGACCACACTAATGCTTATGTGGCTGAAGTCCACGCAGCAATGTTCCAACATATAGTGGAAAGCCTTCCCAGAAGAGAAGAGGCTGTTAAAGCAGCAAAAGGCGGGACCAACTCCATATTAATGCCCATGATTTTGGAATGAGATGTTCGTATGTATCTACTTTATTTGGATAGTTATTTCTTGATTCAATTTTTTTATTATTTATGTATTTGTGAAATACTCTACTGCACTGTTGGAGCTCAAATCAAATCAAATTGTATTTAATCACATGCTTTGTAAACAACAGGTGTGGACTAACAGTGAAATGCTTACTTACGGGCCCTTCTCAACATTGCAAAGAGAAAGAAAAGAGAGAAATAATAGAAAAGTAATAACACTTAATAATACAAGTAATAATAAATACACAATGACTAACAATAACTAGGCTATATACACAGGGCACCAGCACCGAGTTCATGTGCAAGGGTATGAGGTAATTGAGGTAGATACAGTGCATTCGGAAAGCATTCAGACCCCTTGACTTTTTTCACATTTTGTTACATTACAGTCTTCTTCTAAAATGGATTAAATGAACAATTGTCCTCATCAATCTACACCCAATACCCCATAATGACAAAGCGAAAACAGTTTTTGTAATCTTTTTTTGTTGTTATTATTTTATTTTATTTATGTTTTATATTTTGAATATTGAAATAAATATGTGGAACAGATTCTATTATTTCTTTATTTTTATCAAGAACCTACGGCTGAAACTAGCCAGCTAGCCAGCTAACTAGCTACTTGCTATTAGCCACCGTTAGCGGTCTTCACCACTGTCCGTGGCCTGCACTATTTACCAGCCAGCTCTAGCCTGGACAATTATCGGCCAGTCTGCACAGCGTGCTATTGACCCAGAGCATATCGGATTTTCTGCCGGAATCACTGAATCACTGGACCTTAACACCGGACCATCGCAACTAGCTAGCTGCAACAGAATGGCTAATCACCACTTCCCGACATACCAGTTAGCCTTGAGCTAACTGGCAGTCTCTATGGGGGTGCCACAGGGTTCAAATCTCGGGCCGACTCTATTCTCTGTGTATATCAATGATGTCGCTCTTGCTGCTGGTGACTCTCAGACCCACCTCTACGCACACGACACCATTTTGTATACATCTGGCCCTTCATTGGACACTGTGTTAACAAACCTCCAAACGAGCTTCAATGCCATACAACACTCCTTCCGTGGCCTCCAACTGCTCTTAAACACTAGTAAAACTAAATGCATGCTCTTCAATCGAATGCTGCTTGCACCTACCCGCCCGACTAGAATCACTACTCTCGGCGGGTCTGACTTAGAATATGTGGACAACTACAAATACCTAGGTGTCTGGTTAGACCGTAAACTCTCCTTCCAGACTCACATTAAGCATCTCCAATCCAAAGTTAAATCTAGAATCGGCTTCCTATTTCGCAACAAAGCCTCCTTCACTCATGCTGCTAAACATGCCCTCGTAAAACGGACTATCCTACCGATCCTTGACTTTGGCGATGGCATTTACAAAATAGCTTCCAACACTCTACTCAGCAAATTGGATGTAGTCTATCACAGTGCCATCCGTTTTGTCACCAAAGCCCCATATACTACCCACCATTGGGACCTGTACGCTCTCGTTGGCTGGCCCTCACTACATATTCGTAGTGCTGGCGCTCGTCGCCAAACCCACTGGCTCCAGGTCATCTATAAATCACTTCTAAGCAAATCCCCGCCTTATCTTAGATCATTGGTCACCATAGCAACACCCACCCGTAGTATGCGTTCCAGCAGGTATATCTCACTGGTCATCCCCAAAGCCAACACCTCCTTTGGCCGCCATTCCTTCCAGTTCTCTGCTGCAAATGACTGGAACGAACTGCAAAAATCTCTGAAGCTGGAGACACTTATCTCCCTCACTAACTTTAAGCATCAGTTGTCAGAGCAGCTTACCGATCACTGCACCTGTACACAGCCCATCTGTAATTAGCCCACCCAACTACCTCATCCCCATATTGTTATTTACATTCTTATTTATTTTGCTCATTTGCACCCCAGTATCTCTATTTGCACATCTATCACTCCAGTGTTAATACTAAATTGTTATTATTTTGCACTATGGCCTATTTATTGCCTTACCTCCATAACTTACTTCATTTGCACACACTGTATATTGATTTTCTATTGTGTTATTGACTGTACGTTTTGTTTATTCCATATGTAACTCTGTGTTGTTGTTGTTTTTATCGCACTGCTTTGCTTTATCTTGAACAGGTCGCAGTTGTAAATGAGAACTTGTTCTCAACTGGCTTACCTGGTTAAATAAAGGTGAAATAAATAAATAAAAAAGTATTCAGACCGTTTGCTATGAGACAAAAAATGTAGCTCAGGTGCATCCTGTTTCCGTTGATCATCCTTGAGATGTTTCTACAACTTAATTGGAGTCCACCTGTGGTAAATTCAATTGATTGGACATGATTTGGAAAGGCACACACCTGTCTATATAAGGTCCCACAGTTGACAGTGCATGTCAGAGCAAAAGCCAAGCCATGAGGTCGAAGGAATTATCCATAGCGCTCTGAGATGGGATTGTGTCGATGCACAGATCTGGGGAAGGGTACCAAAACATTTCTGTAGCATTGAAGGTCCCCAAGAACACAGTGGCCTCCATCATTCTTAAATAGAAGAAGTTTGAAACCACCAAGACTCTTCCTAGAGCTGGCCGCCCGGCCAAACTGAGCAATCGGGGGAGAAGGGCCTTGGTCAGGGAGGTGACCAACAACCCGATGGTCACTCTGACAGAGGTCTAGAGTTCCTCTGTGGAGATGGGAGAACCTTCCAAAAAGACAACCATCTCTGCAGCACTCCACCAATCAGGCCTTTATGGTAGAGTGGCCAGATGGAAGACACTCCTCAGTAAAAGACACATGACAGCCCGCTTGGAGTTTGCCAAAAGGCAACTAAAGAACTCTCAGACCACGAGAAACAAGATTCTCTGGTCTGATGAAACCAAGATTGAACTCTTTGGCCTGAATGCCAATTGTCACGTCTGGAGGAAACCTGGCACCATCCCTAGGGTAAAGCATTGTGGTGGCAGCATCATGCTGTGGCAATGTTTATCAGCGGCAGGGAGACTAGTCAGGATCGAGGCAAAGATGAACGGAGCAAAGTACAGAGAGATCCTTGATGAAAACCTGCTCCAGAGCACTCAGGACCACAGACTGGGGCGAAGGTTCACCTTCCAACAGGACAAAGACCCTAAGCACACAGCAAAGACAACGCAGGAGTGGCTTCGGGACAAGTCTCTGAGTGTCCTTGAGTGGCCCAGCCAGAGCCCGGATTTGAACCCAATCGAAAATCTCTGGAGAGACCTGAAAACAACCATTGGACTTGAAACCGATTGAACATCTCTGGAGAGACCTGAAAATAACTGTGCAGCAACGCTCCCCATCCAACCTGACAGAGCTTGAGAGGATCTGCAGAGAAGAATGGGAGAAACTCCCCAAATAAAGGTTTACCAAGCTTGTAGCGTCATACCCAAGAAGACTCAAGACTGTAATCGCTGACAAAGGTGCTTCAACAAAGTACTGAGTAAAGGGTCTGAATACTTATGTAAATGTGATATTTCAGTTTTTCTATTTGTATACATTTGCAAACATTTCTAAAAACCTGTTTACGCTTTGTCATTATGGGGTATTGTGTGTGGATTGCTGAGGATTTGTTATTTATTTAATCAATTTTAGAATAAGGCCGTAATGTAACAAACTGTGGAAAGAGTCAAGGGGTCTGAATACTTTCCTAAGGCACTGTAACTATGAATAAAGTGACTAGGCAATATGATAGATAATTAACAGTAACAGCAGCGTATGTGATTAATCAAAAAAGTTGGTGCAAAAAGGATTAATGCAGATAGTTAAATAGCTAACCAAATATACAGTGGGGGGAAAAAGTATTTAGTCAGCCACCAATTGTGCACGTTCTCCCACTTAAAAAGATGAGTGAGGCCTTTAATTTTCATCATAGGTACACGTCAACTATGACAGACAAAATGAGAAAAAAAAATCCAGAAAATCACATTGTAGGATTTTTAATGAATTTAATTGCAAATTAGGGTGGAAAATAAGTATTTGGTCAATAACAAAAGTTTCTCAATACTTTGTTATATACCCTTTGTTGGCAATGACACAGGTCAAACGTTTTCTGTAAGTCTTCACAAGGTTTTCACACACTGTTGCTGGTATTTTGGCCCATT